>NC_080412.1:4661250-4971500 GCF_030265065.1 Corythoichthys intestinalis
GTCATGAAAAGCTAATGATCCTGTTGCAGAGGGAGCTCAGAATTTATTTACAGAAAGAGTCAACACAAAAACACAATATCAGGTAAAGGTACGATCTGAAAAAAAAAAAAAATACTACCATGATAAAGAACTCATTGGAAACAAGCAATATTTGCAACATCATACATTTTTACTTCATAAATGCTATTTCAAAGAGAGATTAACTGTAATGCCAATGGCCTAAAAAGCCACTGATGCAGAGATGAAATAAGTTGCATTTCAGACATAGTCTCACCGTCAACATCCAGCGATGGGGCTCGTTTTGTATTCCCACCAGTATTTGGTATGCCATTGGATCTATCAGTAATTTTTTTGAAAATTATGCAAATTATTAGCTTTGCAAAAAGAAAAATGACATCCATGTGCATAGAGATCCACTAAGTACCCTGAGTCGCGACTTTTTCTGCTGTCATGGCAAAACTGTCAATAACTGCAGCTTTATCAGCCTTGTGCTGATTGTACTTCTTGACAATCAGGGTGAGGTAGGCATTGATCACCTATGAAATATAAAAAATAAATAAATAAATCCACTTGAAAAAGATACATAGCTCCATATAGACTGACACATTGGAAAAAAGGCATTTATTCAACATAAACGATGAATATCAAAATATTTCGCAGGCACGAAAAAATGAAGTTTTTACATCTTCACTAATAACCCGAAAAATCTTTTTTTTTTGTAATGTATTGTAATGTATCAACTCATAAAATAATGATAGAATAATACCTCACTCTCGAACTCCTGGTTCGGACCAATCTTCTTAATGTCCCAAAAGAAAAGTTTATATGGTCCAATCTTTGAGAGAAGCACATGACACTCCTTTCCTTCCCAGGCCTCACGCACATCTGCCAAAATCATAGTATATTAATCCATGTAGTCATTACCTATCATTACAACAAGTGCCGCTATAAAAAAATAAAATAAAAAAAATAAAATAGAATGAAAACAATTTTTTCAACTTTGTCATTTTAGCAACACAAGTGAGTTTTAACATAAGTTAAATGTGACTCTAATTATGATTTTCCTTTCCACAAAAACCTTTGGGTTTTGCTCATTTTTAATTGAAACAGAACAGTTCAGATCTATATTTCAACTAACTGAACTTTACTTTAAATATCCTTACATTTTTGTATTAATGTTTTTTTTTGTTTTTGCTGTCACTGTTGGTGCTGGAGAAGCTACGGTAGCTGGTGCAGGTTCAGGTTCTGGAGAAGGTCCATGAGATGGTGCTGGTGAAGCTACGGGAGTTGATGCAGGTTCTGGAGAGGGTGCAGGCAAAGGTGCTGGAGAAGGTGCAGGCAAAGGTGCTGGAGAAGGTGCATGACATGGTGATGGAGAAGGTGCAGTCGAAGGTGCTGGAGAAGGTACATGACATGGTGATGGAGAAGGTGCATGACATGGTAATGGAGAAGGTGCAGGCGAAGGTGCTGGAGAAGGTGCATGACATGGTAATGGAGAAGGTGCAGGCGAAGGTGCATGACATGGTAATGGAGAAGGTGCAGGCGAAGGTGCTGGAGAAGGTGCATGACATGGTGATAAAGAAGCAACTGGAGTTTGTCCAGGTGCTGAAGAAGAAGCATGAGGGGATGCTTGTGTAGGTGCAGGTGCTGATTTGGCCAAATTGTCAAAAGCAATATCTGAGGATTGGTTTGTTTTTAGTGGGGTTATTTCAGTTGATGTGGACTAGGCCATGGAGGACTTAATTTGGTGGGGTATGCGTGGCATTTCTTTCTGGTATATTTTGAAATGGTCAACATTAACTTTTAGAAAAACTGCACCATTTTCCGCTTGCATATCTGCATTTTCCCCCTGCAGTGCTGTTATGGTGAAAGGCCCAAGGAAGTTGGGCTCCATCTTCCCACCCTTCCTCTGCTGGCTACGGACATTCTGCCTCCATACCTGGTCACCAACTTTCAAACTTTGTTTGGGAACACCAGGCTGTTGTCTGCGCCGGGTTCTATCCTGCTGCTTCTCAACATTAGAATGGAGTATGTCTCTAATGCTGTCAAAGTGATCTACGTCCTCCCTCAGAGCTTCTCTGGCTATGACATCCTCAACGCTGCTGTCTACCTGTGAAGAACAATTATGTTATTTAAAAAATTAATATGAAAAATACAAAACATTCAACGTTTTGTGGGAGATTTTTTTATATGTCTCTTACTGTCCATCATAAAGCCTGTACCGAACAACATCAACAGAACATTATGTTGCATTTACAGACCTGCCCTTCAACTGAAACCTGCCAATACGACAGTGTGATTTTTTTCTCACCGTGAAACAGGGGCCGACTGGGACCAAAAAGCAGCCCTGGACTTTGACTCAGCCCAGCCCACAAGAATCGTTGTACGATGGGGAAACACAGACCCTCTAGGGGGGTCCGGGGGCATGCTCCCCTGGGAGAATTATATATATATATATATTATTTTTAATTCTAAAATGCATCAATTTCGTGCACTTTGAGAGAAAAATGAAGCGGCTATGAAGAACTATACATTGCATTATTATACATATACAATATAGTTTATGATTTTCTTCGCAGTATGTTAGCCATTTTCTATCAGTGCCATCTTTGCGTATGAATACTCTTTGTACAGACAGGTGTTTTGTCTTCTGAGGGTGTTAAGTAAAAAATGTGTCTAGACTGTGACTGACTTGGGGCGCTCAAAGTACTGCAAGGCTGAACTGGAATTGGATTCATCCTCTGCCTTAGCTCTATGATCAACCTGAATAAACAAATTAAAGAATTTATTTTTAAAGCAAGTTTTATGTATCCAATTCATTATAATAGCACCTATCCCCTGTGTCTATAAAACGACTTCATTGTTTATGCCATAATTAATCTTGCCACACAAATAATACATTTCAATGAAAATACAATAAACATTTCAAGACAAATCCTTTATACATAACCTTCATTGGAAAGTATTAACCAGAAAATAAAACGATATATAAATGATTAAAAATATATATCATATCAATTTAGCTACCTAAACTTTAAAGTAAAACCATTCATTTCATTAATATTTTATATTTCTTCTGAATTAATATTGCTGCTGAGTGTGCATACGTTGTTTTACAGCTAAAATATTTTTTTTGAGGAGAGGGATAGTAGGACTAGCATACTGTAACTTGACACAATTTTAAATGGGTACATGGACTAGCTGGCACTAACCCTTTGTCATTTATTTCATTTAAAATGTAGCTACCGGTGGATAACAATTGCCAGTATACCGAGCAAGTAACATTTTTCATCCCTACTTACTTGCTCTGCGCTTGTCTGGGGAACTTCCACCAGCTTATCATTACCCCCTCTCTCTTCTTTTCTCTCTCCCTGCAACGGCTGCACGTCAGAGCGGCTGCCGCTCCGACTCTCACCATCGACGAGGGCTGTGCAGTTGCTACCCGACGTGGCCGTTGCAGCCAGACTGCTGCTTGCGAAAATATTTGTCAACTTATGACATTTTGTTGCTTCGCTCTCCAGTTTCTTTAAATTTTTCTCCCTAACCTTCTCCGCGCCACCCTTTTCTTTTTTTTGCCACCTCCATCCATATTGTGCATTAACGCTCGTCGCTATTT
This sequence comes from Corythoichthys intestinalis, assembly GCF_030265065.1. Classification (NCBI taxonomy): domain Eukaryota; kingdom Metazoa; phylum Chordata; class Actinopteri; order Syngnathiformes; family Syngnathidae; genus Corythoichthys; species Corythoichthys intestinalis. The sequence goes on from NC_080412.1 coordinate 4,664,867, forward strand.
TGCTTCCACAAGGAACCAATAAAGGCTACTCTGTGCTTTCTTCGTTCTTCTATCAGATTGGCGGTGAACAGCCAGGCGCATACATTGCTGCCACCTGTCGAATTGGATGCGAACTGTAGACTGTAGATAATCAGAGGATGGGGGGATAAAAACAGTGATGTATATTGAATATAATATAATGAATCCTCCAGAAGCCACAGATTACCAGTCCGCCCCTGCCGTGAAGTGTTCTGGAATTTGTGAGGGGTAGCGTGCTCTTCCAAACATTAAAAAATATGATGAGAATTGGGTAGTCAATTGCTTTTTGGTCCGCAGCCCAAACATTACTGCATCCAGGTACGGGTCCCACAATTCCGGTTTCTTTCCCACTAGTTTTCCAAGAGCTCTGAAGTATTTAACACATTGAATTTGTATTACCTGAAATGCTGTCATTTATTGTGCCAGTATTGAAGATGATATCGGTCATGCTACTCTTTTTCCTGACCTTTGAATGGTCCCATTCATCCTCTCGACCAAGCCATTTGTTTGAGGGTGATATGGCGCACAAAGGCTTCGCCGAATTCCCAGCTTGTCACACACCCCTTTGTTTATCTGTAAACAAGAAAAACCACACAAGTCCCAGACATTGAAATATAGTTAGGAAAAACATTGTTTTCGAGCATAAGGGGGGTTTACAATTGCAAAGATTTCTACAGAGCATATTTTTCAAACACTGACACGTTTAAAGCAATGAAATGTAGAATAATAATACATTGAAGCAGTGACCATTAATACAATTGAAATCACACAGTTGTATTCTTTTCAAGGATTTCATACTTACCGAATTCACAAATTCAGATCCTTGATCTGTTAGGATCCTTTTAGGAACCTCAAACTGGTAGACAACGTTTAATATGCACTTTGTTACCTCAGTAGCAGTTTTAGTTTTCAGGGCATAGGCCTGTGTCCAAAAAAACAAAAAAAGAAACAAAAAAAAAACCAAAACAAAAAAACACTGGTTCAAAATTCGCTACAGGTGAACAAGATTTGATTATTGAGATGCCTCATGGTAAGGGAAATTATGAATTGGATTAAAAAAAATTGATAATGGGATGCTCACCTACAATTGCATGGAATACTGCATTTTAAATCAAGGAAAAAGACCTGTAGCTACTAAAATGACTTACACTTACTTTGGGCAAGGTAACCGAAATAAATAAATATGTGGAAACACGGGCTAAGCAAACATCTACCCAACACAAATTTATTCTGCATAATCTTACACAATATTCATCATCAATCCATCTATACATTTGTTCACCCATCTACCCTCCAATTAAGCACTGCTCAGTGCTTATCCATCACCATCTGTGTGGGTGGTGCTGAAGCCCATACGATTCTGCTTTGGCAGAGGTGCGGTGCGAATATACCCTATACAGGTCAACAGTCCATAAAAAGACACACATCATTCACACATACACACAGGATATAAGATAATTGAGCTTTTTAAAATATAACACTCTTCAGTTAACTTGATTTTTATTAATGGTTTTTTTTTACACAGTAAAATGTACATTAATTGAAAAGTTAATTTCTACTGAGGATTTATAACATAATTGTTGTGATCAAGAGCTTGGTTTGCGGTGAAGGATTTTATGAAATGCTTAATTTGTCAATCACCAACTCCAAATTGACCTTGACTGACATGACTGGGCAAGCCCTGAATAAGCTGCAGTTTATGGGAGAGGGGCCACCTATTGGTACAGGTTTGGCACCTGTTATTGTGTTCAGATCGTATATTTTAACTAGGTTGAAACTGACCCTGACATCACAAATGTTATCATTTTCACCAGGGCATTTTATAAAGAAAACACAAATCCAAATGTAAAAACATTTAATTGATGTTACTGATAATGTCAGTCTCAACACGATAACAAAAAATATATAGTGCTTACTTCTAAATTATTTAAAACAGCAAATGGATCTGTAGCGACCCAAACACAAGACAAAGGTTAAAATCTGTGAGACGTTGTAGAAAATAGCACTTACCTTGCAGAACATAATTTAAGACCTTTCGGCCGATAGCGCATCTCTCTGTCCTCGGAGTGCCATCCAAATACAAACCTTTGGATTTGTAATTCAGAATTTGTTTGTAAAGACTGGGGTCCATCTGGAGATAATAAAGTGGTGAGGCGGAAAATGTTAGGCAAACATGTCACATATATAGCGAACATGTAAAAAAAAAAAAAAAAACTTAAGTAATGTCTATCAATTTGTTCAACATACATTTCGAATATAAAACGAAAATGTACAGAAAATAAATACTTAACTAATGTATGTTATATATACATATTATTATTATTATCCTAACTTGGCTAAAAATGTAGGGTTACTGACAGAAATCAGAAAACTTACGGCAATCTTGTTTTTCTTCGTCGCTATCAGAAAATGGCTGCAAACTTGTTTTTCTACGTCACTATCTGAAAATGGTCAACTTTAAGTGCAAAACAGTTTAATTGACAGGGGGCGTGTCCATTCCATGTTTAATCGACAGGGGGCGTGTCCAATAGAAAAACTGTTGGTACGAGTGACGTGTGCGTGCTCCCGTCAAGGGAGGACGTTTCACGCGGGGCGGCTATTTTTCGGCACAACACCGGTCCCGTCCCGTGCAAAAACCTCCAGTCATACTCCAGTTGATGTTACGATGAGGCGTCGGGTACCCAAAATCGGCACCGGCCCGAATACAAACCAACATTTGGGCAGCTGAGCGTCATCATTGTCACGATTGTAAAATGAAACTTGATCGGCGGTTCGACAACGGGCCGCTGTGTGCAGAAAAATAGCCGCCCCGCGTGGAATGTCCCCCCTGACGGGAGCGTTTATTTATAACGCTTTATTGAAGTGAAAACATCAAATGTTTTCATGGACGCATTACAGTAATGGATTTACGACTGTAAAATCAGTTTTAAATAAAAAATTAAATTACACAAAATATTAGTACTGTATTTTAGTAACAAATCGTGGAGTGGGCCACATAACCATCTTTGAACAGAAATATATTAGTCTACAGGTTTTCACGACCATATCCCAAAGACAATCACACAGGTATGACATTTATTAGTTCGAGCAGGGTAAAATAATACATATTCACAGTACAAGATTTATTAGTTTAAGCAGAGCAAAATAATACACATTCACGGTACAAGAAAGTCATTTCCGTGTGGGCGTTCCCGTCGGGGGGGACATTTCACCCGGGGCGGCTATTTTTCGGCACAACAACCGTGGCAACGAGCTTCGTAGTCTCCGTCTGATGATGTCTGCGATTGTGTTGGCATCACGACTATTGATGTTTTCGCCGCTGTCTGACGGCTGTCGACACAAACGCATCATGGACCGAGATAAACAAACCGTGCTGCTTCAGAGATTTGCCCTTTTAACAATGGGCACACAGTAACTACTAAAATGACTGTTTATCTTCTCTGTTACTGCAACCAACCGCCACACATGCCTTCACCATTTTGATTAATCAATGTTAACTATTGTCAGGAAGGTTTTGGGGTTCGTTTACTCGGCGGTGATTCCTTAGACAAGCAGAAAAGCACGCAGTAATAGGAGGAATGTACGGAGCGGTAATATATAAACACAATGAGCTGACGGACAATATGGCGCCTCAAGTCAGGGGGGCGGAGTTGTGACGTCACGTGATTGGGATCTATTAGAACACATAAACCACCATGAAGCTTTGAACCAATTGGCTACAAAGCTTCATTGCTTTAAGAATAGGCTGTATTGGCTGAGTGAAATTGTGTTGGTTCGTTCCACTCAAATGGATCTGTATGAACTCTGCTTTATAATATACATACGTTGCTAGTTAGTACCAAAAAAAAAGTGCTACTCACGGTTTCCAGTCATTTTTTAGTAGTCTTTTTTCCCCCCGTGGCGCAGTGATATTAATACGGCGGAGTCGTATCTTCATTGTGTGAAGCTATTTTGGGTCACGTGCACCAATAGGAGACGTGGAATGTTGCTATGGGTTCCTAAAACAAACAACGTGGCGGCGACCGTGTCAAGCTACGACACGAGCGAAGATGAACAAAAGATAAGAAAACCGCATTCGAAATTTAGTCAAAAGGCATCGAAACAATGCTATATGCATCTCACATCAGTCCAAGGGTGAAAAAGGGCAGAAATTTGGCCAAAACTTGCAGAGCGGTTGAGTCAGACAATGGCTTTCTCTCCAGGCTCCGTCGAAGGATCTTGCTGAAAATGCGTCGGCTGGGATTTTTAACGACATTGACTACAGGTAAGCCACACTCACGCCTTTACTACAAGGTTAATTGTTATTAACTTATACTCACAAAATTCTTATTTAAACTAGTGTTGTATTGATACCATTTTTGGCCCAGATATCAATACCACTTTGTTTTAAAATTTATATAGTTTATAGAAAGTGAATCCAGTAGAACTTTTTATTACATACCTGTTATGGGTGACAAAAACATCAAGCTGTAGTCATAAAAAGCCCTGATACTGACGTGGCAGTGATTGCTGTAAGTCTACAGAAAGATTTACAGTCCAGATTGCATTTTTTCACAGGAGGAGGCAACAGAACAAGGACTGACATCTCTAAGGTCTCCGCAGCTCTTGGCACTAGTGTGTGCTCAGCACTCACTGGCATCCATACATTCACAGGTTGTGACTCTGCTTGTGCCTTTCATGGCAAAGGCAAAAAAAAAAAGTTTTCTGTTGCATGTCATAAAAAAGAATACCTGACTGGGCTTGCAAAGCTTGGCAGCAGTTTTAAACTTGGCCTACAAACATTTAACACGTTGTGTAAATATGTGTGCCACCTGTATGGCCAGTCATCTGCCAAAAGTGATGCAGGATGCAGATCTATCTGTATGGCCTCGTCAGTCTTGCCAGATCATTCTATTCCCCCAACAACTGATGCTATGTACCAACATTGCTGGACAGCAAACTATCAAGCAGCAATTATGAAACATTGTCTGGCAGGTAGAATGTGTGCCCCTTCACCCATTGGGAATGGGTGGGACATTGAGGATGGGCAGTTGGCAGTGACATGGATGACTAAAAATCCTGCCCCTGATTCTGTTTTGCAAGTAGTCAACTGTAGTTGAAAGGCAACCAATTGTGACACGGGAAGATGCTCTTGTATGTCTGCAAACCTTTCCAGTATTGATTATGCTTCCTGGACGCCTCCCCGGAGAGGTGTTCTGGGCATGTCCCACCGGCGGGAGGCCCCAGGGCCGACCCGGGGCACGCTGGAGAGACTGTCTCTCGGCTGGCCTGGGAACGCCTGGGGATCCCGCCGGAGGAGCTGGTTGAAGTGGCTGGGGAGAGGGAAGTCTGGGCTTCCCTGTCAAAGCTGCTGCCCCCGCGACCCGACCCTGGAGCAAGTGGAAGATAATGGATGGATGGATGGATGGATGGATGGATGGATGGTGTTTGTAATTGTAATGAGTGAGTAGCTTATATAGTACCTCAAGTAGTCTATTCTTGTTCGTCGTGCTTTGTCATAGTTTGACAACAGATCGCCGTCACCGACCCGGAGATCTGTATCATGAAGAGGTAGTGCAACATCGATCACACATACAGTGTATCACAAAAGTGAATACGCCCCTCGCATTTCTGCAGATATTTAAGTATACAGTGGGGCAAATAAGTATTTCGTCAACCACTAATTGTGCAAGTTCACCCACTTGAAAATATTAGAGAGGCATGTAATTGTCAACATGGGTAAACCTTAACCATGAGAGACAGGATGTGGGGAAAAAAACCCAGAAAATCAAGTCGTTTGATTTTTAAAGAATTTATTTGCAAATCGTGGTGGAAAATAAGTATTTGGTCAATCCCAAAAGTTCATCTCAATACTTTGTTATGTACCTTGTGTTGGCAATAACGGAGGCCAAACGTTTTCTGTAACTCTTCACAAGCTTTTCACACACTGTTGCTGGTATTTTGGCCCATTCCTCCATGCAGATCTCCTCTAGAGCAGTGATGTTTTGGGGCTGTCGCTGGGCAACACGGACTTTCAACTCCCAACACAGATTTTCTATGGGGTTGAGATCTAGAGACTGGCTAGGCCCCTCCAGGACCTTGAAATGCTTCTTCTACATGGCCCCATTCATTCTTTCCTTTACACAGATCAGTCGTCCTGGTCCCTTTGCAGAAAAATAGCCCCAAAGCATGATGTTTCCACCCCCATGCGTCACAGTGGGTATGGTGTTCTTCGGATGCAATTCAGTATTCTTTCTCCTCCAAACACGAGAATCTGTCTTTCGACCAAAAAGTTCTATTTTGGTTTCATCTGACCATAACACATTCTCCCAGTCCTCTTCTGGATCATCCAAATGCTCTCTAACGAACCGCAGACGGGCCTGGACGTGTACTGGCTTCAGCAGGGGGACACGTCTGGCAGGATTGGAGTCCCTGGCAGAGCATTGTGTTACTGATAGTAGCCTTTGTTACTGTGGTCCCAGCCCTCTGTAGGTCATCACTAGGTCCCCCCGTGTGGTTCTGGGATTTTTGCTCACCGTTCTTGTTATCATTTTGACGCCATGGGGTGAGATCTTGCTTGGAGCCCCAGATCGAGGGAGATTATCAGTGGTCTTGTATGTCTTCCATTTTCAATTCATACAGGCTGCACACGGCTGCGGTCCGCCAACTCCGTTCCCTCATGAGCTCTCGCGTGCTATAATGTACCATTTAAAACAACGAAAAACACACAGAGTCTGTACTCATCAGAGAAGCAGAGAGAGAGCACATTTTTTCTTTGCATATTGATATTTTAGTTGTGTCTGTCTCTTAATTTCAGATTGACTGCATCATGTTGAGATCCCCCAAAAGTTAGTCTCCCAAAGTGACACTCCAGAGTGGGGGTCCGGGCGCAGTGTTGTAGTGTAAAACACAACTCTGTTAGTAGTGATCACTCGCCTCTTCCCGAGCTGTCACAAATCCAACATTCAGGACAGAAGATAGAGACTGTGTCCATGCCTCGCATAGTGGACAGTAGAAAACATAGTACTATAGGAACGAGACCAAAGAATTTAATACATATAGCCCCTGATAGCAGTGAAAATAAAATAACTCTTAATAAATATATAAAATGCGGATTATTAAACATCAGGTCAATCTCGCCCAAATTTCTGTTAATGACTTAATTGGGGATTATAATATTCATATTTTGGCCCTGACTGAAACTTGGCTTCAGCAGGATGACTTTGTTAGCCTTAATGAATCCACACCCCCAAGTCAAGTGAATTTTCACACAGCTAGAAATAGGAGCCGCGGAGGGGCGGTGGCAGTAATATCACACTCTTGTTTAGGTATGAGCCCAAAAAGAAAAGCTAATTACAGTGCCTTGCAAAAGTATTCGGCCCCCTTGAGCCTTGCAACCTTTCGCCACATTTCAGGCTTCAAACATAAAGATATAAAATTTTAATTTTTTGTCAAGAATCAACAACAAGTGGGACACAATCGTGAAGTGGAACAAAATTTATTGGATAATTTAAACTTTTTTAACAAATAAAAAACTGAAAAGTGGGGCGTGCAATATTATTCGGCCCCCTTGCGTTAATACTTTGTAGCGCCACCTTTTGCTCCAATTACAGCTGCAAGTCGCTTGGGGTATGTTTCTATCAGTTTTGCACATCGAGAGACTGACATTCTTGCCCATTCTTCCTTGCAAAACAGCTCGAGCTCGGTGAGGTTGGATGGAGAGTGTTTGTGAACAGCAGTCTTCAGCTCTTTCCACAGATTCTCGATTGGATTCAGGTCTGGACTTTGACTTGGCCATTCTAACACCTGGATACGTTTATTTTTTTAACCATTCCATTGTAGATTTGGCTTTATGTTTTGGATCATTGTCCTGTTGGAAGATAAATCTCCGTCCCAATCTCAGGTCTTGTGCAGATACCAACAGGTTTTCTTCCAGAATGTTCCTGTATTTGGCTGCATCCATCTTCCCGTCAATTTTAACCATCTTCCCTGTCCCTGCTGAAGAAAAGCAAGCCCAAACCATGATGCTGCCACAACCATGTTTGACAGTGGGGATGGTGTGATCAGGCTGATGAGCTGTGTTGCTTTTACGCCAAACATATCGTTTTGCATTGTGGCCAAAAAGTTCAATTTTGGTTTCATCTGACCAGAGCACCTTCTTCCACATGTTTGGTGTGTCTCCCAGGTGGCTTGTGGCAAACTTTAAATGAGACTTTTTATGGATATCTTTGAGAAATGGCTTTCTTCTTGCCACTCTTCCATAAAGGCCAGATTTGTGCAGTGTACGACTGATTGTTGTCCTATGGACAGACTCTCCCACCTCAGCTGTAGATCTCTGCAGTTCATCCAGAGTGATCATGGGCCTCTTGGCTGCATCTCTGATCAGTTTTCTCCTTGTTTGAGAAGAAAGTTTGGAAGGACGGCCGGGTCTTGGTAGATATGCAGTGGACTGATGCTCCTTTCATTTCAATATGATGGCTTGCACAGTGCTCCTTGAGATGTTTAAAGCTTGGGAAATCTTTTTGTATCCAAATCCGGCTTTAAACTTCTCCACAACAGTATCTCGGACCTGCCTGGTGTGTTCCTTGGTTTTCATAATGCTCTCTGCACTTTAAACAGAACCCTGAGACTATCACAGAGCAGGTGCATTTATACGGAGACTTGATTACACACAGCTGGATTCTATTTATCATCATCGGTCATTTAGGACAACATTGGATCATTCAGAGATCCTCACTGAACTTCTGGAGTGAGTTTGCTGCACTGAAAGTAAAGGGGCCGAATAATATTGCACGCCCCACTTTTCAGTTTTTTATTTGTTAAAAAAGTTTAAATTATCCAATAAATGTTGTTCCACTTCACGATTGTGTCCCACTTGTTGATTCTTGACAAAAAAATTTAATTTCATATCTTTATGTTTGAAGCCTGAAATGTGGCGAAAGGTTGCAAGATTCAAGGGGGCCGAATACTTTTGCAAGGCACTGTACATTTACAACTCCTTTGAAAGTCTAGTACTATCAATTATAGATGCTAACTGGAAGAACCAAAAACCAGTTCTTTTCATAGTGGTTTACCGTCCCCCTGGTCCCTACTCACAGTTTTTGTTAGACTTCTCTGACTTTTTATCCAGTATTTTGCTAAACTGGGATAGAATTATAATTGTAGGGGATTTTAATATACATGTTAATGATGACGGTGACTCTCTTGATAAGGCTTTTAATGACCTACTAGATGGGACTGGCTTCAATCAAAATGTAAATAAACCAACTCAGTCACAAGCACACCCTGGACCTGATTTTAACCTACGGTACGGAGATTAGTGATCTTAGTGTCCATCCCCACAACCCCGTACAGTCTGATCATTTTCTAATTACCTTTCAGTTTGTGCTTCAAGATAATCCGTCACTAGTGACTAGAACTCAGATGAAAAGGACATTATGTGATCGCTGTGTTTCAGAGCATAAACAGATAATTCAGCCAATATTTGCCTCCATGTCATCTGATTAGGAAGGAATAATGTCCGGCCTTGCTGTTAATGACGAGTTTGTTGATAGTGTTATGTTTACTCTACGTACTACTCTCGATGTTGTCTCTCCCCCCAAATTTGTCAAGCCGAGACGAGCCTCTCCCTGGTATAATGCTGAAACAAGTTCTCTTAAACAATCGACACGTAAACTAGAAAGACTTTGGCGCCGTTCCAACACAGAGCACACTCTCTCTGCCTGGAAACACAGTTTAGTGACCTATAAACAGGCCTCGCGTACGACTAAAACCAGATATTACTCATTGTTCTGACAATTTTCATTATACGCTGGTTTAGGAATGTTTCAACGCGCACTCACCATGTGTCGATGTCAGGCGGCAGGATCAGACAAAACGGCGTGGCCGATGTTAATCCAAGGTGTCAAATCGTCAATGAGTACAGTCAAGCTAATCGTGGTCATTCAGTCCAAAGTCATGTCGTGTGGTCAAATAACAAACAAAAATGCGATCTTCGCGTCTTCAAACTTTCAAACAAACAAAAACAATGTACTCGCAACTCTGCGGTCATCTATAACATACACGTGCGTTTGCATGTGGTCTGTGTTGGGGTTGCGTGCTGTCACATGTGTTGCGGTTGAAAAACTATATCCGCCAGCGTTCCACACCTGTGCTGAGTAAGTCATTGATTTATACGCGTGTAGTGGTGACGTCATCGCCCATATTGGCGGCACTGCCACATTACGTCACTTAACACAAAAATTGCTCCAACACACCGGCCCCTATTATTATGGGCAAAGCGAAAATAATAATACTCAAAGTTGGAGCGTTCAAAGAAAACAACAAATAAACAAAATGATCTATTGCACTTTCATGAGTGCGTCAAACAGGTCTTCACTGGCTGGCTGGAACCAGCAAACTAATTTTGCTTATTGGTCTTTCCATAAGATTGGTCTGCGTCTGAAGTTTTACATTCCTCACAATTCCTCTTCAGCCAGGGTTCGTATTCACCACTCTGGCGATGACCCAAGATCCTCTTGGAGAGTTGGCATCAGCAATCAAAACAACGTCTCCTTGAATAAAGTTTCTTCTACTTTTGTTCCATTTATGGCGTTCTACCTTTTGTTTCTTCTTAATCGATTCGTTTTTTTCTTCTGCCCCGAGGTTGGAGGACTTCCTCTTCGTGGCCTTTTGTCCTTTCTTTCGTTTTGCCTTATCTTCCTCTTCGACAACCTTTCCCTTTGGCGACGTCTCTTCAGTCTTTGCCTTTTCAGCTTCTCTCTCGCCAGGTGAAGGTTTCTTCTTTAGCTTCACCTCGTCTGCCTTTTGTCCATATGTTGCTTCCACAATTTTGTTCTTGGCTTGTTTAACAGTTTTCTCTTTTGTTATAGTCGATTCATCTTCTTCGACTACATTTCTTTTCATCTTTGTCTTGTGTTTAATGTTCTCTTCATTCACAACAGGTATTTTCTTTTCGTTTTTGTTTTGTAGGGGTATCTTTGCTTTTGCCTCCGTTGTAATATTGTCAATTTGTCTCACCTTATCTTTAAATCTTGTCTTACGTTCTCTTTTCCTTTTCTTTTTGATAAGTGCACTGTCATCTGTAACGTGGGAACCATTCGTAAAATGGGCGTCTTTTTTTGCTTTCGTGGCCTTCCTGGCTTGAATATACGTTTTATGTGACCTTTTCCCACTCTTAGTTCCCTCTTTCCTGTCAATCAGGTTTTTGTTTTCCCTTTTGTGAATTCCGTTATTATCGGCACTTTCTTCAAATGGATTTTCCGGGAATTTGTGATTGAAGTTTTGTTCTTCAAGATCATCCAAATTTACTACTGAAATGTGATGACTGTGTACCTCCGAAATCTTTTCATATGTGCATTTGTAGGTATTCATAAGTCCATTAACCACCCATCCTAGCCTAGTCTTAACAGCATATGGTCCATTGTCTCTGCTGTTGATTACCTTCCACGGTTCCATGGTTTGGGGAGCATTTGTTCCAATTAAAAGGTCAACTGATGTGTTGATATGGGTCAATTTCACCTCCTTTAGGTAATCCCATCTATTCAGTGATTCTAATTTTGGAATTTGCGCCTTTGTTACAGGTATCTCTTCTTGGGTGTATACTGCTGGCAACTTGATGAAGTCATTTCCTTCCATATTGGAAACTTCGAGGCCTAATATTTCTTCCACATTTGTCATTCTTTCTTGCCCAAGTGTTTTCAGTAGAATTCTTGTTTTCCTTCCATTAGCATTCAGTCGTCTTTGCAGGGCTGTTGTGCAAAATGTTGCTGTGCCACCTGGATCCAGAAAAGCATATGTTTTGATACACTTGTTGCCATTTGACATTTTCACTTGTACGGGAACGATGGCCAATGTTTGAGTACCACCGGCCCCGGTTTGAAGGTGCTTCTCTAACGATACAAAAGCACTAGCTATTGTTGGTGGGTTGTCTGGAGCTGGTGGCTCTTGCTTATTATCCTGCTTTGGCCTTTCAAAGTGTAGCATAGTAGGGTGCTTCAATGTGCAGATTTTGCAGGTGAGTCTTTTTCTGCAGTCTTTGCTACGGTGTCCCTTGGTTACGCAGCCAAAACAGATTCCATTTGTTTTGAAGAATTCAACCTTTTCTTCTCGTCTTTTTTTGCTCAGTTCTTTGCAGTCTTCAGTTGCATGGTTCTTTTTACAGTACAGACAGGATTTGTTGGTACCTGTGATTGGTGCTTGACCTTGATATGATTCTTCTGCTGCCACGGTGGTAAAGCTGCTCTTGTATGCTGTTGATCCAGATTTTAATTTAGAAGTAAAACTTTTCTTTTCGTCCTTTGGCTGTGATGCAGCAGTGTCTTGGATGTTCCCAAACGTTGGGTCACACGCCATTCTTGCTTGTCTTTCAATAAAGTTGACTAGTTGCTTGAACTTGGCTCTTATTTTGGTGCGCTCTTGGTACTCGAAGGCTACACCTCTCCATTTTTCTCTCAACTTAAAGGGGAGTTTAGAAACAATGGTTCTTAGATGAGTGGTGGTGTTTAAGTCGTCGAGGGCTTTTACATCCGCCATGGCGTTAGCACAACTGCGTAGGAATAAACCATATTCCCACAGTGCCAAGCGGTCCTCTGATTTAAGCACCTGCCAATTCAAAACCTTTCTTTGGTAGGCTGATGCAATGAGAACATCACTACCATAGTGTCTATGTAACAGCTTCTTTGCTTTGGTGTACCCCTGTGCTGGTGGCATATGGATGCAACTTTGGACGAGGACTCTGGGTTGCCCTTCAGTGTATTGGTCTAAAAAGAATAATAAATCACGAGCACTGTCCGTTTTGCTTTCAACACAATGCTCGAAAGTACGTATAAAAGTGTGATATTGCAGCGGGTCTCCATTAAAGATTGTAAGCTCTTTTGCAGGTAGAGTGGAAAGTCTTTGCTCTTTTATTAGCATTTCTGTTATTTCATTTTGTTTTCTCATTATTTTCAACATTTCGGCAGTTGAATCAGTTGGTTTCGAGGTGATCCTGGAATTGATGGGTGTGGCTGCCATGAATTTGCCTTGTGTGGGCAATTTTATTCTGTCAGGCTTGTGCAACATTGCTTGAGGACTGGTCATTCCAAAGTAAGTAGCAGGTGGTGGACGACCAGCAATATTTTCACTCTGCTCCTCTTCATCATCATCATCCTCTTCTTCATTATCCACACCATATTCACCATCGTCATCATCATCATCATCATCACTTTCATTCTTAATATGCCGGTCATAGTCTTCAACATCAAGCCCATTATTGAATTTATCATAATCATCATCGTGGGATTCTGTGTCTTTCCGAAGCCTTGATTTGTTGCTTCCTTCACTCACGCTCATGAGTTCATAAGTTTTGAGTTTTGCTTCTGCAGCAGCAAGTTGTGTTTCGATAGCCAACATTTCTCTTTCAGCCTTTAATTTAGCTTCTTCTCTTTCGAGAGCTTGTGCTTTTCTCAAACCTTCAGCCTGTACTAAAAGTGCAGCCTTCTCTGCTTCAGCGTTGCGCCTGGCGGAGGAGGAAGTTGATGAGCGGCTGCTGCTTTTGCTCATTTTGGTATCCAGCTCCAATTTACTCATCATCCTCACTGACACAAAAGAATCAGGACTTTCCCTTTTGGGCTCTGTTTGTTGTACTTCAAATTTCTTTGTATATTGTTGCTGTTTAGAGGGATATTCTGTCGTCTGTTGTACCCACTGTCCAATATTTTTTACCTTTTGTAGCCATTTGTTAACTGCAGTTCGAAATTCATGGAACTGAGCAGCCTTGGGTAGGTACCAGCTTGTGTGATCCACATCCCTCTCCTCTACAGGGAGCATTTCATATAATGTTTTTTGAGAGGCAGTAAATTCATCAATCATTTTATTAAAATCACTGTATGCTTGTGTGATTATTTCAACGTTGTCATATCCATGTTGCATATTGTCCTCTATATAATTCATCTTTGATGTCAATTGTCTATATTTAGCAGCCCTCTGCTTCATTAATCCTTCTAATTTATTCTTCAAGGCCTTTTCAGTTAATTTGGATTTTCTCTTTTCATGTCCAACTTGTTTGGAATTTACTTTATCCGGTTCTGGTGGGTTTTGTTTATTACCGGCCATTTTTTCACCATCGTGATGGTTGGGATTAATTTCATCGAGTTCTTGTTCAGCTGCGTGGCATTTGACAAAGCCCATTTGAGTCGTGCTTTTGACAGCATCATCCATTTCAATAATTTGGTCTGCACCCCCTTTCATATCACTTGTGCGGGACATTGTGCTGACCGTTTCACAAACAACCCAGTGCGCCCATAAATACGTTTACTACTACTTGTTTTAATGTGCGGGAGCGTTCAGCGCGACATCAAAATTACGAGTCATCTGCCTCTAGCCACATGAAAACACCGTCCGTTCAATACTCTGTCACGTCAATTCAATCCGCTTCTTTATGCAACAATCATTGTTAAGCGTTCATCGCGACATCCAATACAAACATCCGGACTCGTAATCATATCAAAAACTCCGTATTGTAACGCACTTGCCCCGAGCAGTCACGCAATCCGTTCAACTCGTACACAATTAATCAATCAAGCAAGCCAATAGATTCAGCCACTCCACGGCGTTTTATCCTCAAACGGCGTCAACTTATTCCTTCGGTAGTTTTTCAACTTTTGTTCTGACAATTTTCAATATACGCTGGTTTAGGAATGTTTCAACGCGCACTCACCATGTTTCGATGTCAGGCGGCAGGATCAGACAAAACGGCGTGGCCGATGTTAATCCAAGGTGTCAAATCGTCAATGAGTATAGTCAAGCTAATCGTGGTCATTCAGTCCAAAGTCATGTCGTGTGGTCAAATAACAAACAAAAATGCGATCTTCGCGTCTTCAAACTTTCAAACAAACAAAAACAATGTACTCGCAACTCTGCGGTCATCTATAACATACACGTGCGTTTGCATGTGGTCTGTGTTGGGGTTACGTGCTGTCACATGTGTTGCGGTTGAAAAACTATATCCGCCAGCGTTCCACACCTGTGCTGAGTAAGTCATTGATTTATACGCGTGTAGTGGTGACGTCATCGCCCATATTGGCGGCACTGCCACATTACGTCACTTAACACAAAAATTGCTCCAACACTCATCCTTAAAAGATGAAAACAAAAATAATCCTAGGTTTCTGTTCAGCACTGTAGCAAGGCTGACAGTCACAGTTTAATAGAAACTTATATCCCAACCACCCTTAGCTGTGATGACTTCCTAAAATTTTTTAACAATAAAATCGCAACTATTACTAATAAAATAAATGAATTACTTCCAACTATTAGGTCTGATAAAGTGCAGACTAAAAATTCAGAATCTCCTACAAACTCCTCTAAAATATTAAATAACTTTACCACTGTAGATCAAATTGATGTAATTTCAATTATAATGTCCTCCAAACCATCAACGTGCCTCCTAGACCCGATCCCAACCAAACTTTTTAAAGAGACCCTGCCTCTAACTATTGATATTATCTTAAATATAATAAATACCTCATTAGTTACTGGCCACATGCCGCAGTCCTTTAAATATGCAGTTATTAAATCGCTTTTGAAAAAAACCACTCTTGATCCTGATATTTTGGCCAATTATAGACGTATCTCTAATTTACCATTTCTCTCCAAAGTCCTTGAAAGAGTGGTAATTAAACAGCTCTGTCAGCACCTACAGGACAATATATTATTTGAACATTTCCAGTCTGGCTTTCGAGCTCATCATAGCACTGAAACTGCATTAGTCAAAGTAACTAATGACTTGTTACTAGCCGCTGACATTGGATTAGTCTCGATCCTGGTTCTGTTGGACCTGAGTGCAGCCTTTGACACAATTGACCATAATATCTTATTGCAGAGATTAGAATGTGGCCTAGGCATTAGAGGAGCAGCCCTCTGCTGGCTTATATCATATTTATCTAACAGGTACCAGTTTGTCAATGTAAACCAGCAATCATCACCGTACTCTAGAGTTAGTTATGGTGTGCCGCAAGGATCGGTCCTCGGGCCCATCTTGTTTTAGGCTGTATATGCTTCCTCTAGGTAATATCATCAGAAAACATAGCATTAACTTTCATTGTTACGCTGACGACACACAACTGTATTTATCAATTAAACCTGAGGAGATCAGGCAAGTGGACAAACTAAGCAGCTGCGTCTGAGATATAAATACCTGGATGAGCACTAACTATCTTCTATTTAATCCTGAAAAGACAGAAGTCCTTATAATAGGACCGAAAAGTGTGAGAGACTCTTTAGCTGCCCAGATAGTCACTCTGGACAATGTAAGTGTAGCCTCCAGCACCACAGTTAAAAACCTAGGAGTTTTATTCGACCCTGACTTATCATTTAAAGCTCACATTAAACAAACCTGCAGAACGGCCTTCTTTCACCTGCGCTACATAGCCAAAATTAGAAATATTTTTCTAAAAGCGATGCAGAAAAATTCACGCGTTCGTTACATCGAGATTGGATTACTGTAATTCCCTACTTGCAGCTTGTCCTAAAAGTTCTCTAAAAGGTCTTCAGCTAGTCCAAAATGTAGCAGCAAGACTTTTAACAGGAACCAATAGAAGAGAGCACATCGCCCCTGTGCTCCAGGCCCTTCACTGGCTTCCAGTCGAGTTTAGAATTAAATTTAAAATCCTCCTTCTTACATTTAAGACCATGAATGGGTTGGGGCCATCTTATCTCACCGATGCTCTGGTTCCATACCGCCCCAACAGAACACTCCGATCTCAGAATGCAGGTCTACTGGTAGTTCCCAGGGTTTCTGAAAGTACTGTCGAAGCTAGAGCCTTTAGCTACCAAGCCCCTGTTTTATGGAATCAGCTTCCAGCTAATATTAAAGAAGCCGAGACAGTCTGCACATTTAAGATTAGATTAAAAATGTTCCTATTCGACAAAGCTTATGGTCAGGCTAGTTGAAGTCGGACTAGACTCACAGTTTAGTCTAAGCTGCACTAGAAGCTATAATGCTGGGGGAAGTACAGCAAATGAGTTCTATCTCCTTTTCTCACTCTACCTACCACTTGTCTTACTTTATTTCTCTTTTCCAATGTTAACATCTAGTTGTCTAGTCTCTTCATCACTAGTCACCCGGTGTCCCCTTTCCCCCCTTACCTCTGGGGAGGGGCTATTTTTCAGCTGCAGCCTCCTGACTGTCCGGATCCCTGGCTGGATGGACGTCCTCGTTGCTACCCCCTTCTCATCTGGCTAGATGGACCTCTTCTTGTTCCTTTACTCCACTGCATCTGTACGGACTGTAACTTTGCCTGCCAATTCCCATTAGCAGTCCTGGGGCTTCCTGTCTATCCGTCCTGGGAGTGGATCTCTCCTGACTGTAGTACTCCCCAAGGTTTCCTTTTTTTCTCCCAAAGACTCTGGAATTTTTCCTTGCCAACATGGAGGGTCTAGGGATGGGGGATACTCAGGACTTGAACTTAATTTTTTCATCTTTGTTGCTTCATTTGCAGTTTCTGATTGTGTATCATATTGCCTCTGCAAAGACCTTCGATACAATCTTGTGATTCAGAGCTATACATGGGCGATATGACGATATAAAACAGTCTCACGATCTTAAGTGCTGAAGGTACGTATTTTTTAGGACATCGTTATACCGCGTTTTATTAACTTTTATTTCAAACCCACTCACATCACTAGTCTCCCTTTCTCCCTTTTTACACTTCCTCGTCAGGCTTTCTAGTCTAGGCCAATCAATAGACTGGAAAGTGAGTGACGCCGCCCGGTAGCACACGCCCACTGTTACCACTTTCACAAAGGAGGTGTGTGTCATGGCGGAGGCAGCAGAGAGCGAGCTTAGCGAGGCAGAAAAGTTTACCACTAAGAAAAACTCCACATTGATTGTTTGGAACTGGTTTGGCTTCAAAGTGGACGATATAGATCAAAAAAACATAATTTGCAAGATTTGCAAGAAACACGTAAAGGCAAGTGACGGCAACACATCAAACTTATTCCACCATTTGAAACGAAAACATCCAAAGCAATATACTGATAGCCAAACTGCCAAAGCTAAAAAGCCAACCTCCGCTACAGCTCCAAAGCAACAAAAACTTTCGGATGCTTTCCTAAAATGCACTCCCTACGAGAAACGTGGTAAACGATGGAATGACATTACTGACGCAATAACCTTTTATCTGGCAAAAGATGTGTGTCTTATTCAAACAGTTGATGGAGTCGGTTTCGCGAAAATGATTAAAGTTTTAGATCCTCGCTACCAGCTGCCTAGTCGAAAACATTTCTCAAACACGGCAATTACGACCATGTATGCACAGTGCAGAGAGACTGTCTGTGACGAAGTGAATAAAGTGAAGTTTTTTGCCACAACAAGTGATCTCTGGTCCAGCCGAACTGCCGAGCCGTATCTCGGGCTGACGATACATTTCATTGACGGCCAGTGGAAACTGTGCAGTGCAACGCTACAAACAACGTATTTCCCCGCGGACCACACAGGGGAGCAGATCGCCATGGGACTAAGAGATGCGCTGGAAA
This sequence comes from Corythoichthys intestinalis, assembly GCF_030265065.1. NCBI lineage: Eukaryota > Metazoa > Chordata > Actinopteri > Syngnathiformes > Syngnathidae > Corythoichthys > Corythoichthys intestinalis. Next base: position 4,683,380 of record NC_080412.1, read on the forward strand.
TGTGGCACCTTGATGAAAAACATATGACCTCAATGACGACCGACAGCGGAACAAACATGATCAAGGCCCTTGAGCTCAACGGCTGGACTCGTTTACAATGCTTCGGACACAGATTGCATTTGGCAATTGGTGAGTAGGCTAAAAATGTTTAATAATTTTGGTGTAATATTATAATGTTATTATATTTATATTAAAATCATTGTTGGCTAAATTAAACGTATTATAGCCTATTTACTACAGCTGTCAGTATTACAGCTCTTCACTGTTTTTTCAGCATGCAAGGGGGTCATTTTTCAATTGTGAGTGCAAATTGAAAAATTCAGTGCTTCTTTTTAGCTATCTTGCATAATAAGCATAATGATTACATTGTGGATATGAAGGTTTCTATAATACAACAAAAATAATAAATCTGTGTAATGGGAAGAAGATAATGTAACAGGTTGTGAAATGTGTAAGTAACTCTTTTGTGCATGCAATTTGTTTTGTACATAAATGGCCCTCAAAGTCCAAAAAGAGTAGGCAGAAGCAGGCTTAAAGGGACATGCACCTTTTCTATTTTTTTTCACATGAAGAGTCAGTCACTGTATTTTCTCGGATGAAAAGTCTGTCTAGCTTAATCATGTTATTGTGTTTTGTTTTTAGAGAATGGATCCAGAGACCCTCGGATTGAAAGAGTGATTTCGGTCTGCAAAAAAGTAGTCAGTCAGTTCTCCTTCAGAGAGAATCTTTAGCACAGGAGGCAATATTGTGACATGCCAAAGAGCTTTACTTAATCCAGAAAAAGTGGACAAACTGATATTTCTGGCAAAAAACCTGTGACTTTCTTGAACTCTTTTTTTTTTTTTTTTGTACGTATAGTAAGTTCATGTTTACTGCATAATGACTGCCATATACTTTGCACTGAAGGCTGAACCAAATTGGCAGCAGCAACATGTTTTAGAGCTTACTGTATTGGTTACTTGAATATTGGGCACATTTGCACATTGCGTTTTAAAAAAAAATTTTTTTCCCTTTTTGAGTGACTTTAATTTTTACTATATGGCTGCTATATTGTATATGCACACAACCAAGGTCAGATTGGGACCAGCACATTTAAAAGTTTACTAGTTTCTTTAGTTATTGACCTTAGGTATTCGAATAGTGTTACTATTGATATTTGTTTAATATATTGTAATTTTGCACAGTGCATTTCCGTTTTGTTGAAAATACTTTCTCCTTTTTGAGTAATTTAATGTTTACTACTATACAGCTGCTATATTTTTTTGTATTTGCACTGAATCAAACTCAGATTGGCTGCATTGGTTGGCACCAGCACATTTAAAAATTTACTAGTTTCTTTTGTTATTGACCTTAAGTATTTGATTATGTCATGAGTATTACTATTGATATTTAATATATTGTAATTTTGCACAGTGCATTTCCAGTTTGTTGAAAATACTCTCTCTTTTTTGAGTAATTTAATGTTTACTACTATACAGCTGCTATATATTTTTTGTATTTGCACTGAATCAAACTCAGATTGGCTGCGTTGGTTGGCACAAGCACATTTAAAAGTTTACTAGTTTTCTTGCATTGTGTTATTCACCCATATTCATAGTATTGAGTTTTTAATAAATATCTTTCAAAATATCTTACTCAATGTTTTAAGTGTTTTAAAAATATCGTGATAATATCGAAACCGTGATATTGTCTTGGGAATACCGTGATATATATATTTTTCCCATATCGCCCAACCCTATTCAGGGCTATACAAATAAAATTGAATTGAATTTTGATCAGGGCTCCGTGTGTGGGGGCTAGGGGGGCGGGGGCTTATTGTGCCCTTGGTTGTGTCTGTGGGGTTAAAACTTTGTGTACATTTAAAATTTATGGCACATAACATCTCATAGAGCTGCTATAAACAACTGTTAAATAATGTGTAATATTTATAAAATGGATAGCGAATTATATACTACACGAATTAAAAAAAAAAAAAAAAAACTGCGTACTTGGAATTGGTGTCTCAACACTGCAGATTCCTGTGCCTAGCGCAAACTGTTGTTTTTTCTTTGAAAAGTCAAGTAAAATGTAAGAAAGAAAAAAAAAACGTCTCGAAAAGACCACCAGGTTGAAACTTGTGGGTGTCTCTTTATTCCCTTTCGTACTTTTCCCCCTCGACTCTGTATACAAACAGGACATTGTGTGCGCGCCGGGCACGAGAATTTCTGCAGTGGAACCACTTCTAGATACGCTGCCTTCACCCCCCCCCCCCCCGCCCCCCACTCAAAGTTCTCAGCACGTCATGTGTTTGATATCATTGCCACAAAAAAACATGTAGGACACCTTGCAGCTTCCTTTTTAATGCTGTCCTTATAATAACGATCTGCTGCATCGTAAATCACTTTGTGACTTTCCACCTCCATGATGAAACGTTCTTCGTCCATGTTCGCTGGTCTTTGAACAGTGAATAAGCAACTGGGCTGTTGACTCCAGGCCCGGCTCCGCTCATTTTGTCTTATGAGTGTCCAGCAAAAATAGAAAATAGCCAAAACCATCAGGCGGGCTGCAGCACGCCGGAGATGGTCCGCAGTCAATCCGGAGCACCAACGCGGCCGGTATGCGTTGAACAATAGGATATAATGGGAACGGATTGGCTCGGCACCATTTTTTTACAGGAGTCGGACCGGAACCGGAACGATCGTGCATCTGGTGTATTTGGGCCCTCATCCACAACTGCCTTTACGCTCCTGAGCATGGAGTTGACCAGGGCCTCACAGGTTGCCACTGGAATGCTCTTCCACTCCTCCATGACAAAGTTGCGGAGCTGCCGGATATTTGAGACTTTGCACACCTCCACCTTCCGCTTGAGGATCCCCCAAATATTGGGTTCAAGTCTGGAGACCTGCTTGGCCAGTCCATCACCTTTACCCTCAGCCTCTTCAGTAAAGCAGTGGTCATCTTGGAGGTGTGTTTGGGGTCATTGTCATGTTGGAACACTGCCCTGCAACCCAGTTTCTGGAGGGAGGGGATCATGCTCTGCTGCAGTATTTCACAGTACAAGTTGGAGTTCATGTTTCCCTCAATGGAATGCAATTCTCCAACACCTGCAGCACTCAAGCAGCCTCAGACCATGACATTCCCACCACGCTTGACTGTAGGCATGACTTTGTACTCCTCACCTGGTTGCTCCCACTCATGCTTGAGACCATCGGAACCAAACAAATGAATCTTGTGGGGCAAATAAGTATTTAGTCAACCACTAATTGTGCAAGTTCTCCCACTTGAAAATATTAGAGAGGCCTGTAATTGTCAACATGGGTAAGCTTCAACCATGAGAAAGAGAATGCGGAAAAAAAAAACAGAAAATCACATTGTTTGATTTTTAAAGAATTTATTTGCAAATCATGGTGGAAAATAAGTATTTGGTCAATACCAAAAGTTCATCTCAATACTTTGTTATGTACCCTTTGTTGGCAATAACAGAGGCCAAACGTTTTCTGTAACTCTTCACAAGCTTTTCACACACTGTTGCTAGTATTTTGGCCCATTCCTCCATGCAGATATCTTCTAGAGCAGTGATGTTGTGGGGCTGTCGTTGGGCAACACGGACTTTCAACTCCCTCTTCACCCCGTGGCGTCAAAATGATAACAAGAACGGTGAGCAAAAATCCCAGAACCACACGGGAGGACCTAGTGAATGACCTACAGAGAGTTGGGACCACAGTACAAAGGTTACTATCAGTAACACAATGCGCCGCCAGGGACTCCAATCCTGCACTGCCAGACGTGTCCCCCTGCTGAAGCCAGTACACGTCCAGGCCCGTTTGCGGTTCACTAGAGAGCATTTGAATGATCCAGAAGAGGACTGGGAGAATGTGTTATGGTCAGATGAAACAAAAATATAACTTTTTGGTAGAAACACAGGTTCTCGTGTTTGGAGGAGAAAGAATACTGAATTGCGCCATACCCATTGTGAAGCATGGAGGCGGAAACATCATGCTTTGGGGCTGTTTTTCTGCAAAGGCACCAGGACGACTGATCTGTGTAAAGGAAAGAATGAATGGGGCCATGTATCGAATCTCCTTCCATCAGCAAGGGCATTGAAGATGAGACGTGGCTGGGTCTTTAAGCATGACAATGATCGCAAACACACAGCCAGGGCAACAAAGGAGTGGCTTCGTAAGAACCGGGACCAGGACGACTGATCTGTGTAAAGGAAAGAATGAATGGGGCCATGTAGAAGAAGCATTTCAAGGTCCTGGAGTGGACTAGCCAGTCTTCAGATCTCAACCCCATAGAAAATCTGTGGAGGGAGTTGAAAGTCCGTGTTGCCCAACAACAGCTCCAAAACATCACTGCTCTAGAGGAGATCTGCATGAAGGAATGGGCCAAAATACCAGCAACAGTGTGTGAAAAGCTTGTGAAGAATTATAGAAAACGTTTGGCCTCCGTTATTGCCAACAAAGGGTACATAACAAAGTATTGAGATGAACTTTTGGTATTGACCAAATACTTATTTTCCACCATGATTTGCAAATAAATTCTTTAAAAATCAAACAATGTGATTTTCTGTTTTTTTCCCCCCCACATTCTATCTCTCATGGTTGAGGTTTACCCATGTTGACAATTACAGGGCTCTCTAATATTTTCAAGTGGGAAAACTTGCACAATTAGTGGTTGACTAAATACTTATTTACCCCACTGTACGTTTTTTCAAAGGGGTGTACTCACTTTTGTTGGCAGGAGTTTACAGGGTCCCCCCAGGATTGATAAATCTGAATTCAAGACTTTTAAGACCTTTTTTAATGCCATTTTAACTGAAAATTAATACTTTTCTCGCACCCATTATTTAGATCATATTGAATCATATCAAATAAATAAAGCACTGAACATCAAATTTAAGCTCAATTACTAAGTGTGTTTGACAAATGAATGCACATTTATTAAAGATACAATTAAAACACATTTAAAGTAACATTATAAAGTCTGTCAGAATTTTCTTAAACACACACACGCACACAATAATTATGGACAAAATGAGGAGGAGGACAGGACTCAGACCAGCCATCTTCTGTAACAGCCTAGCCGCTAGTGCACCTGCCAAGACCCCAGTGAACATGGCTAACTCTCGAGTTAAAACGGCGAAATTCACATTCATTCGAAAAACAAACCGAAATGTTTAAGCAGGTCCACTGCCTTCGCATGACCCATAAACTGCAACCTAAAGTATCTGGATGTAACTTGAGCCCCTATCACATACTCCAAAACAACGGGAATATCGCGGGACTTAACCGTGCAGCAGTTGTGTGTGAAAACAATTTCCCGTGTCCACTGACATGGGAAGCAGTGTGCGTGAAAGCAGGCATTAAATTCCCGGGTCACAGCAGATGGCAGATGACTTAAAAGCTGTAGTGTGAACTAATTTCTTCACATGCCAAATAGGGTCACAAGTAATTAAACATTGTCCACCAAATAAAGCATGAAAAAATAATTTATATTTTGTATATTTGACAAAATAATCGCGTTTCCGATGTTCGAGCCTGAAAAGGGACGGACCCGGAAGTGACGTCACACCGAGAACAGCGATGGGAGCGCTCCATAAGGCCGCCCTACAAATCCCTTCAAACAATGCTTCAAACAGCGATATAAGTGATGGGTCTCCTCCCTTGCGCTTAATCTAAGTTTTTGAAGAGTTGGAGGAAGAAGAGGAGCTCGGAATTTTATGTTGGATCTAACATGTATTAGCCAGACGCTAATCAGAATGCAAACAATGTGCCTAGACTACCTGACATTGAATGGATACAAGACCCATCGAGATTACAAAATTGGTAAGATATAGGCTGTTATTATTTTCATGATTTGAAGATGCAGGCATTTGCACATAATTTTATGTTTTTGTCCATCTGATGACATTGTTAAAAAAAATAATCAGACTTCATGTTCATTTTGGCAGATCTGGCAGCTCTCGTGCATATAGAATAATAATATAAAAACGTTGGGGGGAAAGAAGGAGATGAGTCTTCGATGGCTTTCTCCACTTTATTGTGGCAACAATAAGAAAACAAAATAATAGCGGACTGCCGCCACATTCGACCGCGAAGTTTGCTTCTCGCCGATCTCCTCCTCGCCTCCCACTCCAACATCTCTTAAACGGATTGTGCATAGTGTCTTGTTATGAGCTTTTTGTTTACAAATGTATCGAACACACGACGCGCTGACAACCTTGTCTCTGTTAGGACAAACTTGGAAAAGTCGATGCGGACCAAAGTGCGACCAGGAAACGGAAGTGGAGTGAAGGGTTTTTATTGAACAATGGCTGTGGCTGTGGCTGCGAGGGCTTGGAGTGTGGGTGTCCTGATGGCAAAAAACAAGATTAGTCAAGAGTTCAATGAATGATCGTCAAAAACTACAGACTAGTTGGCCGATGTACCAATGGTCACTGACGGAATCATCTGGCACCTGCTTGCTGCCCAGGCAGCGCCTTATAAGCAGGGTTGATTGCGATGAGCTGCAGGTGCACTCCCAGGTCTGCCACACCCAGCCTGCCAAGGTTGAACTCATGCCACATAACAGGAAGTGTAACAACAATAAAAGCCAGTAGAGGGGAGTGTGGGCTAGGACCACCACAGTCTCTTTATTAACACATGGAGCAGTTCTTATGGAAAAGTTAGAACACAGCTCGGCACAGCTCTCGGCAGGAATTGGCGTCTAATGGCGTGAGGAAATGTAGTTTTTTCACACAAGCGAACAGATTACAAAGCACCACTTCAGTGTTGTCCCGAGACTACATTTCCCATGATTCACTGTGTGACCTGCGCGCTGGCTGATTCGCTGCGAGATTGACTCAATGGCTACGCTAAACCAACACGCTATTTGTCAGCTGTCACCTGTCAGCGGCTCTCATAAAACACAAACTAGAAGCCTATTATGCGATCACCGTGAACACTGAACCGTCCAAAAGCAATGCAATGCTTGAAGCATGAAGGTGGAAATACATAATACAAATACAAATAAATGTGCACAAACTCACTGGCGGTGTTTGTCTCTTACATCAACGTGACCGTGAATTACCGCGACGCCGACCCGTTTATATGCACATCCACACCCGTTTCCCGATTGACAGTGGATTAACCCTTTAGGACACGATCGTAGATGACACACAATTTAAACACGCTTAACCTAGCGAACGCAACAACAACTATGATCGGGGATTGCCACGAGTTATCTTTCGGCTAACGTCGCTAGCTTATACCGTTCAATTCCACAACAGTAGGCAGCTATGCTTTGACAAAAACATCAGTCATCTATCCAAAAATCACACTTAGTTTTTGGCAAATCCTTGATCATAAGCAGACCGGTTAAGGAAGCAGGCATCTTCGAAGTGTTTGCAGCAGAGAACACTACTCGATGATGGCGTGAAATTCACTTCGTGCGAACGAAAGATATCCATTTACGTGCCCTGCTATCCTTTGGCCACTCATACAACTTTTCGTTTGAGTGAGAACAAAACATCGCCACACACCGCTGTGGCATCTTACCGAGAAGCAATGCAACAAACAATACTGTTCTATGGTGGACTTCCCTCGCAGGTCTAGGTGTGACGTAATTTCCAAAGATTTCCGAAGATTGCCGAAGAAAAGCATTTTCGTGGTCAAGGGCGTTGCTATGGGTTAAACAAAGAATCTGGAAGGGTTGCATTAAAATAAATAATGAAAATATGCTTATAATTGTTTAGCCTTTGATATTATTCAAAAACATGGTTGGCCAACCTTAGTTCAAAGTTCTCCTTTAATATCATAGCGGCGGCCGATGTAACTTCCTCCCTCTACGCAGTAAGAGGAAAAGCGGTAAACAAACATCGCAATTATAAACATAGCAAGCTGGAAACAGCTAAAATAAACTGAAAACATGACCAAAATTCAAATGTCAATTATTACGTTGGGCCGGGCCAGGGTTCTTTCTCGCTAACTTTTTGAAATAACTATTTATTAACGATGTATGAATGATAAACTAAGGAATACTTGTTATAAAATAAATAATTTGGATTAAAAAAAAGAAGGCACTGTATGGTCATTGCAGAGCCAGAGCGTGCCTATAGACCCTACTCACGTGACGTCACGGCCACGCCCCCGCGCCATGTTGTCCGCATACTCGTCATAGAAATGCATTACCGCTTCGTAAATTCCTCCTATTATTGCACGTTTTACTGCTCGTCAACATTAATACTCAAAATGGTGAAGTCGTGTGTGGCGGTCGGTTGCAATAACAAAGATAGACGGAGAGACTTGAAGTTTTACCGGATTCCGAGGGACCCGGAGAGAAGAGCGAGATGGGCTGCTACAATTCGACGCGAAAACTGGGCTCCAAACGACTACCACAGATTATGTAGTAGTCATTTTATATCAGGTAAAATGCATTTAATCTATATTTAGAGGGTTTTGGGCTGACAACCACAATTAAGATCATTGCTAGGCTAATCGCCGACAACATACACGTATGTATGTAGTGAGTGCTATCGCTAAACCATATAAATATTAAAAGCCCTAGCTCCATTGACAAATGACATGAAATACATTAGACTTGACAGTGGATGTTAGCAAGAACAAAAGATTTTGAATTGAAAATTTCGTAACTCACCTTCCGAGCACAAGATTCCTGCCGAATTTTCGTGTACGAGGACGTGTTTCACCCAACCAGCAACGTAGCATTTATAAGCCTCCAAGCTCTTAAAGTTTTTCAAACTTTCGTGAGAATAGGCTGTTTTTGTGTGGACAAGATAGTTGTAAATATCGATATCAGATGTCAGGCGAAGCCAGCGGGTCGAAAAACATCGATTTAGGCATCAAATACGGATCTGGCGAATGGATAAACTGAAGCTTTTCCATGTAACGCCTTTTTTGCAACGGATCCAATGAGTTTACAGCGTCAGATAACACCGGGGCTTCCATGAATTGCTCTATAACTTGCTCGACTAATTGAAAACAATGAGAATAGGTCTGAAAAAGAGGTACAATATGGTGGCCGGAAACAGCGACACGCCCATTTTGTGACGTAGGTGAGTAGGGTCTATACGCAGAGGCGTAGCAAGGGTCCCCGGGGGGCCCAGGCAACAAGCAACATTGGGCCCTTCGAGCGTGTGCAAGTAAGTGGTAAAGTTGGACTTGGAGCAATAGCATATTTAATAAAAGTATAATAACGCCTCGGTCTCATAGAGCGCTTTTTAGGACACTCAAAGTGTTCGGGTTCTACTACATTAGGACATAAAACTACAGTAACATAGTACACTCACCGTTGTCTTGCTTCCTTTTCTCCTCTTCTGCTTTGTCTTTCTTTTGTCGCCTCAAGGAGGATAGCTTCTCTTCATTTTGGATATACGCCAGTTAAAAAATAGCCAAATCGCCGCTCACTCTAGCTTCGAGTCACGTGTGTGTGTGTGTTGGGGGGGGGGGGGGGGGGGGGGTAGAGCGAGTGAAGGGGCGCCTTCAGGGAACTCAGACACAAGGCTTTCACTAGCACTGTTGCACTTGTCACTGCGATAGTGCAGTAAAGCTGCGTGTGCTAAATCTGTTGGCCCTCTGGGGGTCCCTTCTGGCTGGGGCCCCCAGGCAATTGCATGGTTTGCCTAATGGGACGCGACGCCTCTGCCTATACGCCCTTTTTAATCTCCCCCTCTGCGAGTCCGCAAAACCGCATGTTTATTTATATTTAACAAACTTTTCCAGCGTTATTTCGTTGTGTAAATAAATTTATAATGATCATAAAAATATGTAGTCTATTTAAATGTTAAGAAAATGTGCGTTTTTTTTTCTGCCAACTGAGAATTCGTTATAAAAGACAGGCTTTTATGCAAACATCGTCACAAATGTTATCACACAAAACGCGGGTTGGGCTTTAATACCCGCGGACCAGTTCGGGTCGGGCTGGACTTTTTAGGCCCATTTTTAACTGTCTTAAAAGTCTTGATGAGCTTAAATTGGCTGCAGTTACGAAGTCGGGAAGGCTCCCTCCGGAAAAAAACACGATTTGAGCAACATTATGTTCAACAAACTTTTCCAGTGTTATTTCATTGTGTAAATGCATTTATAATGGTCACAAAAATATGTAGATTATTTAAACATTAAGAAAATGTGCGTTTTTTTTCTGCCAACTGAAAATTCGTTACAAAATACAGTTAAGACATCGGGAACGCTCCCTCTGGAACAAAACGCAATATGACCAACATTGTGACAGCCGATGCCGACCAAAAATGACGTAATATCCGAAACAGATCACCAATGGACTCATTTGAAGTATATGAATGGTGGTCTGTTTTGGTGTTCAGAATCCACAATACCTCTGCCTGCAGGGTTTTCGTTCCACCGACAAACGGACGCATTCCCGATGCAGAGGTGGATGGATTCTCCGTTTTTCCGGTTGTGGTGGTTTGGCACGCACGAGTTGCATTTTGATTTGTAGTCCAGTGCATCGTAAAAATTTTATGCGTCATCTTCGTTATGGAGTTTAAAAAAAAACGGATATAATTTAGGTTGCACTGAGATGTTCTTGAAAATCCAGACCACGGTGAAAAAATTCCAGACTTACAGCAGCTAATGTAATACTTTTAATACCTTTAATAATGGAAAACTAAATTCAATGCTTTAATACTTTTAATAACCCGCGGGTACCCTGGTTTAGATATGAATGGTAATATTTTGAATAAGTTTGAGGGGAAAATAAATTAACTCTATTATATAAGCTGCTGTTTTACGAAATTTTCAAGGTTCGCAGTGAGTAAGCAACAGGCTCACTTTTGCTTAATAGACAATGTTTATTGATTAGAAATTGCAAATAAATGAATAAATGGAGTCTAATTGATTACAATCCCACAAAAGCAAGCAAAAACAACATCAAGCATCACTCAGAATAACAAACATAGCTCAGAATAACTACAACGCTAGTTCTGAATTGTCAAAAACCCCTACGAAGCAGTTAAAAAACACATCCACACACATAACTTTGGCGCTAGATAATTAGTTGTCGAAGCTAAAAATATCCCCGCACCAAAGCGCAACGAGTTCCTCTATGATAATGAAATCAAGCTCTTACCTGTCGACAATGAACGGAGGGCCACACAACGTTACTGGTTTGAGCGATCAAGGAACTCCGGCCGAGCGACTACGCGTGAATCCTCTGACCGACCCTAGGTGTGGCCCAGAAAAAGTCCGCTCTTATAGGCATATGCCACGTAAGAACAGAGGGGGCCAACCCCTGCCCTCAGGAGACACATTGCCTGCCCAAACATGGTAAATTTGACATGTTTTGGCCAACCTCTTAAGGAGATTAGTCTCGTGTCCAAATATAATTGGTTCACTCGTTGCACTTCTGAGTAGCATCATATATCTTGGTTACCATAGCAATGAGCTAAAACTCCCGTCAGAGAGGCGAGCATAACCTGATAAGAAGTTGCATTATCAGTCCAAAAGAATGTGTGCACCTAGAGCACACATTTAGTTACTTTTCTCAAAGGCAGTTATGGCGCAGTTAAAAAGCAATTATGACACAGTTATGTTTATATGTGTATTGTTATACATATATGGAACAATTCGGGTCACAAAAAAGGTTACAAGATCATAAAAAGGTCATAAAAATGTTACAGGTGTTTTTTCCAATACATTCCACCCTTTGACCCGGATTGGGTCCATCATTAACCCCTTAATTAATTAATCCTTCAATATATTGTTCCCAATTATCAAATATCCATTGAAACCATGGCACATCGTAAAAATGGGCATACTGAAACCAATGGTGATCGCAATGCACCACACCGGTCAACATTTCAATGCGTGTTATCAAAACGTGTTTCACGACGAGTATATCCACACCCTATACTTCGAGTATACTCAAAAACATGTCCTGGCTCTTCTGGGTGCAAAGTCAATTCACATACGTACCGATTGTACCAAGAATTTGTTGTTTGAACTGTTATTCTCATTGATGGGCTAAAGTATACATTTTATTAGTTAACGACCGTTTTACCTTTCGGACATAGCAAAAAACACATACATTCAAAGCAGTGAGTATACTTAATACAATGATTAATATAAACATCGGAGGTACAAAATATTGTCTTGCTGTCATAGACATCCCAGTAAATATATCCCACCAATGATGAGCAGACTCCTGCTCAATTTCCTTGGCTGCATGTACCACTTCATTTTGAGCTATCAATGTGGACACTTTAAGCTTGGAAACGTTAGACCTGTGTTCCTCAATCATCTTTTGAAGCAACGTGGAACGGTTTAGTGCGCTGCTAAAGCGCTCCAGCGTCACTTTCCAAGGAAGACGTAATGCCTCCCACTGTGCCGGCGTTAAGCGCTGGCTCCAGGTAAAATTAGTTAGCTTGAAGGTCTGATTATTCCAAATGAAAAACTCCACATTGTCAAGACAACCCGAAAACGGTGTTTTAGGCAACTGTGGGTGTGGTTTCATAGTAGCTACACAAATAGAGTGGGGTCCTATCTGATATAAACCCTACCCACCGACGTCACAAAACCACGTGCTCGCTGTATGGTTCCGCCCACTTGTCCGTCATTTTGTCTCTGTATTAGCATTGGTTTCAATTGATCGAGGAATTTAAAATGCATTTCATGGAACACCCGGTGCTTTCTGATGCCGTAAACTCACTGGATGTGTTGCATAAAAGGCGTTATGTGGAAAAGCTTCGTTCTATACAGTCGCCAGATCCATATTTGATGCCCAAATCGATGTTTTTCGACCCACTGTCTTCGCCCCGTCTGCCTGACATCTGCTACGCTGATATTTACAATTATCTTGTCCACACAAAATCAGCCTATTCTCACGAAAATTTGAAAAACTTCAAGAGCTTGGAGGCTTATAAATACTTCGTTGCTGGTTGGGTGAAACAGGTCCTCGTCCACGAAAATTCGGCAGGAATCTATCTTGTGCTTGGAAAGGTGAGTTACGAAATTTTCAATTCAAAATCTTTTCTTATTGCTAACATCCACTGTCAAGTCTAATGTATTTCATGTCGTTTGTCAATGGAGTTAAGGCTTTTAATGTTTATATGGTTTAGCGATAGCACTCTCACTACATACATACGTGTATGTTGTCGGTGATTAGCCTAGCAATGATCTTAATTGTGGTTATTTGTCAGCCCAAAACACTCTAAGTATAACTTAAATGCATCTTACCGGATATAAAATGACTACTACATAGTCTGTGGTGATTTTTTGGTGCCCACTTTTCACGTCGAATTGCAGCCGTCCATTTCGCTCTCCTCTTTGGATCCCTCGGAATACGGTAAAACTTCAAGTCTCTCCTTCCATCTTCTCTGTTAGTGCAACCAACAGCCACACACGCCTTCACCATTTTGATTATTAATGTTAAGGAGCAGAAAAACACGCCGTAAATAGGAGGAATGTACGTAGCCGTAACAGGTTAACACTATGTTTTGACGGACAATTGGGCGGTACCATTCAGGAGAGCGGAGTTGTGACGTCACGTGGGTAGGGTCTATAGCAAGTCATGAGGTCTTTCTACATACCAATCACACAATGCCTGTGTCGCGTTAAAACATGCTTCTTGATACATTACTTGTTTCATACATGCAATACCTTTATCCGATGTGTCGCATCCGCTTAAGTCATAAGTAAGATTGATTTGTGGGCTAAACCATTCCCCTTGAGGTCTCACAAAATAATAAGCTTTAGTTGTAATTACAGGCAAAACATGATATCTGCAAACTAATAAGGGTTTAGTCACAGTCATTTGCAACCACATTCCTTGACACAGTTTCATTACATATTGTTTTCTCAGGATATACCTTTACCCAAGACTCAGTGGAGATGTTCCACACCTTACGCCATTGATCTACTGAGGCTGATGTTACCACCCTTAGGAACCTTTCTTGCTGTAATTTCATGTTAAGTACCTGTAAATTACACACAGTCATATTCAATGCATTAGAAATATTAGTTAATACTTCGCGTGTCTCATCCCACATCCCTTTATCCCATGACAATTGTGCTAAGAATAAAGACGCTGCTTCTTCATGAGGCACGATAGATGTGGGCAACCAAAGCCCTACGGTCGAGAGACCGTGCGCAATGTCACTTCCGGTGTTGGACAACATAGTTCTGGTGACTTCTCCATCAATCGTGTTAGAGATGCCTAACACGGTTCCGGTTCCACCCAGAAGGGTGTCGTACCATGCACGCTGTTTCCGTGCGGCACATGTGGGGAAAGGGGGAAACAAGACGATCCAGTGAATCTCCGTGTGCGTTTTCTCCAAAGCAAGATACGTGCAAGAGGGCAAAATCGGGGCCAAGCTGGTGTATCTGGGGACAAAAGGGGCAAACGAGGGGGCAAAGGGGCCAGAAGGGGGATCCAAAGGAACAGGAGCAGCAAATATGGGCCATAGAACCCATCCGATCCCTTGAACTTCCGTGCTGTTCGAGATCCATAGGTCAGACGTGACCTCGGTCATCCACTCAGTGCCATTGCGTGAGTGGCACGTTTTGTTGTCGAGATGCCACAGACAGACAGGTGTTTCAGACGTGACCGTGATGAGGCATCCTGCAGCCACCATGGGAGCTCTGCGAACCCTTCCTGCATTGTCGACTCCTGGTGTGCAGGAGCAGGGACGACTTCCCTTGGACACCGGACTCCCCGAGCGTCATCCACCATGCAGAGCCGTAGCGATCTCCCAGCAGATGACCCAATAAACCGCCTCCACATCACATTATCAATCGTCAGGCTAGAAGAAGCAGAAGAGATTTCAAACGCTTCGGACCAGACACATTTTTGTATCAATTTTCCCGTAAATAACATTTTTGTATCGGAACATTAACCCATTTAGTTTCCCCAGAATATAACACAGTAACCACCTGGTCTTTCACCTGTGCTATTATTTCAGCAAAAAATGCATGATTTTACAACTTAGTTAATCGCCAGATTTCACAATGAACGGTTCTGAAGTCAGATTGTACATTACAACCCCCAATTCGCCTTGATAATCAGCATCAATAACCCCTGCAAGTATAGTTACCCCTTTAAGTGACAATCCAGATCTAGGTAAAATGTACCCGTAGTGTCCCTTGGGACATATGAGTCGTAAATCAAGACCAGCCGAACCCGGAGTAGCTCGAACAGGTAACTCGGCGGTTTCTGCAATCTTATAAGTTGTCCTGTATGTCTTCCACTCACATTCCCTGGCTAAATGTACCCTTTAACTTGGGCGTTATTTTATTTTGACTAAAGTCTTGTGATTTTGTCCAAAAAATGGCTTTTCCTTTGAAGTGTGATAACTTAGTCATTTCTGAATATTTTTTCACTTTCAACCACTCAAAATGTTCAGTGCCATCAGACCTATCTACACATATAAAGTTTTTTTTTTTAATTTTTCAATGCCCCCTATGGACAATAATAGTAGCATTATCCGAATAGCAAAACTAATTACGCTGTATATATATAAAAAACAAAAGTCTAATTTGAATATTATATATCACATAGTTAGAGGCTTGAATAAGTCTTTAAGTCATAACAACCGATTTTTTTATGCATGCCCAGTTTTTACACATTTGCAGTTTTCTCATTTACACTAAACTCTTGTGATTTTGTCCAAAAAATGGCTTTTCCTTTGAAATGTGATAACCAAGTCATTTCTGATTTTTTTTCACTTTCAACCACTCAAAATGTTCAGTGGCATCAGACCTATCTACACATATATAGTTTTTTATTTTTTTTTTATTTTTTTAATGCCCCCTATGGACTATAATAGTAGCATTATCCGAATAGCAAAACTAATGATGCTGTATATATATAAAAAACAAAAGTCTAATTTGAATATTACATATCACATAGTTAGAGGCTTGAATAAGTCCTTAAGGCATAACAACCGATTTTTTTATGCATGCCCAGTTTTTACACATTTGCAGTTTTCTCATTTACACTAAACTCTTGTGATTTTGTCCAAAAAATGGCTTTTCCTTTGAAATGTGATAACTAAGTCATTTCTGAATATTTTTTCACTTTCAACCACTCAAAATGTTCAGTGGCATCAGACCTATCTACACATATATAGTTTTTTATATTTTTTTATTTCTTAATGCCCCCTATGGACAATAATAGCAGCATTATCCTAACAGCAAAAGTAACTATGCTGTATATATATAAAAAACTAAAGTCTAATTTGAATATTCCATATGACATAGTTAGAGGCTTGAATAAGTCCACAAGTCGTAACAACCAAATTTTTTATGCATGCCCAGTTTTTACACATTTGCAGTTTTCTCATTTACTCTAAACTCTTGTGATTTTGTCCAAAAAATGGCTTTTCCTTTGAAATGTGATAACTTAGTCATTTCTGAATATTTTTTCACTTTCAACCACTCAAAATGTTCAGTGGCATCAGACCTATCTACACGTATATTTTTTTTTTTATTAATATTTTTTATTTTTTAATGCCCCCTATGGACAATAATAGCAGCATTATCCTAATAGCAAAAGTAACTATGCTGTATATATATAAAAAACAAAAGTCTAATTTGAATATTCCATATGACATAGTTAGAGGCTTGAATAAGTCCACAAGTCTTAACAACCAATTTTTTTATGCATGCCCAGTTTTTACACAATTGCAGTTTTCTCATTTACTCTAAACCCTTGTGATTTTGTCCAAAAAATGGCTTTTCCTTTGAAGTGTGATAACTAAGTCATTTCTGAATATTTTTTCACTTTCAACCACTCACAATATTCAGTGGCATCAGACCTATCTACACATAAGTTTTTTTTTTTTTGCCTCCTATGGACAATAATAGCAGCATTATCCTAATAGCAAAACTAACTATGCTATATAGGGTATACATAAATCAAACTAAAGTATTTTATATTACATAATTACATCATTGGATAAGTAAAAGTCGTAACAATAGATTTTTTAAGAACAAGACTGTGACAAAGTGACAACAACTGATTTGATGATAGAATTTATGTTAACAATTTTACAAAACATATATACAATATAACAGTTAACATAATAACAATATACAGAATTCATGATGTGCACTTTGAGATTTGTTTTTTAAATGTAAAGTGCGTTATAAATAAAATGTATTATTATTTATTATTATGTTCGAAGCCCAAAGTGGCTTTCTGCAAAGGCCACATTGTTTGCGCTTGGACGGGGGTCCAGCTCGCTGCTCTCCCAAGCCTTCGGCAAAAGGCGGTGGTTCCCGTTTTAGAACTTCTGGCCGAATTAGAGCCTTGCCAAGTTCCTCAAGAAATAGTCGGCGCTTGTAGCTTTTCTTCACGTTCCACTCAGGGTAGATCTCCGTGAACAGCACAAATGCGCTGAAGAACGAAAAGTCCAGCATGTGAAAAAACTCACACATTGGCCACCTGAGTGCGCGCCGGCGGCAGGAGTATGTGGCACAGGCCTGCAAATCACAAGCACGCACAACAATAACAGCTTTGAACTTTGATCAGCTTTTACAAGACAAACCTTGATATGCAAAACATGTGCTTACTCACTTTCGTCATTGCCTCGATCGCCGTCATTTCGTCATGCGCCTCAACGTGGTCATGTCCGTGCCCCCGCCTTCTGCTCCCCGCTTTCATCTCCGTCATTATGTTGTCAACCATTTCCCATTTCTCGTCATCAAAGTCGTCCTCCTCCGGCATCGAAAGTCCGGAAGAATTTCTTCAATGTCTTCTGGGCTCGCCGAAGAAGCGTCCGAACGAAGGTCGTCGTCGGAATCAGGATTTTCTAACACCATCCGAATCGTGTTCTGCAGTGAAATACTTCTCGCCGCCATCGAGCACAGTTGTGTTGGAAGAAATGCAAAATGGTGATCCCATGCCCAGAACCAATGAGAGTAAAGAAATTCAAACACCCAACCAATAAGAGTTGAAGTTCAAACGACAACAATAAACACGTGTTTTTTTGTTTTGGTTTTTTTCCATTTCCGGGAAGTACCGGTTTATTGTCTCGTGCACACGTGCAAAATTGCAAATATGCATGCCCAAATAGACTGAAAGTGAGCTCAGACACATAAACACCCATTTTTTTGTAATGCCAACCGTTTTTATCGCATTAATTTTTTACTAATCTGTATTGAGTTTTGCAAGCAAATTCATGTATTGGCCTATGGCTCCAACTAGTGACTTTTGGGTGACAACACACAAATTCCTCTTTTTGCATGTTTTTGACTCGCCAAAGAAGCGATTGCATCAATAATCACGGAAAATGCATTATAACACATCAGGTTTACAGCATATCAAAAATCATGATTTATAATGGGAGTCAATGAGCCAAAAAATGGCAAAATAACAAGAGTTTAGTGCAAATCTTCCCAGCCTGTTTGCAATAAGTTAGAACAGGGGTTCCCAACCTATTCCACTAAGGCACACTGTGGGTGCAGGATTTCATTCTTACCAAACAAGATGACAACACTTTTTCCCCAATCTGGTGTTTTACAAGTGCAATCAGTTGATTGCAGTCAGGTGTGGCTTGTTTTAGCAGAAGCCTCATTGGTTCAACTGTCTCTGCTGGATCGGCTGGAACAAAAACCAGGACCCACAGTGTGCCTTGAGGACTGGGTTGAAAACCCCTGAGTTAGAAATTCCCGGATGGTGCCATTTTGAACTTCTACATGATTTAGTATCCTGCAGGAAATATCAGCTCCCTAGTGTATTTTTTCATATGCTTTTTTTCCTTTTAAACACAGAAAAAAAAACAAAAAAAGCCAAAAAATGGACAAATAACACCCAAGGGTTTTAATGGCACAAAAAGCACCTTCTTTCTAACATTGAAAAGTCAAAATCCCTTCCCTTTCCAAATTGTTCAGTTCCGTCTTTTGTAATTTACTGTAATTACATACATTATAAATTTTGCCGTGGTCACTCATTACAAAATTGGCCACTATTCCACGTGACGACGAAATCTAGAATTGTCTATTAGCCACTGAGGTCACAGCTGAACAAAGACAGCCAAATTCAATCAGCATGTGATCCAAAAGCCATAAGCCTAGACAATATTTAGCATCTTCAATTCCTTAAGAAAAAATTTTAAATTCAAATCACCAATAAAGCAACTCATGTCAAATTCAAGTTATCAATAAAGCAACTCATGACAGTGAGTGTACATTATTAACCCTTAAGTTGCCAATACCACACCTCAACTGTTACAGATGCATCAAGGTGAATAATCACTTTATCACTGTTCCCATTAACATAATTTGTCAACACTATCAATAATCCTTGTTGTTTTGAGCTTCTGGGTGGGAACTGGAATACCGTCATCTGTTGATCAAGCAGATGCTGGCATGGAGCTGTTCCCACCCTCAGTCATATTCAATTAATCAGTTAATCAAATGTCTTAACACATTTTAAATCCATGAGCTCGTTGATAATTAATTATCTTTAACATTCCATAAGTTTCAATTGAGCTCAACAATCTATTCTCATCTCTAATGAAATTCCATGTTAAAATCATTTTTGTTTTACCTGTTTTCCCAATTTGTTTCTCGATGTTATCCTAAATAATATAAGGAAAGGGCTGGAATATTCCCAGCTGCAATTACAACCTCCCCTCATAATCAATTTGGGCAAAAACCCAGCGGATGCCACCGAAGGGCCGCACTCCTCATGTTGAAAAACCCGTTTTTTCCAATCTGCGCAATAAACGGTCAGCCATTTACGCAATAAATGGTCAGCTATTCACACACGATCCCACGCAAAAAATCATAATCAGTCACGCGACAATAACTACAATTATCCACACGCAATAAACGGTCAACTATTACACATGAGCCTCGCAAAAAAGAATCATGACGCAACGCAGCCTCACATTCAGTCACACAACAACAACCATCCCCAATGACTTATCATACAAGACAGCACAATTTCAAATACAAATCAAAATCACCATACATTCTACCAGTGGCTCACACCAGACCAAACATAAAAAACATACAATTTGAGCTCAATGACAAACTAACTGTCAACACAGATCCACAGAAATTCCTATTCATCTGACATCGTGTGTAGTACAATCCCCTAACGAATCCACGTATCGGGACGATCACCGCATCCGCGCAAACACGACGCAATTCCATTCCACGGTTCTTTTTCCCAACCAGGAGTTACGATCACCCCATCGATCGACTCCTCAGCTTCTGTCACATTACACTTCCGCAATTTCTTAAACATTGCTATTCTGTTACGTCTCACTTAGTATTACTTTGAAATTTCCGGTCCCTTCCGGTCCCCGCGCTATACCGTTTCACGCGTTCGACAGCGTTCAATGTCACCATGAACGTCTTATAGTCATTCAGCGTCGCCCTACTATTCACTCCCACCTCTCTGGCTTGGCTGGGCCGCGAACCCGCGCGCCGACGACACTTCCCGCGCTACTGATAACGCTAAACCAAAAATGTACCGGAATGTTCACTCAATTTATCGAGTACTACGTAAATCCCAAAACAACACAATCCCAGTATTACTCAAGTCAATTTACCAAACAACAAATTCCCAGTATTACTTAATTCAATTTATCAAACAGCAATTCCAATCAATTCTAATCAATTTATCAAGTAATACGATTATCCTGTCCGTGACGCCAAAATGTTTTACGAAATTTTCAAGGTTCGCAGTGAGTAAGCAACAGGCACACTTTTGCTTAATAGACAATGTTTATTGATTAGAAATTGCAAATAAATGAATAAATGGAGTCTAACTGATTACAATCCCACAAAAGCAAGCAAAAACAACATCAAGCATCACTCAGAATAAGAAACATAGCTTAGAATAACTACAACGCTAGGTCTGAATTGTCAAAAAAACCCTACGAAGCAGTTAAAAAACACATCCACACACATAACTTTGGCGCTAGATAATTAGTTGTCGAAGCTAAAAGTATCCCCGCACCAAAGCGCAACGAGTTCCTCTATGATAATGAAATCAAGCTCTTACCTGTCGACAATGAACGGAGGGCCACACAACGTTCCTGGTTTGAGCGATCAAGGAACTCCGGCCGAGCGACTACGCGTGAATCCTCTGACCGACCCTAGGTGTGGCCCAGAAAAAGTCCGCTCTTATAGACATATGCCACGTAAGAACAGAGGGGGCCAACCCCTGCCCTCAGGAGACACATTGCCTGCCCAAACATGGTAAATTTGACATGTGTTGGCCAACCTCTTAAGGAGATTAGTCTCGTGTCCAAATATAATTGGTTCACTCGTTGCACTTCTGAGTAGCATCATATATCTTGGTTACCATAGCAATGAGCTAAAACTCCCGTCAGAGAGGCGAGCATAACCTGATAAGAAGTTGCATTATCAGTCCAAAAGAATGTGTGCACCTAGAGCACACATTTAGTTACTTTTCTCAAAGGCAGTTATGGCGCAGTTAAAAAGCAATTATGACGCAGTTATGTTTATATGTGTATAGTTATACATATATGGAACAATTCGGGTCACAAAAAAGGTTACAAGATCATAAAAAGGTCATAAAAATGTTACAGGTGTTTTTTCCAATACAGCTGCACACTGACTACTTTTCATTGTGTCAAAGTGTCAATTTTGTCAGTGTTGTCCCATAAACAGATATACTTAAATATCTGCAGAAATGAGAGACTGTGTGTATATGTGTATGTACATATATATATATTATATTATATATAGTACATATATATATATACTGTGATCCCTCAATTATCACTGTTTATGGGGTCCAAACCAACCATGTAAAGTGGAAAAACCGCGAAGTATTGTCAACCCCCCCGTTTTAACAGTTTTTGGGTATACATAAGTGAAAAATAACCTATGTTTGCATGTTATCATAAGAGCATTCAAAAATAGTTTGAATCTGAAACAAAATAATATAAATTCCATAGCTTTCCATTCAATTCTACATCAAACTAAGATTGGACGAACGACATATAAAGCGCCAAAAGTGTGATCCTTCAACAGGATTTGAGGAAGGTCCACAGAATACCATCTTTTTGCGTGCACAAACCGATGAAGCCAGCATGGATGACAGGCAAAACCGTCATTGGCCAACGCTTCTCACGCCAACAAACACTCGTGTCTCTTAACCTGATCCTTCTGAGTAAATTTTTGACCACAAACTGAGCAGGAGAAAGGTTTCTCAGCAGTGTGAATTCTTTTGTGTTTTTTAAAGTTTTCCCTAACTCTGAATTTTTGACCACAAACTGAGCAGGAAAAAGGTTTCTCCCCAGTGTGGATTCTAATGTGCACTTTTAAAGTGCTTCGGTGACTAAATCTTCGACCACAATCTGAGCAGGAAAAAGGTTTCTCACCAGTGTGGATTCTTGTGTGTATATTTAAAGATTTCTTTTCGATGAAACTTTGGCCACATTCAGAACAGGAAAAAGGTTTTTCTCCAGTATGGATTCTTGTGTGTCTTTTAAAATTTTGACTTAAAGTAAACTCTTGCCCACAAATTGAGCAGGAAAAAGGTTTCTCACCAGTGTGGAGTCTTATGTGTCTTTTTAAATTGTCCCTAACATTGAATCTTTGACCACAAGCTGAGCAGGAAAAAGGTTTCTCACCAGTGTGGGTTCTTGTGTGTATTATTAAAGCTTTTTTTTCTGTAAATCTTCGGCCACAGTCAGAGCAGGAAAAAGGTTTTTCACCAAGGTGGCTTCTTTCGTGACTATTTAAGCATCTCTTCTGAGTGAATTTTTTACCACAAACTGAGCAGGAAAAGCCACTAGAGTGGGTCTTCATATGCGTACGACATGTATACTTATTAGCAAAGGTTTTCCCACACAGAGGGCATTTGAGTTTGTCATCACTGTAAGCTTTCTTATGAACGTCGTCATCCTCATCAACATTGTAAGGCAAGTGTGACATGACATTGTTGCTATCTGATGGAGGAGCAATGAAATCATCTGCCTGGAATCCTATTGAGCTGTTGCTGCCGCTTGGAGGCTCCGCCGTTCTGTTGGCCTCACTCAGACCATCTTCATTCTTCAAGGGTTCACCTAACCCTGGGCAATAAAACGATAAAAATTATAAGATGATGATAATTGTTGTCAACAGAAATAATAACGTTTGACAAGTCAATAGATTTAAACTTTTATTACACCAGAGGGAACTGATGCAACGTGAACACGAGCTCAGAGAGGGTATTCAGTACAGGAAGAAACATTGTGACCTATCACAGAGTAGCATTAAAGTGTACACTGCGGACCAAGAGTATAGGCACCTAGGGGTGTGACAAAATATCGAAAAGGTGATATATCGTGATGCTTTGTATCCCAAAAGGTTATAGATATGCTGTCAAGAATTGAGATATCGTTTTAAAAAAGTGTCCAAAAGGCTGCCATTGACGGTGCTTGACGACCAATCCATTTAGACTGGGAACGTTCGTTCATTCAAAACCGGATCATTCACAGTCATTCGGTCCGATTTTCGGGGCATTTACAGGTCACTTGCTTTTCATTTTAGGGTATTGACAGGTAATTTCCTGTTGAGTTTGAGTCACTGCCTATTCATTTGGGTGATTCCCACGTAACTTCCAGTTCTGCAACGCAAAATAAAACAGCAAATGACCCATAAAATACCCCAAAATGAACAGGAGGTAACTGAAAATCAACAGGTAAATGACCTTAAATGGCCCAAAATTACTCATTGCCTGGCATTGGCTGCCACTGACGGCCATAGACGTTCAATCCGTTTGAAGTGGGAGGGATGGCAGCGAATGAAAGAATGTTCATTCGCTGCCACCCTCCCAGTTCAAATGGATTGGACGTTTACTAGTGATAAACTCATTCCAATTCACAGCAGAAGCTTGTTTTTCTGTTTATTAGGTTTTTGTAGAATATCCTGGAAGGATTTCCTGACCAATGTATCGAAAATCGTTGTATCGCTATATCATCAGATCATCGTTATCTTGAGCTTTTTATCGCAAATTGTATTGTATCGTGGGGTACCAAGAGGTTCCCACTCCTATTGGCACCCCTGCAATTCTGTCAGATAATGCCCGATTTCTCCCAGAAAATGATTGCAATTACAAATGCTTTGGTGGTAATGTCTTTATTTTTTGCTTGTAATGAAAAAACAAATGAGAATGGAAAAAAAAAAAAAAAAAAATGAAATCATTATCATTTTACACAAAACTCCAAAACTAGGCAGGACAAAAGTATTGGCACCCTTTGAGAAATCATATGACGCTTCTCTAATTTGTGTAATTAACAGCACCTGTTACCTACCTGTGGCACATAACAGGTGGTGGCAATAACTAAATCACACTTGCAGCCAGTTAAACTGGATTAAAGTTGACTCAACCTCTGCCCTAAGTCCTCGTGTGTACCACATTGAGCATGGAGAAAAGAAAGAAGACCAAAAAACTGTCTGAGGACTTGAGAAGCAAAATTGTGAGGAAGCATGGGCAATCTCAAGGCTACAAGTCCATCTCCAAAGACCTGAAAGTTCCCGTTTCTACTGTGTGTAGTGTCATAAATAAGAGTAAAGCCAATAGCACTATGGCTAACCTCCATGGATCTGGACGGAAAAGAAAAAATGATGAGATATTTCAAAGAAGGTTTGTGCGGATGGTGGATAAAGAACATCGACTAACATCCAAACAAGTTCAAGCTGTCCCACAGTCCGAGGGTACAACAGTGTCTACCCGTACTATCCGTCGGCGTCTGAAAGAAAAAGGACTCTATGATAGGATACCCAGGAAGACCCCATTTCTGACCCAGAGACATAAAAAAGCCAGGCTGGAGTTTGCCAAAACTTACCTGAGAAAGCCAAAATTGTTTTGGAAAAATGCTCACTGGTCAGAGGAGTCAAAAGTAGAGCTTTTTGGGAAAAGGCATCGACAGAGTTTACGGGGGGGGGAAACGAGGCCTTGAAAGAAAAGAACATGGTCCCCACAGTCAGACATGACGGAGGTTCCCTGATGTTTTGGGGTTGCTTTGCTGCCTCTGGCACTGGACTGCTTGACTGTGTGCATGGCATCATGAAGACTACCAACAAATTTTGCAGCATAATGTGGCACCCAGTGTGAGAAAGCTAGGTCTACCTCAGAGGTCATGGGTCTTCCAGCAGGACAATAAGCCAAAACACACTTCAAAAAGCACTAGAAAATGGTTTGAGAGAAAGCACTGGAGGCCAGCAATGAGTCCAGACCTGAATCCTGTAGAACAGGGGTCCCCAACGACGGGGCCGCGGACCGGTACCCGTCCGTGGCACATTTGGTACCGGGCCGCGCAGAAACAAAATGTAATTTATTAACGACTGCATTCTGGCCAATTGACTTTGGCCTGTGCCGCTTAACACGCTAATATCCTTGTCTACTCTAGATATACGTACAACTGCAGGATAGGAGGTCGTTATAGAAATGCATTGATTGGACTGTTAACAGTACATCTTGTTTTGTATATCTATGTGTGCTTGGCCTCGATAATAACGTATGACGTAGGTCATCGCCCATCACATTTGTTCCCGGAAATAATTAGCCCCCACACTAAAATGACTGAAAAACAGACGTCTTTAGACAGATTTTTTACGTGGAAAAGGGAACCTGATGAGGCAGAAGATGAGCCTACAACCTCGAAGAAAACAAAGTCTATGCTACTTCCCAATCACTAAAGACCCACAAACTGCGAAGGAGTGGATTCGTGACCCTTATGTGAATAAACCGAGGGATTCGAGCATGTCTGTGCAACAGGAATATCAGCTCGGGTAGAGATCGCAAATCACGGCGACCTTAAACGTACATTTGAGACAACAACTCTACAGAGGTTCTGGATTAAAGTCATTTCGGAATATCCTGCCATCGCTAGGAGAGCACTAAATACTGTGCTACAATTTCCAACATCGTATCTTTGTGAAGCGGGCTTCTCTCACTCTCCCATCTCGGGACCATCTCGTCTCAATGAAACAAGTTCAGGCCTCCCACTGATTAAGCGGGTGAGTTGTATTTTCCCTGCACTTAACATGACGGGGCTAAAAACAAATTTTATTTTTATGTTTGCTGTATTGCCGCACATTGCCAGTGCTCTGACAAATTTGCCATGCGCGTAACATCAAAAATGACCGAGAATGCAGCAATTCCAAAGTACACACTACAAACTTTCTTTAAAGAAAGGAATATTAACTTACATTTGCCATTTAGCTGCACACAAGAACTACACGCAGCTCTCTCACTTAACGACTTCGCCGTGTCGTTAAGCATTAACTGGCGCCATTTTCGTGTTGCACATGCATGTTTATGATGTAAATAGTTTTTTAGCACCGTTGGATAACATTTAGAGTCCAACTGACTATAAAAGAGGGCTTTTTTCACCGCCACAAAAGCTTTGGGAGCAGAATTTTATAAGGGTGAAAATTTTGACAGAACACCGGTCCGTGAAAAAAAGACCCAAATCACACCCGTCCGTGGTGCAGAAAAGGTTGGGGACCCCTGCCATAGAACACCTGTGGAGAGATCTGAAAATGGCATTTTGGGGAAGGCACCCTTCAAATCTCAGAGACCTAGAGCAGTTGGCCAAAGAAGAATGGTCTAAAATTCCAGCAGAGCATTGTAAGAATCTGATTGATGGATAATGGAAGCGGTTGTTCGCAGTTGTTTTGTCTAAAGTTGTGCCACTAAGTATTTGGCTGAGGGCGCTAATAGTTTTGTACGGCCCATTTTTGGAGTTTTGTGTAAAATTATAGTGATTTAATTATTTTTTCTTCATTCTCTTTTGTGTTTTCTCATTGTAAGCAAAATAAATGAAGATATTACTACCAAAGCATTTGTAATTGCAATCATTTTCTGGGAGAAATTGAGCATTATCTGACACAATTGCAGGGGTGCCAATACTTTTGGCCAGCACTGTATACGACATGACAAAAAAATCTTAAATCGCATTATTATTGGAATTAAAATATTTTGAGACGATTCAACTATATACCGTATTGGCCTGAATATAAGACGGTGTTTTTTACATTGAAATAAGACTAAAAAAGTGGGGATCATTTTATATTCGCGGTCTAGACATTATACCCATTCACGACGCTAGATGGCGGCAGATATCTTTGAAGCGAATGCTGATCTTGAGGAGTAATGTTCTGTCATGACAGATCTCAACTACTCTCAAGTTTAACCAGTTTGCATTATTTTATTGCAATGTTTTTCCTTAATCAGATTTGTTTCAAGACTACAGTTAGACCTCACTTTGATGGTTCATGCAATTATTGCAATTGTGTTGTTTTATCACAATATATTGGTTTATTTACATTTCAAAAACCAAAAGCCATTCATTTACGAATGTGATTGCACTTTAGTTTACTTATTTAAATGTTCAGATATTAAGATTTGAATGAGGCAAAATAACATGCTTTTTCCACTCAAATATATTGTTATAATCATCTGTTTCAGATGTACTGTAATTATTTTCTGTATAAAAATTAATTTGGTGTTCAAAAAGTCTTTTTTCAAACTTGAGTCTTGAAAAAGAGGGGGTCGTCTTACAATCAGGGCCGTCTTACATTCGGGACAATACGGTACAACAATTTGGTAAAGCGCAGATGACGAGAAATGCGTCTTTCAATCTGCCTTTTAGCTCCTCCTGTCATTATAGCACTCTGGCACCTCCATCTTGGGGATGACATCAGAGAATGAGCGGTTTCAGCGGATTTAGCATTGAGCCGAATGGAGGACGAAGCATTTTTCAGCGATTCTAGTTCAAGTGTGGATTTTTTTAACAATATTTTCGATTCAGAGGAAGTAAGTGGAATACAGCCAGGGGCGGACTGGTAATCTGTGGGTTCTGGAGGATCACAGAACGGCCTATGCCCTGGACGGCCGGCGGCCGCCATTCATTATACATCACTGTTTTTATCCCCCCTATCCTCTGATTATCTACAGTTCGCATCCAATCCGACAGGTGGCAGCAATGTGCCTGGCTTTTCAACGCCAATCTGATAGAAGAACGAAGAAAGCACAGAGTAGCCTTCATTGGTTCCTTGTGGAAGCAAAATAGCGACGAGCGTTACTGCACAATATGGATGATGGTGGCAAAAAAAGAAAAGAGAAGGGTGGCGCGGAGAAGGTTAGGGAGAAAAAATTAAAGAAACTGGAGAGCGAAGCATTAAAATGTCATAAGTTGACAAGTATTTTAGCAAGCAGCAGTCTGGCTGCAACGGCTACGTCGGGTAACAACAGCCCCCGGCGATGGTGAGAGTGGGAGCGGCAGCCGCTCTGACGTGCAGCCGGTGCAGGGAGAGAGAAAGAAGAGGGAGGGGGTAATGATAAGCTGGTGGAAGTTCCCCAGACAAGCGTCGGGCAAGTAAGTTAGCCTGGTACTCCAGACTCGCCGCTGTTCCAGCTATTCTCTCAGTGTTTGAAAAATACAGGGAGAACAGTCTGGCCGTGCCAGGCAACAAGTAAGTAGGGATGAAGAGGGTTACTTGCTCGGTATACTGGCAATTGTTATCCACCAGGTAGCTGCATTTTAAATGAAATAAATGACAATTAAAGGGTTAGTGCCAGCTAGTCCATGTACCCGTTTGCAATCGTGTCAAGTTACAATATGCTAGTCCTACTATCACTCCCCTAAGAAAAAATATTTTAGCTGTAAAACAACATATGCACACGCGGCAGAAATATTAATAAAAATAATAAAGTATAATTAATTACTACTTTAAAGTTTAGGTAGTTAAATTTATATATATTTTAATTATTTATATATTGCTTTGTTTTCTGGTTAATACTTTCCAATGAAGGTTATGTATCCAGAATTTGTCTTGAAATGTGTATTGTATTTTCATTGAAATTTATTATTTGTGTGGCAAGATTAATTATGGCATAAACAATGAAGTCATTTTATAGACACGAGATAGGTGCTATTATAATCAATTGGATACATAAAACTTGCTTTATAAAATAAATTCTTTCATTTGTTTATTCAGGTTGATCATAGAGCTAGGGCAGAAGATCATGAATCCAACTCCAGTTCAGCCTTGCAGTACTTTGAGCACCCCAAGTCAGACAGTCACAGTCTAGACACATTTTCTTCACTTTTCTCTCAAAGTGCACGAAATCGATGCATTTTACAACCCCCCGGACCCCCATAGAGGGTCTGTGTTTCCCTTCGTACAGCGATTCTTGTGGGCTGGGCTGAGTCAAAGTCCAGGGCTGCTTTTTAGTCCCAGTCCGCCCCTGAATACAGCCATGTATGTTTGACTCTTATTTGGAGGAGGAGGAAGATTCAGAAGGAGAAAAAGGCGACAGACTCAAAACAACAGGCTGATGACTAGAGTAGAATGCATGGGCAGCACAAAATGTCATCATTCCTTTTATCTCTCCAATATTTTTATACGATATTCTTTGTACCAAAGTATTTTTTCCCGGTTGTTATATAAATTGTACAGTATGGTCATGACAAATAATAGTTTTGTGCTAAATGGAATATAAAATGTTAAAAATGCATTTATTCAGTATGAAAGGGCTAAATTACTGCATAATGGTCAAAAGTGCTGACTTCTTAAACCTTCCAAACGGTATTTTATACCACCTGAGTCATTTCCCTCCTCCGTCCTCAACGACAGAGGAAGAGTGCAAACAAAAGAGGCGGCGTGGGGGCTAGGCTATATGCTAACCCGAACAGAGCGGCTCTTCCAAGTCTCCTCCTCGCCTTTCGAACACGAAAAATCTCAACAAACTACCCCGACTTGTGTCACACACGGTGGCTGAAGTGATTGCCTTCACCGATAGACCATCCTCCTGCAGCGAGCAAGTTCCAGCAGACTATGACAGCTCGTCATTCCCATGCTGCGGCCCTGGCAAGCAGTCCCGATGGACGCTCCGCGACCGGAGGGGTTGATGACGGGCGCCAGGAGAGAGAGGCGGTAATCGCTCACCACTCACAGCCCGGCTACCGCGGCCCTGCCGGCGTTTCCGCAGTTTTGTGTGATTTTTTGTGTTCGAAAAGCGAGGAAGAGACTTCGAAGAGCCACTTGGTTTGTGTTAGCATGTAGCGTAGGTCTCCTGCCATCTCTATTGTTTACGCTCTTCCTCCGTCGCCGAGGACGGAGTAGGGGAATGAATGCCGAATATGGCTCATTCTGGGCGGACACGGCCGACAACGGGCGGCTTGTCACGCCATGGTCGCCGGCCGATGAAGGAAAGCACTGCCTTCTTCCCGACGGCAAGCATTTTTACTAGGGTTGTTCGGATCATGTTTTTTTGCTCCCGATCCGATCCCGATCGTTTTAGCCGATCCCGATATTTTCCGATCTGATTGCTTTTTTTTGCTCCCGATTCAATTCCAATCATTCCCGATAATTATTCCCGATCATATACATTTTGGCAATGCATTAAGAAAAAAATTAATAAAACTCGGACGAATATATACATTCAACATACAGTACATAAGTACTGTATTTGTTTATTATGACAATAAATCCTCTAGATGGCATTTACATTAGGGTTGTTCCGATCATGTTTTTTTTGCTCCCGATCCGATCCCGATCGTTTTTGTTTGAGTATCTGCTGATCCCGATATTTCCTGATCCGATTGCTTTTTTTTTGCTCCCGATTCAATTCCAATCATTCCCGATAATTTTTCCCGATCATATACATTTTGGCAATGCATTAAGAAAAAAATGAATAAACCTCGGACAAATATATTCATTCAAGTAGTGTATTTGTTTATTATGACAATAAATCCTCAAGATGGCATTTACATTATTAACATTCTTTCTGTGAGAGGGATCCACGGATAGAAAGACTTGTGACTTTGTATATTCTGACTAAATATTGCCATCTAGTGTATTTGTTGAGCTTTCAGTAAATGATACTGAAGGCCATGCCCAATGCATGACGGGAAGTGGAACCATGACAAGTGAAACCACGACTGTGCGTAGTGCTACCAATTCATAAATCTTCTCTGCAATAGGATATAATTAAAGATGTTAAGAAAAAGAGCAATTGTTACCTTGCTTCCCCACATTGCTTCCCATGATATTTCTATTCGTAGGGAGAGGGATTGTAAGGCTTTAGCCAATTAAAATAAGGTTCTAAAGGCTGCCAAAAGTCACTGTACTCATTTTACGCTGCCTTTTAGCTCTCTATATTGGCAAAACGGCGCCATTACAGATGGAGCGCAACAATGCATGAGTGGGTCGTGCAGCGCATGCATTAATTGCGTTAAATATTTCAACGTGATACTTTTTTTTTTCCAAATCAATTACCGCCGTTATTGGGATAAATTTGATAACCCTACCTTAAGCCTAAACTAAAGACTCTGGATAAGTGTAAAATATTATGTCTGTAACGTTAAATACATTTAGAAAACAATTTAATTAAAAAATATATATATATATTAAAAAAAGGCATGGCCAATATTTTTTTGCCGATTCCGATACTTTGAAAATGATGTGATCGAACCCGATCGATCGGCATCATCTCTAATTTACATTATTAACATTCTTTCTGTGAGAGGGATCCACGGATAGAAAGACTTGTGACTTTGTATATTGTGACTAAATATTGCCATCTAGTGTATTTGTTGAGCTTTCAGTAAATGATACTGTAGCCATGGCCTAATGCATGATGGGAAGTGGAACCATGACTGTGCGTAGTGCTACCATAAGGTGTTAAGAAAAAGGTCAAGTGCTACCTTGCTTCCCCACATTGTTACCCATGATATTTCTAATCGTAGGGAGAGGGATTGTAAGGCTTTAGCCAAATAAAAAAAAGTCTGTAAAGGCTGCCAAATTTCACTCTACATATTAAACGCTGCCTTTTATCTCTTTATATAGGTAAAACGGCGCCATTACAGAGTGAGCGCGACCATGCGAGTGGGTCGTGCAGCGCATGCATTAATTGCGTTAAATACTATAACGTGATACATTTTTAAAGAAATTAATTACTGCCGTTATAGGGATAAATTTGATAAACCAGCCTTAAGCCTAAACTAAAGACTCTGGGTGAGTGTAACGTATTATATCTGTAACGTTAAATACAATTAGAAAACGATTTAATTGAAAAATATATATTTAAAAAAAGGAATGGCCGATATTTTTTTGCCGATTCCGATACTTTGAAAATGACGTGATCGGATCCGATAGATCGGGACATCTCTAATTTTTACCCATAAAATTTAGCCTCTTGGACTATGCCACTTTAACAGAAATTGTGTCAAAATGAAAGCCCACAACATGCTGCCTTGACATCCTTACTTCAAACTTTTTCAAAACTGTTTTTCATTGCATAGCCCCAGACGTACTTCAGATTATAAATACTTCTCTCCAAACAGGAGAGTTTCCACAGACTTTAACCGCAGTAATACAACCTCTTCTAAAACTACCTAATCTGGATGCCTCAACAATAAGTACAGTGGTACCTCTACATACGATCACTTCGACACACGATCTTTTCGACATCCGACGTAAAATTTGAGCCGCCATTTGTTTCTACATCCGACGAGTTGCTCGAAATACGACGACATGACAGCACTGCAAACGAACGCACGGTGGATTTTCTTGTGTGAGAAATCAACACAGTTTTTTAAAAAAAGTTGATACAGTTGGAGAAACAAGGAAAAAAGTGATGCTTACCTTTGAAATGAAGATGCAAGTTATAGAAAAATATGAGCTTGGTGTGCGCGTCCCTGAACTGGCTCAACAATACAGCTCCATGGTCCTCTTCCGACCACCGTTCGCCACTATTTATAAGTTAAGGTGACAATTATTATTGTGGTAACATTGCCAAGGAAATCGCCAGCTTCGTCACGTTTTTATCATTTATTTAAGAACTTATCCAACACAAAACGCCCATTGTCTTAAGCAGTTGACTGCTCTCAAGAAAACGAAAGTATTATCTCTACCGCACCGACCTATCTCACTGAGACGTCAGCTTCGCGGTGCGTTCAGGGACAGTAAAAAGTGTCCGCCATATTAGAATCCGATTCGTTACATTATTTACAGGAATAATTATTAATTATTCTTCTTATTATTATATTATTCTGAATTATTTATTTATAACTTATTTGTTTTTCTATGTTTAATTGCCATTTGTAGCAGTGCCAGCAGTATTTATTAGGAATTTAGTGTATGTTTTTAGGCTTTGGAACGAATTAATGGAATTATAATGTATTCCTATGGGAAAATCCTGCTCAACATACGACCATTTCGACTTACAAACAAGGTCCTGGAACGAATTAAATTCGTATGTAGAGGTACCACTGTAATTATAGGCCTATATCAAATCTGACATTCCTGGGGAAAATTATCGAGTGGGTTGTGTTCGAACAGATCCAGGTTTTTATGATGCAAAACAATCTTTTTTTTTTTTTTTTTTTTTTTTACAATTTTTAAAAATTTATTTCTAATTTTTCACACAAAAACACAAACACAACATTCCCCAGCACCGAATAACACCAACACCAAACATAAAGAAAAATATAACTAATGAGCACCAAATGGGCCTGTGTTCCCCTCTATCATGATGAGCCAGAGATCCATATTATACCCCTTTTTCTCTGTAAGTCAGCCACTTCCCCCAGTTTTTCCAAAACAAATATTCTTTTATCTTTAGCCTATATGTTAGCCGTTCCATGTCGAGTATTTCATCCGCTATTAGCAGCCATTGTTCATATGTTGGAGATTCAGTTCTTAACCAGTTCTTTGTTATGGCCTTTTTTGCAGCCACAAGGAGAATTTTCACAATATACTGGTCCTCTTTATGTATTAAATCCTCTAAAAGTCCCAGATATAATACCTTACAGGATTAAGGAATTGTATATCCCAACATATCACAGAGAGCTGAGTGAACCTTCTCCCAGAATTATTGAATATTAATGCATGTCCAAAATACAGTGGGGAGAACAAGTATTTGATACACTGCCAATGGGTTTTCCCATTGGCAGTGTATCAAATAATGGTATGGTCTGGATTCAAGTTGTTGCATCGTCTCCCGCAAGATTGTTGGCTACTTGTTTACTTTTAATTTTAGGTGTGATGAAGTATCCAATTAAGTTTTTCCAATTGAATTCCTTCCATTTAGGTGATTGTGATGTTGATAAGTGTGACCACCACATGTTGTTCCATTTCTCCTCTGGTATCAGTTCGCCCAGCTCTCTTTCCCATTTCATTTTCACATATAGTGTTGACTCAGTTACAAAACAAAACAGTCTTTTTAACTCATTTCAGTCTGGATTTCGGCCAGAACACAGCGCCGAGACCGTGCTTATCAAAGTTCTAAAT
Organism: Corythoichthys intestinalis; assembly: GCF_030265065.1. Lineage (NCBI taxonomy): Eukaryota > Metazoa > Chordata > Actinopteri > Syngnathiformes > Syngnathidae > Corythoichthys > Corythoichthys intestinalis. The sequence continues at coordinate 4,717,585 of NC_080412.1, forward strand.
GATATTCGTCGGAATACCGATGCAGGCAAATCATCTGTTCTGCTACTATTGGATCTCAGCGCCGCATTCGACACGGTTGATCATAACATACTACTCAGCAGATTGGAACAGTGGGTAGGGCTTACTGACATTGTTCTTCAGTGGTTCACATCTTATTTACATGATATGGATTTCTTTGTGTCAATCGGAAACCATCAGTCAGAATGAACCAAATTCACGTGTGGAGGCCCTCAAGGGTCAATTCTTGGACCACTCTTATTTAACATCTATATGCTCCCCTAGCTCAGATTATGGAACAGTATGACATCTCCTATCACACCTATGCAGATGACACACAACTCTAAATTTCTGTGTCCCCACATGATTATAGTCCCTTAGTCTCCCTGAGTAAATGCATTAATCAAATCAATGAATGGATGTGCCACAATTTTCTCCAGTTAAATGTGGAGAAGACAGAAGTGATCATTTTTGGGCCAAAAAAAGAAAGGTCAAAGATAAGGAGGCACCTTAGCACAATGTCATTTAACGCTACAAATCAAGTCAGAAACCTTGGCGTAATTATTGACTCAGACCTAAAATTTGATAGCCATCTAAAGTCCGTCACTAAATCTGCTTATTACCACCTAAAAAATATAGCCAGAATTAAGGGGCTTCTGACACAACAAGACATGGAAAAACTTATGCATGCATTCATTTTCAGCAGATTGGACTATTGCAACGGTATATTTACAGGTCTTGATAAAAAAAAAAATCTGTCAGGAAGCTGCAGCTGGTACAGAATGCTGCAGCCAGAGTCCTCACAAATACAAGGAAACTGGACCACATTACACCGGTTTTGAAATTGTTACACTGGCTTCCAGTGAGTCAAAGGATAGACTATAAAATCCTACTGCTCGTCTACAAAACACTTAATGGCCTTGGACCAAAATACTGTACATGCTTGATTTGTTAGATTCCTATTAGTGATGAACGAAAATGCATTTTTCAGCCGATACCGATAACCGATAATTTCCTCCTCGTTCCAACCGATAATGTCAAGCCGATAATTCTATTAAATGATTTATGTAAAATTTTAAAGTATACACAAGAGAAAATATTACTGTGCAAAAATATTATTGCTGTTTTTTCAACATCAAATGTGAACAAGTAGTAAATTCCAACATCTAAATAAAGACATTGTCTGACATTGTCATGACATTATCATTGACATTATCCAATAAATGTTGTTCCACTTCACGATTGTGTCCCACTTGTTGTTGATTCTTGACAAAAAAATTAAATTTCATATCTTTATGTTTGAAGCCTGAAATGTGGCGAAAGGTTGCAAGATTCAAGGGGGCCGAATACTTTTGCAAGGCACTGTATATTCATGAGCATTAGATAGTTATTGATGATGTGTATTTGAATTTGTTCACATATATGGTCAAATGCAGTTACATTGTTAGATGCTTGTGAGCTATTTGGCTAGTGCTACTGCTCAAATGGACACGTGTGTGTACATTTTATGTTATTTTGTGATTTATGCAAGTTATTGACACATTGCCTTGTTATTTTCAGTTTTACAAAAATACAAGAAACGTGCTCCTGTCAAAAAGAGATGACTTCAGTAAAGCCCATGCCACACCGTCTGATTTCTTTTTGGAACTTATGTTCGCCATATGTCAATTTGTGTACTCACACACATTGAGGACAGAATAGGGCTACTAGTTTATTTTTTGATTGAAAATTTTACAAATTTTATTAAAACGAAAACATTAAGAGGCGTTTTAATATAACATTTTATCCATGGATCACTTTAACAGAATGTTAATAATGTTAATGCCATCTTGTTGATTTATTGTTATAATAAACAAATACAGTCCTTATGTACCGTATGTTGAATGTATATATCCATCTTGTCTTATCTTTCCATTCCAACAATAATTTACAGAAAAATATGGCATATTTTATAGATGGTTTGAATTGCGATTAATTAATTTTTAAGCTGTAATTAACTCGATTAAAAATTTTAATCGTTTGACAGCCCTAATATATATATATATATATATATATATATATATATATATATATATATATATATTAGAGCTGAAACGAATACTCGAGCAACTCGAGTAACTCGAGTTTAAAAACTGATCCGAGTAATTTTATTCACCTGGAGTAATCGTTTATTTTGACAGCTCTAAGCATCACGTTTTGCTCGGACTACTTTTAATGCGGGACAACGCGCTGATGTCACGTGCGTAGAGGAAGAAGCAAAAAAAAAAAACTTACTGCAGCCGACAACCGCTACAAACGACGCCGATGTTGCTAAATACTAGCCTGCACATGCTACGTTAGTTGCAGGTAGCGTCCAATGAGTCTCATAGAGATCACATGTATGTTGAACTAGATGCACATTGACAGACTAGGCCGCGTCTGGGCAGCGTTAGCAAACAGCCGCCATCTTAAAGCAGTAGAGCGCTAAGCGCTAATAAAGAGCGCTAAGCGCTAATATATAAGATTAACGTTACTGTCACTACTACCTCACCTTACGTTAGCCCTGCGGAGGGCTAGGTTTAAATTAATTAAGACCACTTTCGATGCGTGGCTAACGTGTCTTACATACAGGCTTTAACATAACATAGCGTTGTGGAGTAATGAGGGTGTCAAATAAAAACTCAATAATGCTAACTATCAATTTTAGCTCAGTAGTCATTGCTGGATAAAACACCAAGTAGCACTAGTCCCTAATGTGCTCCAATACAGCCTGTATCATACATTTATTTTGAACAGTGCAAAAACTCAAAATCCTATCAGGACTTACAGTTTAGACTAACTTAAAACTTAACTAGAACTTAAAAATGGCTTGACACAAATAGAAATTCAATTAAAAAACGTGGGAAAAAATCTTTTAAGTGATGTGTGTTATCAAGCGTAAAGGCATTTTTAGGTGTGTTTATATATATATATGTGTATACTTTTTAAAAATAAGATCTAAAGGTTTTTTGAGTGAAAGCAGTGAATTAGTCATTTTTTTTTATTTTTTATTCTAGTTACATCTGAGATGCAATTGTTGGCTGTTTTCAACAATATACATCAAAAATAAAGACATTGATTGACTGAAAATGATAAAATGTCTTGTTTTCTCATGTATATCTATAATTGCTCTTCACCTGAAAATATATTTGTTTTATCCGATTACTCGATTAATCGATAGAATTTTCAGTCGATTACTCGATTACTAAAATATTCGATAGCTGCAGCCCTAATATATATATACATATATATATATATATATAAACATATGTATTTTTTTTTGCAAACAGAATGGCATCGGTATCGGCCGATACTGCACAGCCAGGTATCTGTATCGTGCCCAAAAAATGGTATCGGTACAACACTAGTAAATACAGTGCCTTGCAAAAGTATTCGGCCCCCTTGAATCTTGCAACCTTTCGCCACATTTCAGGCTTCAAACAGAAAGATATGAAATTTAATTTTTTTGTCAAGAATCAACAACAAGTGGGACACAATCGTGAAGTGGAACAACATTTATTGGATAATTTAAACTTTTTTAACAAATAAAAAACTGAAAAGTGGGGCGTGCAATATTATTCGGCCCCTTTACTTTCAGTGCAGCAAACTCACTCCAGAGTCCTAAATGACCGATGATGATGAATTGAATCCACCTGTGTGTAATCAAGTCTCCGTATAAATGCACCTGATCTGTGATAGTCTCAGGGTTCTGTTTAAAGTGCAGAGAGCATTATGAAAACCAAGGAACACACCAGGCAGGTCCGAGATACTGTTGTGGAGAAGTTTAAAGCCGGATTTGGATACAAAAAGATTTCCCAAGCTTTAAACATCTCAAGGAGCACTGTGCAAGCCATCATATTGAAATGGAAGGAGCATCAGACCACTGCAAATCTACCAAGACCCGGCCGTCCTTCCAAACTTTCTTCTCAAACAAGGAGAAAACTGATCAGAGGTGCAGCCAAGAGGCCCATGATCACTCTGGATGAACTGCAGAGATCTACAGCTGAGGTGGGAGAGTCTGTTCATAGGACAACAATCAGTCGTACACTGCACAAATCTGGCCTTTATGGAAGAGTGGCAAGAAGAAAGCCATTTCTCAAAGATATCCATAAAAAGTCTCATTTAAAGTTTGCCACAAGCCACCTGGGAGACACACCAAACATGTGGAAGAAGGTGCTCTGGTCAGATGAAACCAAAATTGAACTTTTTGGCCACAATGCAAAACGATATGTTTGGCGTAAAAGCAACACAGCTCATCACCCTGAACACACCATCCCCACTGTCAAACATGGTGGTGGCAGCATCATGGTTTGGGCCTGCTTTTCTTCAGCAGGGACAGGGAAGATGGTTAAAATTGACGGGAAGATGGATGCAGCCAAATACAGGAACATTCTGGAAGAAAACCTGTTGGTATCTGCACAAGACCTGAGACTGGGACGGAGATTTATCTTCCAACAGGACAATGATCCAAAACATAAAGCCAAATCTACAATGGAATGGTTCAAAAATAAAAGTATCCAGGTGTTAGAATGGCCAAGTCAAAGTCCAGACCTGAATCCAATCGAGAATCTGTGGAAAGAGCTGAAGACTGCTGTTCACAAACACTCTCCATCCAACCTCACTGAGCTCGAGCTGTTTTGCAAGGAAGAATGGGAAAGAATGTCAGTCTCTCGATGTGCAAAACTGATAGAAACATACCCCAAGCAAAGGTGGCGCTACAAAGTATTAACGCAAGGGGGCCGAATAATATTGCACGCCCCACTTTTCAGTTTTTTATTTGTTAAAAAAGTTTAAATTATCCAATAAATTTTGTTCCACTTCACGACTGTGTCCCACTTGTTGTTGATTCTTGACAAAAAAATTAAAATTTTATATCTTTATGTTTGAAGCCTGAAATGTGGCAAAAGGTTGCAAGGTTCAAGGGGGCCGAATACTTTTGCAAGGTGTACCTAAGTTGCACAAAAATGGCTTTAAAAGTAAGCCATTCCTAACGTATAACATTACTACACAGCAAAAACACAACTCCTTAAAACTAGTTAAATTCCCTTGTTTTCAGTGTAAATCTATTGGAAATAAGTGAAATTAACTGCCAGCAGTTCAAGTATATTTCACTCAGATTTCTTGAAGAAAAATAGCCAGCTGAAAATAAGCTTAACAGCCTTATTTTAAGCAATAAATTAATTAACGTAATCCTTAAAAAAAAAAAAAAAAAACTTGTCAGAAATGTTCTTTATTCAAGAATATGTATGGTTCGAAACATTATTTGAAAGCAATTTTTTCTTGATTTAGGTGAAAAATGACCTTATTTATTTTAGATGTTTGGGCTTAATAAGAACAAATGGCAATATTTAGTTCAAGTAAGTGGAATGATCTGGCGCATTCATCTGTTAACTAGTCTTTAACACTCACAACAAGATGGGGAAAATTATTTGACTAGATTTAAGAAGAATGATCTGATTAAGAAGTCATAAATTTAAAGCGTACTGAATGCATTACTGACTGGATGACTTCTTTGTGTGATTTGGTGCATGTTACAATTATCAACTAACCACTGTGCCGTCATGATAAACATGCTTCAGTGTTTCCCACCAATGAACAAGACTGTGGCGGCCCGCCACAGTCTCGTTTGGGCCCGCCACAGTCTCGGTTGCCCCCCCCCCCACGATAAAAAAAAAAAAAAAAGAGATAATGATCAGATGCGTCAGTCAGCCGATTACAGCTGTAGCCCACTCCACTCTACTAGCCGCGCGAGCGTGCGTGCACACACACAGACACACGCGCCAACAGGTCGCGCTCATAGACGGAACTACTAGCCTGGTACACCAGACTCATAGCTGTACTATGCAGGCATGAAAATCTCTCACCTTTCGGCGAAATTCGCCGTTTTGAAGTCAAAAAAGGGCGACCTACGTGAATTGCGTAGATCCGAGGAGAAATTCTTTTTGGGGGGGGGGGGGGGGGGGTTCGGGAGGTTTTGTTTAATTATTATTATTATTATCATCATGTGATTAACTTAGTACGTAAACTGAGCACTTAAGAACACAGTCAGCAAATCCTTCAAGATGCTTCGCTGACGAGAACCAATCATCGGCCCAAGCTGCGTTCCATTATTCCAAACGGGCGCACTCCTTACTGTACATGGAGTGCTCGGAGAGCCTTTGGTTGCATTGCAAAGCTGCGAAAACAAAAAGCAGGCCTTATCCACATCGGGGCAGACCAGAGCGCAGCATACACACTTGCCTGTATTTGCCAGCAGATTGAATTTGGTGAGTAATGGTTTCAATCGTTTTCACATTTTGCGATATAAAAAGTTACTGCCATTCGTTGCATCTTGTGTTGAACACTGCCAGAGCTAGCCAAATCTCCCATGAAAAAAAATAGCTCCTGTTAAATTGGCGTCAAGTTTGTGTATTTAGCGGTAATATAAACGAAGAAACACACTGTTGAGTCAAATTAAGGGGCATGCTCTCGGATGGAGGGGGCGCCTCACATCGCTCCCGTCGTCCGCCGGAGACGCGTTATTTTCGGCTTGGATTTGAGCTGACGGCCGGTGTCGGCACAACACCGGCCCAACAAGTGGTGGGAATGAGTCCTGCTTCTTAAAGCTTTTCAGAAATACAGGGATCCCTCGTTTTTCGCGGTTAATGGGGACCAGAGCCCGCCGCAATAAGTGAAAACCGCGAAGTAGCGCCCCCCCCCCCCTTTTTTTGTGCGTGTTCAATGCATTTATTCAGATTTTACATTGGAAAAAAGATACATATATATAAGACATGTTTTTTCACTTTTTTCACCAAAGTATCATTTATAAATGGTTTTCAAGCACTTCAAAATGTAAGAATTATGATAAGTTTTAAACATGTTACTGCCCCACCTAATTATTTTTAAACAAGAATAAAGTAGTAAGAAAATGTTTGGCTTTATTAAATGCTTCATAGTGAGTCTACTCAAACCCTCTCAGGCTTTGGTAAACGGTGATTGACACATGTGCAAAGTTTTTCTTTTTATATATATTTTTTTGTTTGAAGCAACTTATTTGATTGAATAATAAAGACACAAATGTCCTAGCCAAAATGTGGCCCAAACGCAAAACAACATTACTTCAATGGAAAAAAAATTTTCAATCAAGAAAAATAGTTTTCAAATGCTTTTTTTTGTCTCAAATTTATTTTTGCAATCAAAAACATTTTTTTTTAATTGAAGTGACTTTTTGGGGATTAAAAGTATATACTGTATTTTGATTGAAGCAACTTTGTTTTTGATGGAAGTAACTTTGTTTTTAGATTGAATAATAAAAACACAAATCTACCTTCATCGTTATTGAGAGAGAAAGAAATTAAGAAAGCTTTAAAACTAAAAGCCACCGGGGAGTCTGTTTTTTTTGTTTTTTTTAAATATTTATATTTCATTACATAGACATGCGTCGTAGGGAAGGGAGATTGAGGGATAAAAAAAGGAGTTAGATGAGGCTGCTAAAGGCAGTGGATATCTCATCAGCTGGGTGAATAGCAGACCTGGTAAGAACAAGTTTGCAAGGATAGTCGGGTATTAAATACAATCAAACACAATTACAATGTTATTTTTCTATAAGATTTTTATGTCATTGCTTTATTAATCATTAGGTGCTAGAGTTGTTAAGTATGGATAATAATGAAATAATAGTTTTAAGAAAACTGTGCTGTTGGTGGCTCAGTGACCATCTGATGTGGTTTGTTCTCAGATGAACAAGTTGAGGAAGGAAGTTTTGATGCAGAGGTTGAAGGAAGAAAAGAGGCAGACTGACTGAGTCACAGCCAGAAAGTGTTGATGACAGTTTTGATTTCTATTCACTGTTGCCCCCTCCCAATTAAAGTATGTCACAGTCGCAGCCAATTATCTAAAGCTGGTTAAAATTGAAGTTATGTTGTTTTAAGGTGTATTAAATACTTGTTCATGTGCCCCTTTTGATCTACGAGCACCCGCCCCTCCACCGGTCTCTGCATGGCCCTGCTGAAACACAGTGTGGGTCGACAGAGCTCAATATTTTGTTGGAGTGTACTGGAACATATTTCCTCCACACCGTTCTCACCTTTTTAACCCCCGACCCATTTTCATGCCTGGCTATGAGAGTATGAGTCTGGCCACCATTAAGCAGAAAAAAGTTTCCAGGGCGCAGCCAGCCACAGCAAATAGACAGCGGAGCGGGCCAATCAGCGACGGGCTGACGCGACGTCGGTTAAGCGACAAGAAACTAGCGAGAGACATTTCAACATATTCAACATGGCTAGCGCGAGACAGACTGTTGGTTTTAGCGACTCGATGTGTTTTTGGTCATGTAAAACCGAATTTACCGCAGATTGGAACATATTGCCGCTGAGTCTGGTGTACCAGGCTACGGGACTACTGTCTGCTGCATTCTGCTGCATTTGGCGCGATCCGGCGACACCGCATACAGCAATTTATATTACATTCATTGGTCTCAAAATGCCCTAAAGAGATACACCAGGCTTGAAAATGTACACACACACCCTACCCCGAGGGTCAGAGACCCTCCCACCACAGTCTCCTAAAATCCTGTGGGAAACACTGTGCTTACTTGACATCACTTGTCCAAATGTCCGTGGTAAAACTGACGTGATCAGCATGTCTTTCACGAAGAATCGTGGTCGTAGAAACTGCATTATTTTTTCATCCAAGGGTTTGGCTATCGGGTCATTTCAGGAATTTCCTCCCGCCTGTGCCCTTCAGTCCGTCCAGCCCCCAAATTAGCACCTGCGCCAGGCCTCTGTCTTGAACCGGAGTGGCGGCAGCAGCTAAGTTCGTACCGGATATCCGCCCGCCCCAGCCGGCTCGCTGTGGCGTATTCGGTGCATGGCTCTGCTCTGCCCGCCTAGGGCGAGGCGGCGGCCTGCCGGACCGGCGGCCTCCGTCGGAAGACAGCTACTTGTCGACTATCGGTCTCGTGAGGTGTTTAGCCATAGATGGAAGTTTACCACCCGCTTTGGGCTGCTTTCCCAAACAACCCGACTCTGGGAGGACCGCAGCGTCTCTGTATCGTCACAAGCCCCGTAGCTTCCTTTATAGTTTATTTGTGTTTACAATAGCTTTAGCATTCGCGCTAGCAGCAGCAGCCTCGTATTCGTTCCAAAAATCTTTGTGATGAAGTTTTAAATGGCTGCTAGGTTAGTGCTGTTCAATGAGGACGCTTTCTTTACGCCTCGTGAAACTTCTGCAGTGCATGTTTTGTAGATGGCGAGAGAAAAGCAACGCACGGCGCACGCTAGTGAGAGCGCCTCAACACTGATGTGTAAAACACCGCCTTATCTATGACGCCGTACTCCTCAACCCCTCCTCCCACAGGGGCTTCAGAGAGGAGAGGGGTTGATCAGGCGGCGGTGGAGAAGTGGAGAAAACTGCCTCGGTTGCGCACATTTGGAGGCTAAATCAAGTATATAATTATCGGATTGCATTATCGGTAGATTCTTTTTTTTATCTGTATTATCTGTGTGACGTCATAATTGCTATTATCGGCCGATAATTATCGGTAACCGATATTATCGTGCATCTTTAATTCCTATGAAACATCTAGACCCCTAAGGACGTCTGCAACCGGTCTCCTGTATGTTCCAAGAACAAGAACCAAGCAGGGTGAGGCAGTATTTAGTTATTATGCTTCTCACTTCTGGAACAAGTTACCTGAAGGTCTGAAATATGCTCAAACTGTTAGCGCCTTTAAATCAGGGCTAAAAACGCTTTTGTTTAACACTGCATATCCATAACTGTCAATATATTTCAGTCTATTTGCTTTCTATTCCTCTTGTGCTTAACTCCATTGCTGATTTCAATTGTTAGCAGTAGTAGTAGTAGTATTTTTTTTTTTTTTTTTATTCTATTCGTGATTAAACGCGATTTTTTATGTATAATTTTATTTATTTCGATTGTCTTTCTTTTTACATTCTATTGATTTTAATGTGATTTTTTATTATCTTCATGTGATGTAAAGCACTTTGAATTGCCTTGTGTTGAATTGTGCTGTATAAATAAATTTGCCTTGCCTTGCAAGCCAACTCCTTATTGAAACGCGTGTCATGATTCAAGTATGACATATTATAAAACACTTTTTTTTACTTCCTCGTCCGTCCAATGGGCCCTCGATTGTCGGACTTGTTTTGCCCATTCTCCGCTGTGAACAGGATCTTTTGGAAACCTAAAAAGGCTCACACCACTCTCCCTGGTGTAGCAACAAAAGTCTGCAACACATTGGGCTGGCGTAACGTGACAAATAAACAAATTATTCCGCAAAATCAGCTGAATTGGCAGTCCTCCTGCAAACATTTGGATGACTGTTTTTGAGGATGATCTCATTCTTTGACGTCACTCCGACTCTGGCTGGAAGACAATCATTTTCATGGCGCGGGATTCAAAAAGTTGAATAACTATATCGATCGCTTCCACAAACATCCAAGTGGTCCATTTGATACAGTAGCATACAATACCACATGTAATAAACATCCTTTCTAGTGAACTTGCCCATATGAAAGCCTGATACCTTGGACAGACTTATTTTTCTTGCCCGTAACCTTGAAATTAATGCCTATCTTGTTTGTCTATTTGTCATTTTTAAAAATTAACATTTTCTTTTGTCCATTTTGTTGACATTGTCAGACACCTTAAAACTTCATGCACAAGACTTTTTTTTTAATAACATGTTGCCGAGTGTAAATTGAAATAAGTGTATTTTTGGTTATTTAATTTTTTGAGATTGCATGTCTTTGTGCAATGCTCTGCATTTTGTTTACTTTTAATTTTGGCAATGTTCCTCATATTTGTGAAATGCTGTGTAGTAGTTTGTCAAAATGCATGGATCTTTGTTCTGGCACGAAAGATTTTGTCAACTTTCACTCAGTGGCAAAAGTCAGACTTCAAATTTTAAAGAAAAAAATATGACAATGATTGATTTCCAATGATCAGAAAACTTTTATCGTGATCTTTTTTGTCATATCGCCCAGGCTTCGGCTCACCAGTCGACCCGGGGATATCTTCCTCCTCTTTAACGCATGGCAGCTCTTCCTCCTCCTTTTTGGGTGGAAGTTGTTCTTCACTCTTTTGCTGTTGAGGAGGCTCTGACTCCTCTTTGATCTGGAGATGCTCTACTTCCTCTTTAACGCCAGTCATCTCCAACTCCTGTTGCTCAGGACCAAGATATTTTCTGAAACCTGAAAGAAGACAATATAGTTTATGGACTGTCTTTTCAGCAAACAGGCTGCGAGAGTGAGGGTGTGTGTTTTAGTGCTGCAACGATTAATCGATTAACTCGAGTATTCAGTTAGAAAAAAAGATTCGTATGAAATTTTGCTGCTTCGAGTATTCGTTCAATTAAATTGGTGTTGTAATGGTTTGTTTTGAATGTGTTTGCATTTAGCTTTATTGATTGATTGATTTTTTGTGGGAATGTGTCTGAACTAGGGCTGTCACATTTAACGCGTTAACGGGCGGTAATTAATCTTTTTAATTAATCAAGTTAAAATATTTAACGCATGCGCGGAATGACCCGCTCGTGCATTGCCTCAAACAGATTACAATGACGCACTTGAGAGCTAAGCGGCAGAGAAAGGTGTCTTGTTTTGTGCTTTTTCTTAACAAAGGTATACCACACACGACATGCTGGTACTTGTTTTCTTTATTAGCACATTCAGCTTCAACATTAGCACAGCTTACGGCTCTCGGCAGGCCGTAACTCTAACTCACTCCTGCATCATGTGAGTTAACAGTATTGGCACCGCGTGCACTTCAAGGTGCCTCGGATAATTCTATATCAGAACATTACAAAAGGCGAGTGGACACAGACGTTCATTGGACCGCGCCATTTATTGGCATAAGCTTCGGCAACTCCTTCACAACAAACATAAGTATCATTTGGTGAAAGCACAACAAAAATAATCTCTCTAAAAAAAGAAAATAATGTCCACAAAAAGAAAAGCGCTTCAATCTGTATTAATGAGGCCCTATTCTCACACAGTTAAACAACAGTGCAAAGAGCTGGCATTCCCAATCAAAATAGCGATGCAACATACACATAAAACTTACTCAGACTTTGGTCAAACGCTTTTCAAACATTTCGTTTAGTTCAACAAATACACTGGATGGCAATATTAATTCACAATATACAAACTATCAGAGGTCAAGTATGTTGTGAAGCCAGCACTCAAATGACGTGAATTACAATGGATGGACCAGTAAACAAGAAACTTCGGCGTCAGTCAAGGGACAAAACACACTATTTGGCTTGATTTCTAAGTTAATTTAAAACTCGCCATTGACACCTTGTGGTGTATTTAGTGTATCTAGTTAATTTTTTGATTGAAAATTTTACAAATTTATTAAAACGAAAACATTAAGAGGGGTTTTAATATAAAATTAGTATAACTTGTACTAACATTTATCTTTTAAGAACTACAAGTCTTTCTTGTGGATCCCTTTAACAGAAAGAATGTTAATAATGTTTATGCCATCTTGTGAATTTATTGTTATAAGAAACAAATACAGTACTTATGTACAGTATGTTGAATGTATATAACCGTCTTATGTCTTATCTTTCCATTCCAACAATTTACGGAAAAATATGGCATATTTTAGAGATGGTTTGAATTGCGATTAATTCCGATTAATTTTTAAGCTGTGATTAACTCGATTAAAAATTTTAATCGTTTGACAGCCCTAGTCTGAACCATTTGTCAAGAGCATTGTACAAAAAAAAAAGTTAGCATTTAAGTTAGCCAATTGTTCTTTTGTTGTACATGGATCCTCATTTATTCATTTATTTAATTATTTATACCATTTGAGGCTCAGCTCAGTTATTTTAAATTTTTATGTTCCTCATCTGATTACTCATTTATTCAAATTAAATACTTCATCGATTAATCGACTACAAAAATAATCAAAAGCTGCAGCTCTAGTGTGTTTGTGCGTGTGCTCGTAACTGTGCGCATGCTCACGCTTGCATTATGGGCTCTTATTCCCATGACAACAATGTCCGATTGGCTGATAACTATGCAAACTGGTAGTCATCGTTCATTGAAATAGCCTCCTCCTTCAGGCGCAGGCAGCAGTTTGCAGCAAGGGCATTGCCACACTCGTCACGCGACATCTAAATGGCAAATCAGAAAAAAACGGACACGGAAAGTTGCCGGTTTCATGACAAATTGACAAACAAATATACTGTACATTTGTTTATCACGCCTGTTGATCACGTTGATCACAAAGCCAATGTGCCTGTTGTGCGAAAGCACTGTTGCTCTGATTAACAAGTCAAAACATAACAGGCCATTATGAGATGAGTCACTGCAATTTTGATAGACTGCCACCCCCCAAAAAATAAATCCGAGATAGGAACAGATAAAAAAAAAAACAAAAAAAAAAAGCTCAAAAAGTCCAATGAGGCTCCTCACTTTAAATTGACCTCGTGAATGAGAGTAAGCACATTAAGACAAAAGTTGGGCAAAGGACTCAATGACAACAGAGCGAAAGAGCATATGCTGTTGGGAACTCTGGTTGGGAGTGAGAGTGTATGCTGTTGGGAACTCCGGTTTTATTGGCAGATATTCAAGGTAAGCATATTGCGTTTTCAAACTTATCCCAATATAATTATGTAGATTGTTAGCATCCAGAGCTGCCGTGTGCTTTACATACAGTTAGAGCTGAAACGAGTACTCGAGCAACTCAAGTAACTCGAGTTTAAAAACTGATCCGAGTAATTTTATTCACCTCGAGTAATCGTTTATTTTGACAGCTCGAAAGCATCACGTTTTGCTCGGACTACTTTTAATGCGGGACAACGCGCTGTCACGTGCGGAGAGGAAGAAGGGGGGGGAAAAAAAACTTACTGCAGCCGACAGCCGCCACAAACGACGCCAACGTTGCTAAATACTAGCCCGCACGATGCTACGTTGGTACAGGTAGCGTCTCATGCGTCTCATAGAGATCACATGTATGTTGAACTAGATGCTAAATGACAGACTCGGCCGCGTCTGGGCAGCTTTAGTAAACAGCCGCCATCTTAAAGCAGTACAGCGCTAAGCGCTAATAAAGAGCGCTAAGCGCTAATAAATAAGATTAACGTTACTGTTCTGAAGTAACGTTAGCCCTGCGGAGGGCTAGGTTTCTATTAATTATGACCACTGTCGATGCTTGGCTAACGTGTCTTACATACATGCTTTAACATAACATAGCATTGTGGAGTGATGAGGGTGTAAAATAAAAACTTAATCATGCTAACTATCAATTTTAGCTCAGTAGTCATTGCTGGATAAAACACCAAGTTGCACTGGTGCTAATGTGCTCCAATACAGCCTGTATCATACATTTATTTTGAACACTGCAAAAACTCAAAATCCTATCAGGACTTGCAGTTTAGACTAACTTAAAACTTAACTAGAACTTAAAAATGGCTTGACACAAAGAGAAATTCAATTGAAAGACGGAAAAAATCCAAACTTTTAAGTGATGTGTGTTATCAAGCATAACGGCATTTTTAGTTAAGATATATATATATATTTTTTGTAATAAGATCTAAAGTTTTTTGAGTGAAAGCAGTGAATTAGTCTTTTTTTTTTTTTTTTTTTTTAATTCTAGTTACATCTGAGATGCAATTGTTGGCTGTTTTCAACAATATACATCGAAAATAAAGACATTGAATGACTGAAAATGGTTCAAAATTAGATGAAATGTCTTGTTTTCTCATGTATATTTATAATTGCTCTTCACCTAAAAATATATTTGTTTTATCCGATTACTCGATTAATCGATAGAATTTTCAGTCGATTACTCGATTACTAAAATATTCGATAGCTGCAGCCCTACATACAGTACAGGCCAAAGAGCACACCTTGTGTAATCCATGTCTTGTACTTTGTAACGCGTGGTAGGTAGGATACGTTTATAAAAGTACCAAAAAGGGGAGAAGCTTCCACCTATGCAAATTTTATTCACAAAAAATATTTCCACCCTGACCACTCTTCACTCGGGAGCTCAGCAGTATGCAAACTTGCATTCCCTGACGAACTCCAACATTGTTGTAAGGTCCATGTCAGAGTCACTGTCGTCACTGTAGCGTGCCGTAGTGCTTTGATTATTTGGCATGATTTGGGGAAAACTCCCACGAAGAATAGTCAACAAAAAAAGATAGCAATAGTAATCCAAATCCATGTTTTTTTACTCACTCGAAGATCCAGGAATTAGACCGATCCCATGGCAATGTTGCAGCCGCGATCAGGCCGTGGATTCCAAAAAATAGACTGATCCGAAAAGCCACTGTGAGACCGACGAATAAAAAAAATAGACAGATCCGAAACCAATATTGCAGACGCGGTGGGACCGTCGGATCCAGAAAATAGACGGATCCCTTACTTGACTGAGGATCCAGGAAAAATGTTCGGATGCCAGTTGTAACGCGTGGTGGGTAGGATACGTGTATATTTCGTGAGGCGGAGTTGCAGTAGGAAGGAAGGAGTAGGGCTACAACGGTTCAGTTAGCCCACGGTTCGGTTTGAACCTCGGTTTTGGGATCACGGTTTCGGTCCGGTTTTGGTTTGCTTTTTGCATTTTTTTTAATTTTTTTAAACTGCCTTTATTTTGCTTTTAAAAAAATGAAATAAACACTTAAAATGTAAACATTTTCGACTGTTAAAATGCCTCTTAGCTCTTTGGCTAGTGTAGTGACTGACTACTGAAATACACACACAGTAGTAAAAAAGTTACTTGGCAAAGTAACTGGTGATACCTTTCATGTTGTTGTTTTTTTCATTAAAAAAACAAACAAACGCAAAAACATAGTAATCTTTGCTATGTTTGGAGGACATTTAATGTTGTGAATCAACCGTTAAAGTTGATAAAATTGCCCCCGTTTTGCATTAGTTCCCTTCTGTCTACTTTCGACATGTGAATTTTTTAAAACTGTTTCATCCTGTAAAGATAGACTCAAGTCAAGATTTTGCCGATTTAGGAGTATTTTAAATAAAAAGTTGCAGTGACCAAATCCGAACGGATGAAAAAAAAAAAAAAAAAAAAAAAAACGTAATGCACGACAAACTTTTTGAATGTAACGTACGGCGTACACATTTAAAAATGAGTGCTCACTTGTACAAATTAAGACGAGACCGTACAACTTGACAGGTATGAATTATAGTGGACCGTCACAGTTAGGTAGTAGCACTCTGTAGCACGGGACGTCCAACTTCCAAATATCAGTGGTCAGGGCGAAACTATGTGCTTTAGCGAAATGATCTTCGATGGCTTTGCGTGCCATTTCATAAATGTCGGGATTACGATGTTGGAGAAATATGTCCGCGAGGGAACAATGTAACGCGGGTCAAGCGTTGCAAATAAATTAACGAAGCCCGCCGTGTGTTTTCACTGGTGTCATCTTCGGGGTTGTCCTACCCTGAGAAAGTGATATCTGTGGGTGATGCCGGCTGAGGTGCCGGAGTCATGTTATAAAAGTGTTGCCATTAGCATGGGGAACAAGCGCTGAGCAATGCTTGCAATTTTTTTCCCCCCAATATTTTCTCTCCATCCGCATTGTAGTCCACGGGGTAACCAGAATGTTGCCACACCGCAGATTTGAAAGAAGCCGGTGCTTCCTCAAAATTCGGTCTCTCCACTCCTCCGCTCGCCATAGCTATTTGTTTTCTTTCTTGTTTCACTTTCACTTCGCTCGTAGGCAAGAGAGGGCGTTACTTGGCTTCTATTACACAGGTGCTTGACAGCGATCCGACATTTAATTGCGGGGCGGGAATTTCTCCACAGCGGTGCTTCACGTCACACACAGGCACACAGAGCTCGATCAATTCATTCCACAAGCGTTCGGAATACATTAATTGCAAAAACGAAAAGGCGCGGTTTATAAAGGCGTATTGAACAGTACAGGGCGAACCGTACTAAGAGTGTGACAATATCTCGATACAGCGATATATCGCGATATTTTGCAACCCGATGAGTTATCGATATGCTCCCGCCAAGAATCGATACTTTTATTTAACATATTGGCCATACAATGGAGTATGGATGCTGTAAACTGCTCAATGTTTGTTGAGCAATTCCTTGGCGGTCCACTAGGGGCGCGCGGGAGTGGCCGTGAGGGTAAAGTGCGCACAAGTTGTCTAGAGAAGAAGAAAGGACGCTCCAAGTTGGTTGAAAAAATAAAAAAGCTCTGTGAGAACGGTGGAGGAAAAAATGAGAAAAATATTGCTACATATCACACATGGGGACACACTTTAGATTTTACACCAACAAGAAAGGAAGTAAGGTGAACAAGGACTTTGCTGTATGCAAGAATTGTCTAAGAAAAATAAGTTTCACTGGGAGCTGGTGACGTAATGGACACTGGAGTTTGTGAGCTTCGCTTTCATCACTTGAGATAAGAAAGTTTTGCAATGTAATTGACTTTTTAATTTACATGTATTATTTTGATGACATTTGGTGTTGAATGATATAAAATAAACCAGGACCCTAAACTGGATGAAAATGAATATCGAACAAGCCCACATGAATTTACCGATTTATTTGAGAACCAATTTCCATCTAGTTTACTACACAAACTGTTATTACTGTCATTTTGATACAATAAGCTATAAAAATGGTTTGAATAGGTTGCAAGATATATAAAGTGATGTGCATGATAATTAATGTAGCCTACATATTAAAAATAGGTAATTATTGATGTAGCCTACATATTAAAAATAGGTAATTATTGAATTTTTAATTTCTATACATTCAATTCATAATTTTTTTAATTCAATACTACCAACACAAAAAAAAAAAAAATCAGGATTTCAACTCAAACGCTTTGAAGTAGCTAATATTTTTTGTTTTATTTTGTTGTTTTTAAGGTGAGGAAGACTGTGACTGAGCAAGTCTGACATCTTAAATGCTGAAGTAGATAGCGGAAGTGCTCAAACCAAGCAACAAAGTTCATATACGAAGAAAAGACCCACCAATTTTATCATTGCCCCACTCCAAGCTCAACTGCTGACACATACGGCACTTTTTATTTATTTATTTTTTTAAAGATTTAAAACTTTAAAGAAATTAAGGGTGCCATTCATCATGATCTCTCCAAGCGATATCAGTGGTCGTGGTTGGTTTCCTCTATATGTGCAGGGGCACAATTTGCGGTAGATTTATATTTTACAGCAATGTTGCACAGAAAAGGTGTCACTGTTTAATAAAGGACTTAAACAGTATTTTTTCTATTT
The DNA here is from genome assembly GCF_030265065.1 of Corythoichthys intestinalis. NCBI lineage: Eukaryota > Metazoa > Chordata > Actinopteri > Syngnathiformes > Syngnathidae > Corythoichthys > Corythoichthys intestinalis. The sequence continues at coordinate 4,735,827 of NC_080412.1, forward strand.
TTAAATATCTTTTTTTTTTTTTTTTTCTCTCATTTCAACAGTTGTATCGTATAATGTCATGTATCCAATTTCTGACCAATATATCGATAATCGCTGTATCGTGATATAATCGTTATCGTGAGCCTTGTATCGCGAATCGTATCGTATCGTGAGGTGCCCTGAGGTTCCCACTCCTAAACCGTACGGTTCGGCTTTGAACCGCAAACCGTTGCACCGCTAGGAAGGAGTACGTAGAAAGTTTGTGTGCAGATGAGCGAAGTATTGCTCCTGTCGCGTTCAAAAACTGCTCAGATTTCTAGCCATCAGCCATCTTGCTTTCCGCGACAATGTGGACCCCAGCACATCTACTGTACATCATTAGACTCGTCAAGTGTCGATATACACGAAAGTGTCCTTTCCATTTTCTCCATATGTGACGACCGTCAATCCTCCCAGTGTTTTATTCCAACACATTGTCGAGGACAGGTGGCTGATGGCTAGAAATCCGAGCTGTTCTTGTACGCGACACGAGCCAACAGCGTCATGGTGCCAAGCAAGCTAAAATGGCATCTCCGAACGAAACACCCGTCGCTTCAAAGTAAGGACTATTTTGTTCACCTTTGTGAAAACACGGAGAAACAGGCAACTTTTTTTGAGAAAAACTACAAAGGTAAATAATAAAGTCTTCAAAGCCAGTTAACTTGTTGCTGAACTTGTCGCCTAATCCAAAAAGTCCCACACTGTGGCAGGTAGGTGTGCGAAATTTCCGATTCTTAGATCATTCGCGATTTGGCCGTGGAAGATTCGAGAACGATTCACAAACATCCAAATTTCGATTATTGAAATATGTCAAGTAAAGCGGAACTAAAACACAGTCAGCGGGGTCTTCAGGACGCAATGAGGAATGGACTGCATTGTGTCCCGAGCGTGGGGCGCCGTTTGTAAAGCAGAACATGCTGAAATTTTTCTCATATATAGCACCACACAGTGTTAAAAACGTGGTGTGAAATTTTTACAGTCCTTTTTTTTTTTTTTTTTGCACGCAACATTGTTTAGCAAAAAATTACATATTTATTTTTGAATAATAAGTATTGGACTTGAATGTGTAAATCCAGAACTAAATATTTATTTAAATCGTAAATGTAAATGTTAAATGTATTTCCCAAATTTAAATCTGATGTGTATATCCTAAATATTTATATGAAATTTATATCCGAAATATTTATTTTAAATCTGAATTTTATACTTGTATGCTAAATCGTAAATATAAATAATAAATATAAATACTAAATTTGAATGTTATATCTTGAAACGGTTGCAACTATATATTTAGCGTAATATTCAAATTGACATGACTGGAGACCGGAAGTAACAAAATAAAAGCTGGAGCAGCTCAGACTGTTTACGTTGCTCGAAAATGAATAAAACCTTCTCAACGGTGGCAGTCGGCTCTTGGACATGAATCATTGTGATAATAACAATATCTAGGTAAAATTCACATTTAGGAGAAAGCATTTAAAGAGTTTTAGTGGCACTTTTACGCACGAGCCCAGTAAAGTTACTATGAATAGCCACGAGGTGTCTCTGTTGGACTGGACTGGACAGCAATGCTGACTTCTCTTGAAGGGCAGATAAAGAGCTTTTGGATTTCGGTGTAATTTTACGAATATAATCTAGACGAGTTCGTCAAAACAACCATGTCATTATTAACGCGTAACTGCAAGGGTAATTTTCACTTTTTTTTTTTTTTGCACTCCGTTAATGGTCCCTTCCTAAACCTGTTGTAAATTGTTGATTCTATGTGACTTGTCTCGCCCTATGTTTGTATATTTGTTGTTATTGCAAACAATACAGCTTGTGTTGAATATAACCCCGACCCTAACTACTATGAAAAATAAACAGAGATAGAATGAGAGCTGTTGAAGAAGCTTTGTATTAGCTTTGTATTAATCTAATAAGGCTTAAAGTGCATGTGACACGAAAAAGCATGTTTATTTCATAATTCACGCGGTATTTTATACTCCTGAATGATATGGACCGCTTGGATGTGTGTGGAAGCGATCGCTATATTTATTTAGTTCTTTGAATCACGTGCCATGAAAATGAGTGACTTCCGGCTTCGGTCTTGCATTGAGGAGGAGGGCGCTGTGACGTGTACGGGTGAAGGCGTCCTCTTCGCTGTACAGCCGTACTGTTGTGTATGAGGACTAAGGATTCAGCTGATTTTGCGGATTAATACTTTTATTTTTCGCATCACGCCAGCCAAACAGCTGCAGAAAAATCTTGCTGTATGAGGGAGAGGCGTGTGCGCTTTTTTGGAGTTTCAAAAGGTTCCCATTCACCGTGGATATTGGCCAAAACAAGCCCTACTACTGTGGGACCATTGGACTTAAGAGGAAGTGAGTAAACATTGTGTTTTGTATTATGTCAAATACTGGGATCATTTTAATATGTACTGTGGGTGGCTTGCATTTTGTGGCTGACATGCATGCGGGGCGGCTATTTTTCGGCACAACACCAGCGGCTTGTCGCACATCCATCTGCCGGGAGAGCACTATATTCGGCTTATTGTGCTCATGTGCCCGTTGTTCTGTCAAATTTTCCGATAGATCAGAAATTGCAACTTTGAGTTAAAAATAGCCGCGAATACAGCGATTACAAAGTAAACACTACAAACTTTCTTTAAATTAAGGACTATTTACGTTTGATCATAGATAGGCATGTAAAAACCTCTCCTCATGCACCTTAGCTGCACGTTAGCTGCACAACAACTGCAGCCGCCCTCCTCCGGGGAACGAGCTCTAAATTGCTCTCCGGCGAAGACAATCGACAACCCAGTCGTCATGACAAAACATCCGAGGTAGTTATGTGTGATTTTCCGCTTCGAAGACTTTGAAACATCACTCGGTTCGGGTTAGCATGTCGGCTAGCTGTCACGCCTCTTGGTTTGTTTACATTCTCCGAAGCCGGGGAAGGGAAATGACATATGTCCGATTTAGGTGTCATAAAATATCGTTCGGGAGGTGCGACAGTAAAGGTGAAGTCGACAGTTTTGACCATTATGGAGTAATTTTGCCATCTCGTCCTGAATAAGTGCATTTTTATTATTTCATATTCCATTTAGCACAAGACTTATTCGTCATGACCATGCCATTTATTTAGCAATTGGGGGAAATACTTGGATAAAAAGAATATCGTGTAAAAATATTGAAGCAAAGAGACTGAAACAATGACATTTTGCAGCTCTTTTCGTCGCGTTTTCCTCGTTGTGAATAGTTCCCCCTCGACGAGTCCTTCTCAATCCATTTATTTAGCTATTAGGGAAAAATACTTGGATAAAAAGAATATCCTGTAAAAATATTGGAGTAGAGAGACTGAAACACTGAACTTTTGCGGGTCTCTTTGTCGCATTTTCCTCATTCTGAATGATTTCCCCTCAATGGGCTGAATAGTAAAACCGATGAGCCCAGTCTCCCGCTGACGTCATCCACCAGTTGGGGACGCTAGACCCCTATTATGGTAGGCGTGGCTAACCGGCAGATTAAAAGACTAATTTTTCGTCATCTGCGCTTTGCCAAATTGTTGTATATAGTCGAATCGTCTCAAAATATGATTCTAATTCACATAATAATGCTATCTCAGACTTTTTTCTCCTGTCGTATGCTCTTTAAGTTTCACACTGAGTAAGTATAAATACTGAGAAATTATTTTATAATTAAATATTCTGTGCAGAAAATAATTTTGGAACATTTTTGGTTTGTGGTGTGCCGCCGGTTTTTTGTTGTTTTTTTTTTCAATGTAGAAACGTGCCGTGACTCAGAAAAGGTTTAAAAACACTGCACTGTACCAATATTTGTTTTAAATGTCTGGTAGTTGTGTTTATTATAACATTAAATCATGATTATGTGTTGCCAGAATTAACATAGCACTTCAAAACAGCAGCACCACATTTTCGTATTTGGGTATTCTCACACAGATACATTTCTGGCTGGTGACAAAGTTCGGACAAATATTTTGAGAAAAACTTTTAACTTGGTGTCAAGGGTGTAGGTTTGCATAGCAACTGTAGGGACAAAACACTAGCAACTTTTCAGGATGCTCAAATTGTCCCCACCAACTTTCAAGCAACCTTATTTGCATTTTATAATGTGTTCAGTTATATAGGTCATTTAGATTGTTGCAACGATACAATTGACCCTACCATCATTAAATGAATTATTTTCATTATGTTCAGACTTACATTTACCCCTTTTTAAATTGCTGAAAGTGCCGCTCCATTTTTTTCCCCCTCAAATGCACGTTTGATTGGGTGATGACTTGACCTACAGTTTTTTGGGAAGTAATGGAAGTAATAGAGTTGGCATTACCATTACGAAAAACTGTGTGAACTTGCTAACCTGAGTAGTACGCTGCTTAGGTGCAGGAGAAGTGTCCTCCTGTAAGTGTTTTTCCACTATGTTAACAATAATTACACTGTGAGAAATATAGTAAACTCTGCTCAGCTGTAAGAAATGCAGTGAACCAAGGTTTACCCCCTTCTCCCAGTTTTCGTTTTTATTTGACCTATGTGGTCTGAAAGCAGCCCAAAGGAGCTTTCATTTTTGTTGAGTCTGACTGTGCCTGTGGACAAAAACAGTAGTGTTAGTCCTGAAGGAAGGCTCCAATTTTAATTATTTTGTTATTACATGACTAAGAACTTTTGTTGTTATATTTATTAAGACCATTTTGAGTGGTAATAAGAAAAATGTTTTTTTTTTTTGTATTCCTGGGTACTTAAGAGTAGAGCAGGGCGGTAAACCGAAAATTTACCGTTACCGAAATTCTTCATGATGACCGACGTAATTTAGACCATGTCGGTAAATTCGGTAATTTAATAAAACAAGAAAATATATTCTTTTCATCCCGCTTTGACTGTGTTGTTCGGCTATGTTCATTCCCCTTTAAGAAAGCAGTCAGCGCGCTTACGTAAGGAGTCACGTGGTTTTCAGGAAGCCAAACAAACAGAAGACCGGTAGCCTGACGCTAGCGGCTAACGCTACAAGCAAACGTGATGGAGCCGGGTTTAAGGGAGCTTCGCCAAACTTTCACCCGACATTACGTAATCTCTTGGCGGGTTCCAGGCGGGCTTTCATCCGCTGTCCTCCCTGGTTCTCACGATTTCAGGAGAGGATGCTTTCAGTGCTTTCTTCTGGTAGCCAAGCAACAGGCTAGCGCTAGCGGCTAACGGTACAAATGAACGTGATGGGAGTCGGATAGCGGCTCTAACCTTGTCGAAACGGCTGAAATTAATGAGTGGACTGGGCACGGACATCATCTAGCAATCATATTGTCGCGTTATTTGGTATTTCTGTGTGATTTCTCTGAAACCTTTCATGATGATAAAGCAATTAGCATAAAGTATAATCCAACAGTGAAGCCTATATATGACAGTTTAACGGCCACAGCTATTTTTCTGTAGGTGTTTGCTTTATTCTGCCAACATGAAATCTTAAATGTTTCATTGGCATCAGAGCAATACAGCTTTAATCTGGTTGTGTCTGTGTGGGGGGTGCATGCTTTAAAAAATGTTCTGGAAAAAAACCTGAAACATGACGTAAACACTTGTGTTGAATAATTATGTCACAGCAGCCATTACCAATAAGTTGTCTGAAGTAGGGATGTCCCGATCCAGGTTTTTGCACTTCCGATCCGATACCGATATTCTTTTGCACTTCAGATCCAATACCGGCCTATCTGAGCATGTATTAAAGTTGAAAGTTATTTAGCCTCCTTACTTAGTTGTCAGACTCATGTTGAAAAGGGTTTTAGTCCTCTTGATAACAACTAGCCAGCTGAATTAGGTGAGTTTGAATAACACACAACGATTGGTAACAAGAAACTGACCTGTTTATTCAGTGAAACACAAAACATTATAAATAACAAACAGAAATGGCATAGTCAGTCAGTAAAACGTGCAAATAATATTCTAAACTGTCAGTAGAAAATCCCACAAACCCCCCAAGCTATTAGATGCTTTTAATATTTCGTGCATTAGTTACAATAATTGTATAAAAAGCCTCTCAGGTTTAAATAAACGACTATTTCAGTATCACGTTAACATTTTAAAACGGTAAATAAAATACTCCAGTCCCCATTCTGTATCAGCAGCTTTAAACTACATTCAATTAATTTAATTTTGCATATCAACTGTTGTTAAAATTGCTCCCGTTATTCCATAATTTCCCTTCTGTCTACTTTTAACATGTGAAAGTTTTAAAACTGTTTTGAAGATAGATTCAAGTCAAGATTTTGCCGATTTAGGAGTATTTTAGATAAAAAGTTAATTACGTTCGCTTGAAAGGTTCACTACAACAGCCTACAAGGGAAGTCTCCTGCTTTAAGATGGCGGCTGTTAACTAACACACGTAGTTTTTATTGCACGTTTTGCTAACGGTGTCGAGTCTGTCATTTTGCATCTAGTTCTATATACATATGATATCTATTAGACAAGCATGATGGACGGCATTGCGTCCCGAAGACCGCGCTGTGTATTAGTTCCGCTTTACTTGACATATTTCAATAATCGGAATTTGGATGTTTTTGAATTGTTCTCGAATCTTCCACGGCCGAATCGCTGAAGGATGTAATGACGTCTGGGCATGTTGTACCGTGGTTCTAATGCTGCGTTCCAGAAAAGTGGGATGTCGGACTTTTCCGACCTCCGACTACGAAAAGATCATTGGAACGCCACTCAAACTGGGAGGTCCAAGTCGCGAAGTCGGAGAAAAAATAACTACCCCGACTTCCAAGTTGTTTCAATCTGACATCACTGGACAAAATGGCGCTCAAGAAAACGTATTGAATGATAACACAATAATGAAGTAAATCAAGTTTATTTGAGACGCGATGTATTTTTTCTCATACAGTGAATTATCTTTGTTGTGCTATGTTTTTATATTGACGATCAGCAAAGGACTAAAAAAAGGCAGTTTACAGTGTGGGCAATAATGCAGCCGTCGTTTTTCCTCTACTATTTGATCGCTTATAGGAAGGCAGGTTCGCTGGAGGTCAAAATGTCTTTGGATGGCCAAAATAAAACACACCTCGTCGCGATCAGCCATCTTTGTTGTTTACATTTGCTTGGAACGCTTTGAGGTCGGAACTGGTACCATCCGGGTGGGATAAATCCGACTTCGCACTTCTCTGGAATGCAGCATAAAAGTGTTGGATGGTGCGCCTTTACTCACGAGAGATAATGGCTCGTCATCCAGGAGGAATTCTTCGGCAATGACTCTTGTTATTCCCTGGGCTTTGGGACTGTCGAGTGCCAGTTTGTCACAAGCATAGCAAAAGTTTCTGCCAGCGTTAGTTGCGTTGGTTCTATTAAAACTTCTTACAGCTTTACCACCACGCTTGACTTTATTGTGGCATACAGTGGGGAGAACAAGTATTTGATACACTGCCATTGGCAGTGTTTCAAATACTTGTTCTCCCCACTGTATGTTGCAATCTGCCTCTTCGTCTCTGTCGTCCTTTAAGGTGAAATGATCCTACACAGCTGACATTTTTACCGATAAAGTCTCTTGGTAAATTGGGAGACGGTATTGTCGTGTGTTGAAGGAGTGCCGTAAAATGCGGACTGGATTTTAGGGAAACCGAAGCAAAAACTGGAATGAATTATGTATATCGGTGCGCTGGAAAAACCGGACCGGATTTTCAAAAAAACTGGATCGGAATTTTTCCGTGTCGGCCGATCAGATACCGATCCGCATTTTTTGCCCATATCGGCGTCCGATCCGATCCAAATATCGGATCGGGACATCTCTAGTCTGAAGTGTACTGTTAAAGCTGCAAGTCATTTGTGTTACAATGACATGTTTGCACAGTCGTCATATTGATTTTTATAATGTTGTACATTTTTCCAGTCATACAAGCTGTTATAAATGTTCACACAAGAATTTTTATTGTTTACAAGATTTATTTTTTAATACTTAATGTTTAGACTGCATGTACATTTGTTAAATTGAAAGCTGATAAATAAATTTTACGAGAAACGGTTAATTTGTATTCCATGCGTTGATTCAAATTATGTAACAGTCCGCTTCGGCGAATTTATCGTCATTTATCGTTATCGAGGTAAATCTGCTCAATTTACCGTGATACGTACTTAAGGCCATATTGCCCAGCCCTACTTAAGAGATGATTAACCCTTTAACACCGAACGTGTCGGTAGCGACGGGTTTACGCATGTCGTTTTTGAAGCTTCATCACGCTGTAATTACGTCACCCACGTGCCGCTGGTTGGTCTCATTTGAAAGTGCGGAAGTTGATGTCCACACCAGTTTTTTTTTTTAAGTCAATCGACCAAGAAAAACGGGAGATAATGTCATTTGAGTTTTATAGTTTTATTGCACTCATAAGTATGCATTAAAACGCTGCATGTACCATGTATCTATCTCCATATTTCCATCATTTCTTGTCCTTTTTCAAAACCGAAAGCAGCACAAAAGATTACATATCCCAAGATCCGTTGTGATGTCAAGAAGGACGAACCGAATGTGAACATTTTTAATAAATTGCCGAGCTAGGCGCCAACGAAGGAAAAGGAGGCATGAACACCGGCTGGATTGCGCGAGTGACTTTGAAACGTGCAGAATGAATCGAAAACTACATTTAGCGCAAGCTAATGCATTTTTTCATCAACTCAAGGAATAGGATGAGCTGTATTTGTCGTTTTCCTCGGATTAGTCGGCGTCTCGGCGAGTAGAAGTGACAGCAGCGCTCAAACGGCAGAAGAGTAGGCTGTGTGACGTTCTATGTGACGCAGCTCAGTGACCTGTTCAAAAACAAACTTTATTGAGTGCGCAAAAAAAAAACTATCGAGTCGCATGCCTGAAAAAATTGAATTGAACTGAACTACTTGTCAATATTTTTGAAAATACTTTTTTTCCAATGTTATATATATTTTTTCTTCAGTATGAATCGTTTCAAGTTTTATATAGATGTGTGTTCGAAAAGCTTGATTGCATGTGTGTATACTTTAGATAAGGTGATGGGTATAATACCTAACTTCACAAAGAGATATCCTCTAAACCCTTTTTGTGTTAGATGATATATATATATTTTTTTCTCACTATTTTTGCACTGTATATAACCGGTTTTGACCATAGTATGTGTAAAGGCCAAAAACGCCTACGACCATACCCGTTGTTTGTGTTGAATAGTCAAACATAAAACTATTCAATTTTATTTTTTTCTATTAAATGTTTATCATAACAAGTTGAATAAATATTATCAAGCTTCAAAACGGTTGGTCGAGCATGTTTGGTTGTCAATGGGACACCAACATTACAAATTTTGAAAAAATATTTTCGGATTTTTTTGTCTTTTTGGGTCCAAAATGTGGATTAAAATTGGTCAGTGAAGAAAACAACAGTTTGGACATGAAGTTCAAGGTGTCCTGAAAAAAGGGACCCAACTTGGCAATTGTGAACATTTTTTTCTTTGAAATATAAAGGCAACATCAAATGCATGCAAATTCGGCCAAAATAGGCTTAGGTGTTAAAGGGTTAACAAGTTTGTATTTCTTGTGTATGTTAATATGATTTGTGTTCAAATAATGTAATTTAAATTTGCTAATAAAATCCAGACATTTATTCTGGAAGTCTTCAAAATATGTCTATTAATTTTTGAAAACAAAGGTTTGAATTGAACAGTGTATCACCTGAACCACCAGGCACCTCAGCACAATGTCACTAACAGCTACAAATCAAGTCAGAAATCTTGGCGTAATTTAGTGTTGAATCAGTCGCGAACGATTCGTTCATTTTGAACGAATTGTTTGGGTGAACGAGACCGAACTAATCACCATCTGCACTGATTCGTTCTATGAAGTTGGTGCTTGTTCGCTGCGTGGGGGGGCGTTGAGCAAGCGGCAGCGTCTTCTGACATCGCACACGACCAATCAGACGCCAGCCTCATCGCGGGCAGGGGAGGGAGCGGAAACAGAATCAGGGCGTCTGTCACTCACTTCCACGTGTGGCCAATAAGCAGCCAGCGTGCAGGCAGGGGGGCAAGACTTGAGTTTTGTCACTTCCCGTTCAGTGACTCGGTCCTCCGGTTCCTGACCTAGCTTGCTGCTAACTTGATTTTCCAGTAATGACTATGGGGTGAACGAATCAGAAAATGAAAGGAAATGACTTTGTCACATATTTGTTAACGTGGAGCCTATCAAATGCTGCTCAAACAGACAAAAACACCACACAAATCTAGCGAGCATGGTTTAGAGTAGTACTTTTCTCAACAAACTCGTGACTGCCTATGACGACATACTATCAAATTTACAGTAATTTAAAACACGGGTAGCTACGAGGCAAGCAAAAGCTGAGCTGCGGTCACGTGACGGCAGTGAAGCGGGCAGAGAACTGTCACTATATGGAGGCTTCATGGCAGCGATATTTACCTCATATGTGCACAGAAAAAAAATATTTTGTATGACCACCATAATACTGATTTGCAATGAAACTGTATATACATGTCAATTTTTTCCCAAGTGTTTTATTTTTTTTTTTCGTGTCAGAGCGTGTCAGGTGTTGGTTGGTTTGACAAATTATGTCAATTCGTCCATTATGTGCTACTCAAGCGCCCAAAAACAACGCACGCGGACACGGGAGATGTCACAATATGTCTACATTTTTCTTAACAGACTAATGAGAGTAGAAAGGCGACATCGTAAAGAGCTAACAATTATTTCTCGTCAGCATTTGACGATCTGAGATGCGGGGACGACAGGGGAGCTGACCAGATTATTTTATTTATTAATACCAATGCAAAAAAACAATACGATCACCATAATACTGATTTGCAATGAAACTGTATATACATGTAAATTTTTTCCGAGTGTTTTATTTTATTTTTTTTCGTGTCAGAGCGTGTCGGGTGTTGGTTGGTTTGACAAATTATGTCAATCCGTCCATCATGTGCTACTCAAGCGCCTAAAAACAACGCATGCGGACACGGGAGATGTCGCAATATGTCTACACTTTTCTTAACAGACTAATGAGAGTAGAAAGGCGACATCGTAAAGAGCTAACAATTATTTCTCGTCAGCATTTGACGATCTGAGATGCGGGGACGACAGGGGAGCTGACCGGATTATTTTATTTATTAATGCCAGTGCAAAAAAACAATACGATCACCATAATACTGATTTGCAATGAAACTGTATATACATGTCAATTTTTTCCGAGTGTTTTATTATTATTTTTTTCTCGTGTCAGAGCGTGTCGGGTGTTGGTTGGTTTGAAAATTATGTCAATCCGTCCATCATGTGCTACTCAAGCGCCCAAAAACAAACAGGCATGAAAATGGGTCAGGGGTTAAAAAGGTGAGAAGGGTGTGGAGGAAATATGTTCCAGCACACTGTACACCCCAACAAGATATTGAGCTCTGTCGACCCACACTGTGTTTCAGCAGGGCCATGCAGAGACCGGTGGAGGGGCGGGTGCTCGTAGATCAAAAGGTGCACATGAACAAGTATTTAATACACCTTAAAACAACATAACTTCAATTTTAACCAGCTTTAGATAATAATTGGCTGCGACTGTGACATACTTTAATTGGGAGGGGGCAACAGTGAATAGAAATCAAAACTGTCATCAACACTTTCTGCTGTGACTCAGTCAGTCTGCCTCTTTTCTTCCTTCAACCTCTGCATCAAAACTTCCTTCCTCAACTTGTTCATCTGAGAACAAACCACATCAGATGGTCACTGAGCCACCAACAGCACAGTTTTCTTAAAACTATTATTTCATTATTATCCATACTTAACAACTCTACCACCTAATGATTAATAAAGCAATGACACAAAAATCTTATAGAAAAATAACATTGTAATTGTGTTTATAATTGTATTTAATACCCGACTATCCTTGCAAACTCGTTCTTACCAGGTCTGCTATTCAACCAGCTGATGAGGTATACACTGCCTTTAGCAGCCTCATCTAACTCCTTTTTTTAATCCCTCAATCTGCCTTCCCTACGATGCATGTCTATGTAATGAAATATAAATATTTAAAAAAACAAAAAAACAGACTCGCCGGTGGCTTTTAGTTTTAAAGCTTTCTTAATTTCTTTCTCTCTCAATAACGATGGAGGTAGATTTGTGTTTTTATTATTCAATCAAAAAACAAAGTTACTTCTATCAAAAACAAAGTTGCTTCAATCAAAATACAGTATATACTTTTAACCCCCGAAAAGTCACTTCAATAAAAAAATTGTTTTTGATTCCAAAAATAAATTTGAGACAAAAAAATCATTTGAAAACTATTTTTCTTAAATGAAACACATTCTTCCATTGAAGTAATGTTGTTTTGCGTTTGGGCCACATTTTGGCTAGGACATTTGTGTCTTTATTATTCAATCAAATAAGTTGCTTCAAACAAAAAAATATATATAAAAAGAAAAACTTTGCACATGTGTCAATCACCGTTTACCAAAGCCTGAGAGGGTTTGAGTAGACTCACTATGAAGCATTTAATAACGCCAAGCATTTTCTTACTACTTTATTCTTGTTTAAAAATAATTCGGTGGGGCAGTAACATGTTTAAAACTTATCATAATTCTTACATTTTGAAGTGCTTGAAAACCATTTATAAATGATACTTTGGTGAAAAAAGTGAAAAAAACATGTCATATATATGTATCTTTTTTCCAATGTAAAATCTGAATAAATGCATTGGGGGGGGGGGGGGCGATACTTCGCGGTTTTCACTTATTGCGGCGGGTTCTGGTCCCCATTAACCGCGAAAAACGAGGGATCCCTGTATTTCTGAAAAGCTTTAAGAAGCAGGACTCATTCCTACCACTCGTCGGGCCGGTGTTGTGCCGACACCGGCCGTCAGCTCAAATCCAAGCCGAAAATAACGCATCTCCGGCGGACGACGGGAGCGATGTGAGGCGCCACCTCCATCCGAGAGCATGCCGCTTAATTTGACTCAACAGTGTGTTTCTTCGTTTATATTACTGCTAAATACACAAGCTTGACGCCAATTTAACGGGAGCTATTTTTTTTCATGGGAGATTTGGCTAGCTCTGGCAGTGTTCAACGCAAGCTGCAACGAATGGCAGTAACTTTATTATATCGCAAAATGTGAAAACGATTGAAACCATTACTCACCAAATTCAATCTGCTGGCAAATACAGGCAAGTGTGTATGCTGCGCTCTGGTCTGCCCCGGTGTGGATAAGGCCTGCTTTTTGTTTTCGCAGCTTTGCAATGCCACCCAAAGGCTCTCCGAGCGCTCCATATACAGTAAGGAGTGCGCGCGTTTGGAATAATGGAACGCAGCTTGGGCCGATGATTGGTTCTCGTCAGCGAAGCATCTAGAAGGATTTGCTGACTGTGTTCTTAAGTGCTCAGTTTACGTACTAAGTTAATCACATGATGATAATAATAATAATTAAATAAAACCTCCCGACCCCCCCCCCCAAAAATAATTTCTCTTCAGATCTACGCAATTCACGTAGGTCGCCCTTTTTGACTTCAAAACAGCGAATTTCGCCGAAAGGTGAGAGATTTTCATGCCTGAACAAAGCACGCGGACACGGGAGATGTCGCAATATGTCTACATTTTTCTTAACAGACTAATGAGAGTAGAAAGGCGACATCGTAAAGAGCAAACAATTATTTCTCGTCAGCATTTGACGATCTGAGATGCGTGGACGACAGGGGAGCTGACCGGATTATTTTGTTTATTAATACCAGTGCAAAAATTCAATACGATAATCTTAATACTAAAAAACAAAAATACAACAGAGCGAGATGTAAATATGATGTGTTGGTCGTTCCGTATTTAGAAATTAAACTTTCGATTTATTTTTATTTTCGTGACAGCAAGCATGCTGCGTTGGCTGGTAGCAGCAGCATTGTATATGTGATCAAGAACATGCTAAAGAAAGTCTGTGCGCCCCCACTCCCCTCACAAAAGGAAAATGTTTAACCGTGTCCTAAATCGAAATGCAAGCACGAGCCATGACTTTGAGCCCATAGAACTAGGACAGACGACGCGGAAGTTCTCCCTCGCTTTTGCAGCAGCTGGAGGGAGACGAGGCTGTCTGTGAAAGCAGAATGATATCGCCTGTCACTCATTTCTGAAACTACGACGAGCGGTCAATGAGGAGCCTGTGTGCAAGAGAGGGAGGGACCCAGCAATGTCACTTCCCGTTCAGTTATACTGCGAAGCGGTCTTTGGTGATTCGTTCGGCAACGTCACTTCCCGTTCACTAACCGAACGATTCATTTGGGCGGGGAGGGAGATGAGGGGGGCAAACGATTCGTTGAACGATTTGTTTGAACGAATCTTTTTACTGAACGAACCGGAATGGATTCGTTTACTCAAGTGAACGACAGATCCCGTCACTAGCGTAATTATTGACTCAGACCTAAAATTTGATAGCCATCTAAAGTCTGTCACTAAATCTGCTTATTACCACCCAAAAAATATAGCCAGAATTAAGCGGTTTCTGACTCAACAAGACATGGAAAAACTTATGTATGCATTCATTTTAAGCAGATTGGACTATTGCAACGGTATATTTACAGGTCTTGATAAAAAAATCAGTCAGGAAGCTGCAGCTAGTACAGAATGCTGTAGCCAGAGTCCTCACAAGTACAAGGAAACAGGACCACATTACACCGGTTTTGAAATCGTTACACTGGCTTCCAGTGAGTCAAAGGATAGACAGTAAAATTCTACTGCTTGTGTACAAAATACTTAATGGCCTTGGACCAAAATAAATGCTTGATCTGTTAGATTCCTATTAGAGGTGCACGGTAATTATCGGTCCAATAATTATCGGTCCGATAATAGGAATTATGATGTCATCCAAATAAATCGGATAACAATATGTTATCGGGCATGTTAATAATATTTTTGGCACAGTGTCGGATTGGGATGTGTGCGTTTGTTTCCACTTCTGTTCTGCCAGTATGCAAAGTTTTGTTACTGTTATCGAGACCCTATTTTTCCTTCACTGAGTTATAAACCTTACTATGGCAATTACCAAATGTTTGCATTTTACAGTGTTATGTTTACAAGTTCTTGAGAGGCCTTTTGGTCATTGATAGGCTTGCTGTTCTATAATTGCCAGGTTAAGAAAGTTGTTTCATGGAAAAGACGACAAAAGTCTCCTCTCCTGTTGCCTCAAATGTTTTATTTGCTGACAAAGCACCATACCTGTTTGGTTTATGCTTGTTTTAGATCAGTACTCATTGTTCAGGTGACCTCCGTGAAGTTGGCCCCCCATCAGACGCAAATTTATATAAAAATTATGTCAATCGTTTGTGCTATGATTGTGCTTGTTTGTGCTGCAAAAAGTTTCGTTTGTGCCATCATCGTTTTGCAGTTATTAAACATTGTTTTTTAGGTCATCCAGAGTTCACCCAGCCCCCCATCTGCGGCGGAATGGAACCCCGGTGGTGTCATTTGATTCTGCCTCGTTAGTGCTGGATTGTGCTGCAAAAAGTTTTGTTTGAACTGCTACGGTTTTCGAGATATTCCTAAAAATGTCTAGTGATGACGTCACGCGCAGCCCCCCATCTGCGGCGGAATGGAACGGCGATGCCATTTTTTTCTTCGTCGTTAGTGCTGATTTGTGCTGCAAAAAGTTTCGTTTGTGCCATCATCGTTTTGCAGTTATTAAACATTGTTTTTTAGGTCATCCAGAGTTCACCCAGCCCCCCATCTGCGGCGGAATGGAACCCCAGTGGTGTCATTTGATTCTGCCTCGTTAGTACTGGATTGTGCTGCAAAAAGTTTTGTTTGAACTGCTACGGTTTTCGAGATATTCATAAAAATGTCTAGTGATGACGTCACGCGCAGCCCCCCATCTGCGGCAGAATGGAACGGCGATGATGCCATTTTTTTCTTCGTCGTTAGTGCTGGATTGTGCTGCAAAAAGTTTTGTTTGAACTGCTACGGTTTTCGAGATATTCATAAAAATGTCTAGTGATGACGTCACGCGCAGCCCCCCATCTGCGGCGGAATGGAACGGCGATGATGCCATTTCTTTCTTCGTCGTTAGTGCTGGATTGTGCTGCAAAAAGTTTTGTTTGAACTGCTACGGTTTCGAGATATTCATAAAAATGTCTAGTAATGACGTCACGCGCAGCCCCCCATCTGCGGCGGAATGGAACGGCGATGATGCCATTTCTGTCTTCGTCGTTAGTGCTGGATTGTGCTGTAAAAAGTTTTGTTTGAACTGCAGTTTTCGAGATATTCATAATAGAGCCTAGTTCGGGCCTAAAAAATCCAGCCCGACCCGACACGGCCCGCTGGTATTGAGGCCCGACCCGGCGCGAGTCCGATCAATTAACTAGATTTGCAGGCCCGAGCCCGAAAAACCCGTTTTTTAAAATTTATTTATTTGTTGGAGTGACGCGGGAAAAAAAACGCAGCAGCAATTTATTTTCATTTCTTCGAGTAGGCAGAAAAAACGCAAGTTTTCTTAATGTTTAAATAGTCTACATATTTTTATGATCGTTACAAAAACATTACACAACGAAATAACGCAGGGAAAGTTTAATATTAAAAACAATATATGCGGTTTTGCAGACACACAGAGGAGACGATTCAAAAGGATCACATTTGTCTTGCCTTTGTGTGCATAAATAAAAGTCTTTCGTAACGAATTCACAGTTGTCAGAAAAATAATGCAAGTTTACTCAATATTTAAATAGTCTACATATTTTTATGAGAATTATAAAAACATTTACACAACGAAATAACGCTGGGAAAGTTTGTTAAATATATTTCTGAGTGTGTAGGATATTGTTCTCACATGGACGCGCCTCTCTGACAAGGAGAGGGAACAGCAGCAGCAGCAAAAAAAAAAAAAAAAAACAAACCCTACTAATGCTTTGAAATAACATTCTTTATTGTAATGACAACAATACCAAAAATTAATTATAAAAAAATAAAAATTAAATAAAAGCTTTTAAACTGCAGGCCGGCCTTGACAGCAGTCTGCAACTTGCGGTCTCATGTCCTGCTCTTTATTCCTGTGAAATAAGGGAAATAGTTAGACCGGCTCGGACTAAAAATGGCGATTTGAACAGCAGGATATTATGGCTTACTTACAGTGTTTACATTTTTTGGTCGTCGTCGTGCAGGAATAAGATTGCGTCCACTGACAGGTTTCAGTGACGTTCTCCGCTGATCTATTGTGCGGCCCGCAGCGCTGAAAACTGAGGTCATCACTTTACATTATTATGAATATCTCGAAAACCGTAGCAGTTCAAACAAAACTTTTTGCAGCACAATCCAGCACTAACGACGAAGAAAAAAATGGCATCATCGCCGTTCCATTCCGCCGCAGATGGGGGGCTGCGCGTGACGTCATCACTAGACATTTTTATGAATATCTCGAAAACCGTAGCAGTTCAAACAAAACTTTTTGCAGCACAATCCAGCACTAACGAGGCAGAATCAAATGACACCACCGGGGTTCCATTCCGCCACAGATGGGGGGCTGGGTGAACTCTGGATGACCTAAAAAACAATGTTTAATAACTGCAAAACGATAGCACAAACGAGCACAATCATAGCACAAACGATTGACATAATTTTTATATAAATTTGCGTCTGATGGGGGGCCAACTTCACGGAGGTGTTCAGGTGAACACATCGTCAATACTATCGACTGATTGTGAGTGACTCAAAGTGAAAAAATTAATATGGTCACTTTATTTGAAGTCAAAACTGTTCTTGTCTTTGTTTTGTTCATTATAATAATGTTCATGTCATCATGAAAATTCTGGTTCGGTCAAAGGAAAAACTATGCTGAATCAACAACTAGTATTTTTGACCTACAGGTGTTCAAAAACTCAGGTGAATATACATTGAAAAATTATATATATATTATCGGTTATCGTATCGGTCTTGAGAAGCAGGAAGTTATCGATTTCAGTATCGGTTTCAAAAAGTGGATATCATGCACCCCTAATTCCTATGAAACATCTAGAGCCCTAAGGTCGTCTGGAACCAGTCTCCTGTATGTTCCAAGAACAAGAACCAAGCAGGATGAGGCAGCATTTAGTTATTATGCTCCTCACCTCTGGAACAAGTTACCTGAAGGTCTGAAGTATGCTCAAACTGTTAGCTCCTTTAAATCAGGGCTAAAAACACTCTTGTTCAGCATAGCATATCCATAACTATCTATATATTTCAATCTATTTGCTTTCTATTCCTCTTGTGCTTTATCTCCATTGCGGATTTCCATTATTATTAATAGTAGTAGCATTTTTGTTTTTTCTTGTTCTATTCGTGATTAAATGCGATTTTTATCTACAATTTTATTTCCTGTTTCGACTGCCTTTGTTTTTACATTCGATTGATTTAATGTGATTTTTATGATCTTCATGTGATGTGAAGCACTTTGAATTGCCTTGTGTTGAATTGTGCTGTATAAATAAATGTGCTTTGCCTTGAACCAATACATATGCACTGCAAAAACCCACCTCCTTAAAACTGGGGGGGGGGGGGGGGGGGGGGGGACACAACAACTGAAATTCCCTTGTTTTCAGAGTGAATCTACTAGAAATAAATGAAATTAGATGTAAATTTTACTAAGATTTCTTGAAATAAAAATTGCTAGTTGAAAATAACACTTATTTAATCTTCCGAGTTTTAGATGTATGGGGCTAACAAGAACAAATGGTAATATTTACTATAACTTAGTGGAAGAATCTGACGCATTTATCTGTTAACTAGCCTTTAAAACTCAAAACAAGATGGGAAAAAAATTATTCGACTAGATGTAAGAAAAATGATCGGATGAAGACGTTATACTGTAAAATTTGCAGTGTGAAAGTTGGTACAAGTCAGTTTAGGTTTATTTTGCATTAATTATTTAGCCTATCTATTAATTAGGTTCTTATTGATGAGAAATGTAGCCCTGAACGCCGTTCACCCAATTTGTTTGGTTTTATTAATGTCCTGTCCGCAGCAAAAAGTGTACATGTAGCTTTTGCTGTTATATCGTCCCTACCAATATTGAGACCAAAGCTTGCCTAGAGTCTAGAAGTGTATTTGTACAGAAAAAAATGCATTGAACACGTAGATCCAGCGAAATGGCGCCAAATCCACTTTTTAAGCACTTTTTCCAAGGTGCCAATACAGCACTGCAAACAAATAATCGTCAAAAGTGAACCAACCTTCTAGTCGGTGCAGAACAACTTTTAGATGCATTTTGCAAACAGTCGAGTGTTCGTGACGTGGAGGCTCCTCTTTTACGCCAGAAACTTCCTCCGGGAACTTTGCTGCAGGCGATGTCCTCGTGGACATTTTCCTCACTTGATTTCTGCTGGCTTGTCGATGGAGACGCCTTGTTCCTTTGTTAGCGGCCAGCTAAGCTAGGCTAAAGTAGGCCGCAAAACTTTTAACGATTGCCGAGACAGCTTGAAGATTGGCAAAAGGATGTTTGAGACCATAATAAATTGACACGTCATCGAGGCTTCGATCTTAGTCCTCTCCCAAACAGCCTGTTGCGCCGTACTTCTTGTCGCAATCCAATGTGAGTACCGACTACCGACAGAATGTGAGTGGCGCATGCGCAGTACATGCACAAGTCAAACGCGCAGGCTGTCGCAACCCAGTTTGAGTACTCACAGGATGTGAGTTTATTAAATTGTGCTTGCATGTATGAGATTATGTTGAGATGGTTGCAGCTCAACGTTGCATTCGTAGGAAGAATTGACGGAGAATAAGTTGTCTTTTAGCCAAAACGTGTTTAATTTCAACTGTCATGCGGATACGTCCTCTCTCATTGCTGTCTTCACAGGCAATCCCACAAATTAAAATAATCAAAGTCAAACAAAAAGAAGTAATAAAAGTAGCACTTTAGACAATTAAGTCCCATCCTGCCATCTTGTGGCGAAAAGATAATATGTCAATTATAACAAGCAATAGGAACATTATTTCAACATCAACTGAGGACACATTTATGAATACAAAATATTTCTCCCAACATTTCTCTCAACACCCTGACTTGTTCTCATGTTGATGCCGTTTTTCACAAACAAATGAACTTTTACACTTAAATTCCAAAAATAACACTGTCAAACTTCAACATTCTTGTATGGTTGAAGCCAGTGCCATATATTCAGCTTCACGGGTAGATAGTGCGACTGTAGGTTGTTTCTTTGTTTTCCAAGAAATTGGAGAACTATTCTTGCTCAAGAAAACACAGTATCCTGAAGTACTACGCCTGTCGCTAGTATCAGCAGCCCAGTCAGCATCACTATATGCCTGTATACATTCATTCATTCATTCATTTTCCATGCCGCTTGGAAGGCCAAAGCCCGGGATTGAACCCTTGATCTTAGAACTGTGAGGCAGATGTGCTAACCACTCAGCCACCGTGCCGCCGGCCTCTATACATATTATACATTATTATATATATATATAATAAGTTTTGCATTGTCGTCTCTTTTGAAACTGTTTTCTTGCCCTTTGGCAGTGTTGTCAAGGTAAATGTTTTATTTTCGTTTAGTGACTGAATTTCTTCATCCATGACTTTTGACCAATCTTTTGAGTTATTTGAACTCATGGCCTCCTCATATGTTTGAGGTATACCAATTACCATCTTGTAGCAGTAGTCTACAGTGGTATGAACTCCATCACTATCTCTGACTTCTGTTATGAAGTCTTCTAAGTGACTCGGTGTTCTCCTCTCTCTTGAGGGATACCTTCTACTCTCAAGTTCACATTTTGTCACTTCCTTTGGACTTTCACTATGTGCACTTGGTTCTACAGGATCTTCAGTTCTGTTTTTGACTTCTACATTTGTTTGATCAGTTTTTGGTTATTATGTTGTATTCTTCATCTTGATCCATGTCACACGTCTGTGTCTGTTTTTCTATGACTTCCTTGTTCACAAACCTTACCAGCTTATGTTTTTGTACTTTCTTTGTGTCTGGATAGTAGACTAGATATGCTGGACTATTTTTGTCATAGCCAACAAACTGTCCTTGGCCACACTTAGAATCCAATTTTCCCTTGTCTTGTTTGTATGTGTAACATACAGACCCAAATTTTTGCATTCTGGAAATATTTGGTTTCTTGTTTGTCAACATCTGGTAAGGGGTTTGCCCTGTACGTCTATTATCACATCTGTTGTGTACCATTGCTGCAGTTTGTACTGCATAGTGCCATAGATATTTTGGTAGCACACTTTCGACTAGTGACGGGATCTGTCGTTCACTTGAGTAAACGAATCCATTCCGGTTCGTTCAGTAAAAAGATTCGTTCAAACAAATCATTCAACGAATCGTTCGCCCCCCTCATCTCCCTCCCCGCCCAAATGAATCGTTCGGTTAGTGAACGGGAAGTGACGTTGCCGAACGAATAACCAAAGACCGCTTCGCAGTATAACTGAACGGGAAGTGACATTGCTTGGTCCCTCCCTCTCTTGCACACAGGCTCCTCATTGACCGCGTAGTTTCGGAAATGAGTGACAGGCAATATCATTCTGCTCTCAGAGACAGCCTCGTCTCCCTCCCGCTGCTGCAAAAGCGAGGGAGAACTTCCGCGTCGTCTGTCCTAGTTCTATGGGCTCAAAGTCATGGCTCGTGCTTGCATTTCGATTTAGGACACGGTTAAACATTTTCCTTTTGTGGGAGTAGTGGGGGATTGGGGTCGGGGGCGCACGGACTTTCTTTAGCATGTTCTTGATCACATATACAATGCTGCTGCTACCAGCCAACGCGGCATGCTTGCTGTCACGAAAATAAAAATAAATCGAAAGTTTAATTTCTAAATATGGAACGACCAACACATCATATTTAGCTCTCGCTCTGTTGTATTTTTGTTTTTATGCTCATCACTATTATTTTTGGTCACTATTGTTAAAACTAAAGTGTAAATAGCTTGTTGTCAAATGTGCTGCTCAGAAATAAAAACAATATTACATTTTGATATTTGCCAGTTAATTGCAAATCAGTATTAAGATAATCGTATTGAATTTTTGCACTGGTATTAATAAATAAAATAATCCGGTCAGCTCCCCTGTCGTCCACGCATCTCAGATCGTCAAATGCTGACGAGAAATAATTGTTTGCTCTTTACGATGTCGCCTTTCTACTCTCATTAGTCTGTTAAGAAAAATGTAGACATATTGCGACATCTCCCGTGTCCACGTGCGTTGTTTTTGGGCGCTTGAGTAGCACATGATGGACGGATTGACATCATTTGTCAAACCAACCAACACCCGACACGCTCTGACACGAAAAAAAATAAAACACTCGGAAAAAAATGGCATGTATTTACAGTTTCATTGCAAATCAGTATTATGGTGATCATACTAAATATTCTTTTTTTCTGTGCACATATGAGGTAATTATCGCTGCCATGAAGCCTCCATATAGTGAGTTTTCTGCCCCCTTCACTGCCATCACGCGACCGCAGCTCAGTTTTTGCTTGCCTCGTAGCTACCCGTGTTTTAAATTACTGTAAATTTAAAAGTATGTAGTCATGGGTAGTCCCGAGTCTGTTGAGAAAAGTAGTACACTAAACCATGCTCGCTAGATTTGTGTGGTGTTTTTGTCTGTTTGAGCAGCATTTGATAGGCTCCACGTTAACAAATATGTGACAAAGTAATTTCCTTTCATTTTATGACTCGTTCACCGCATAGTCATTACTGGAAAGTCAAGTTAGCAGCAAGCTAGGTCAGGAACCGGAGGACCGAATCACTGAACGGGAAGTGACAAAACTCAGTCTTTCCCCCCTGCCTGCACGCTGGCTGCTTATTGGCCACGCGTGGAAGTGAGTGACAGACGCCCTGATTCTGTTTCCGCTCCCTCCCCTGCCCGCGATGAGGCTGGCGTCTGATTGGTCGTGTGCGATGTCAGACGACGCTGCCGCTTGCTCAACGCCCTCCCACGCAACGAACAAGCACCAACTTCATAGAACGAATCAGTGCAGATGGTGATTAGTTCGGTCTCGTTCACCCAAACAATTCGTTCAAAAAGAACGAATCATTCGCGACCGATACAACACTACTTTCGACTTGCATGCACCTACACATTTCAAATAGTGTACGCCATCCTCTTTCCACTGTCCCGTTCTGGTGTGGGGAATACGGCGCTGATGTTTCGTGTCTTATTTCACTTTTTCTCAACAATGTTTGGAACTCATTGCAAGTATATTCAGCCCCGTTATCAGAACGGATGCACCTTACTTTCCCATAAGGAACTATATCTGCGAGAGATTTTTCTGTTGCTAGAACAGTGTCACTTTTCTTTTTCAGGAAATATGTGAAAATTGCACCAGAGTAATCATCTGTGAATAACTGGACATATTTGTAACCATCAATCGATTCTGAAGTTATAGGACCCGGAAGATTTGAGTGAACCAATTTTAAGGGTGTATCTGCTCGAGTTTCTGGGTCTCTATTTCGAGTCTGAATAAATTTTCCTTGTATGCATATCTCACACGTTTGTTCAGGTCGTTTCTTTTCCCTTAATCTGCATTCCATCAACTACTTTCTTTAATTTGAGCACATCCACATAATTACAGTGGCCTAATATTTGGTGCCATGTGTGAATATCATAACATGCATTGCACTTGTCTGACTCACCATTTGAATGCAAAAAGTACAGCTTGCCATACACATGAATATTGAATTTCGTACCGTCTTTGGTTATCAGTGCGTCTTCACCTTCTTTGAAAAGTACCGTGGCTCCACTCGATGTTGCTGCTTTCACCGAAAAAATGTCTTGTGGGTACGATGGTATGAAGAGTGCGTTTCTGAGTGTTGCCTTGTGCTGCTGTCCTCTGTTGTCAATCAGGTAGCACTCTGCCTCTCCTCTTTTTAGTGCGACTCCACTCCACCTGATACCATCTGCCAACTCGACGCTGCGGTTCTCTGGTTTGAACGTCTCCTGGAAGCTTTTGAACTTGGTCACGTCAGTGATAATATGAGATGTCGCTCCCGTGTCCACCATCAGGCCTCGTTCCCGGATGCTGTGTGTATCCTGCCGCCTGGTGTCAGGCTTTTCATCTCTCACCTTGAACGCGAAGTTAGGATCTCCATCTTCAGCAATTTTTCTTGCTCCGTCCGGTTTGTCCTTGTGTCTGCACGTGGCGTCTTTGTGCGTGTCAGTTTTGCACCGACTACACCATGTCTTTTGTCGACATGATTTTGCACGGTGGCCTTTGATCCCACATTTGAAGCACACCAACTCTGTGTCGTCTTTAATCCGGTCACGAGCGTTTGCTTTTGTGGTTTGCTTTGAAGCTCTTGCTTGAGTCTTCATCACTGTGTCGCTTGATTCTAATGCATTTCATTTTTCCGTTTCTTCAAAACTTCGGAGTTTGGTTTTGAATTCTGCAAATGTCATGTTCTCATCGGTATGCGCCACATGAATTGTAAATGGCTTGTAACTTTCTGGCAGCCCCTTCAAGACCATTGCGATTAGAGATGTCCCGATCGATCGGGTCCGATCACGCCATTTTCAAAGTATTGGAATCGGCAAAAAAATATCGGCCATGCCTTTTTTTAATATACATATATTTTAATTAAATCGTTTACTAATTGTATTTAACGTTACAGATATAATATGTTACACTCATCCTGAGTCTTTAGTTTAGGTTTAGCGTAGGGTTATCATAAATATCCCGAAAACGGCGGCATTTACTTGATTGCTAAATGAGTCACGTTTAAAGAGTATGTAGCGGCAAAGGGGGTGTGAGACATCAATAGAACCGTTATGTGCCAAGATAACAAATATTGATAAAGTTAACAAAAAAATCAATCACATTAATGAGCAATTATCGAAAATAGATCGAAAATGACGAACATTTCCGAAAGTGTTCCGGAAACAGCCGAATGGGGCGGCGACATCACGACAAGTGATTGACAGTCGAGGCGGAGCCAGGTGCCATTGTTTTTTAACGACGAGAGATTAGCGTTCGGGTTCGTTTGACCAAAACATCACAAAAATGGTTCAAAACTGCCGTGCTATGTGGTGTACAAATAGTTATTTATCGGAATATAGTATACATGAGTTCCTGAACGCGAAAAAAAAAGCTGGACTACACAGACAATGGGTAAAGTTCGTCCGTGCAAAGAGGGCTAATTTTCTAGACACAGCCTCCGGCACGCTTTTCTGTGGTGCGCATTTTCCACCTGAAAACTTCTCAAACTATGGACAAGTTAAATCAGGTTTTGCTAAAAGATTGCTGCTCAAAGGAGATGCGGTGCCGACCATACAGCCACCTAAATGTCCCGAGATATCAAGAAAGAGGACGATGACTGGTAAAGGAGGCTAAAGCTAAGCAAAGGAGGGGAGCAGCCAAGCTCGAAATGGTCAGAGTGAGTACTCTTTTATAATAAAAAAATGTCACGCATTGGATACAGGACTGGACACATGTATAAATTATCGTTCGTAAAATATATAGAACAAATCCTCTGATCCCATTCATATTTGTGTCTGTTGGCAGAGCGAAAAGCTATGATAGTGCAATAAATGATAATTATTCTATGCATTCCTTTATTTTGCAGTCACGGTGCATCAGCTTCACAAAATGAAATGCAAAACAAATCATTGGTGTTTCCCACACGATCTGCTGCCGATGTTTCATCAGTGTCATTGCTCCCCTCAATGACCGTTTCATTACGCTGCATTGGCGTTCGTTTGGGCTCAAATTGGTTACCTAAAACACCGATTAAAGCTTCGTAACTCTCCTCGTCACCATTAGATGAGCATTCGTTACGTCCTTCTACGTCGGAGTCGTCGCTGAAACTAGAAACGAAATTGTCTGCCATCATCGCCGCCATTCAGTATTAAAGCACTGAGCCTTTTTCTTGAAGAAACACCCCTCACTGTCAATTCTGAATTCTCTTTTATTGACAACGAGGGGTGTTTCTTCATGAGGGAACCTGGAATATGTGCAGGACGAACACAATGCATCAGCATAAACAGCTCAAAACACCCCTAATTCTCCCCTCACTAGAAGGAATTATATTAATGCAGACAGGCGTCACGCACTCAATCTGCCAGATTTCGGGCGCCGGTCGTTTTAGCTTGACAATCGAGCCAAATTTCTCTCATTTTCTTATGTGTAACTACATGAAGTGGCATGATATGAATACAAAAGGCATGCGTTTATGGATAAATGATGGAATATTAACATTTTCCCAGGGCACTAGATACCCTTTAAGTAATTAAAGCTATTAAAATTTGCGCTGTACGACTCTTTCACTCGTTGCCGCTTTCAATCTGATGTGACGCCATTTTCCCTTCAAAGAGAGATAAAAATTAGCATTAATTGAGAAGAGTGAACCTTGGCAGCCTTCGATACTGTCTCTCAATTGATTAAAACCTTGCAATTTCTCTCCTTAGAATTTGAAGCATCATGGGAAATAATGTGTGGAAGCAAGGTGGCAGTTTATCATTATCTTTACACAACAACTTTTTCCCAAAGCACAGATGGTATATCCATTGTTAGCATGACTCACAGTCATGGTTTTACTTCCCATCATGGTTCCACTTTCCCATCATGCCTTGGGGAATGCTGCAGTATCTGAACTTAAAGCTCAACAAATACACTAGATGGCAGTATTTAGTCACAATACACAAAGTCCCAAGTCTTTCTATCCGTGGATCCCTCTCACAGAAAGAATGTTAATAATGTAAATGCCATCTTGAGGATTTATTGTCATAATAAACAAATACAGTGCTTATGTACTGTATATATTCGTCCGAGTTTTATTCATTTTTTTCTTAATGCATTGCCAAAATGTATATGATCGGGAAAAATTATCGGGAATGATCGGAATTGAATCGAGAGCCAAAAAAAGCAATCGGATCGGGAAATATCGGGATCAGCAGATACTCAAACTAAAACGATCGGGATCGGATCGGGAGCAAAAAAACATGATCGGAACAACCCTAATTGCGATAAGTAGACCATCTCCCATTGTTTCACCTGCATTTCGCAATGCTGTGATGGCGGTCTCAGCTCTTATTATGTAGTCCACTATGCTTTCTTCATTACCATTTTGAAGAGCTGTTAGCATGGTGTACAAATTTATAATCCTGGCTTTTCCCTTCCCAGCATAATATTCCCTTAATATTTTCAGAGCTTTTCTTCCGTCATTTGGCGCATCTCTTCATTCCATTTTGAAGAGCTGTTAGCATGGTGTACAAATTTATAATCCTGGCTTTTCCCTTCCCAGCATAATATTCCCTTAATATTTTCAGAGCTTTTCTTCCGTCATTTGGCGCATCTCTCATTATTAATGAGAGGCTTTTATCATCAAGACGTTGTATCATTTCAGCATAGGCGTCCGCATTTTTCATTTCATCATTTTCTCTCTCGGCTTCAGTGGTTGGTCCTACCAGCACTGTCTTCTTTAGCCCGATTAGATGAAAATGTCCCAACATTTTAGTTTCCCAGAGTTCATATTTCGCTTCATCTCCGTCAAATGCCAGTCGAGGTAACCTACTTGTTCCTCGTGGATCCATGTTGCTTGTTAGCTTTTTCCGCTAATCCGCAGTCCGTGAGCACGCTGTCCTTCGCGACCTTCTACATGGTGGAAAGTGACTTTACCTTCAAATGATTCCTGGGCCCATAACCTGTTGAGATGGTTTCTCTCAACAGATTATGACAAGGGTGAAGGTTTGCATAGGGACGGTAGGGAGTAGGGACAAAACACTATCGCCTTTTCAGGATGCTCAAATTGTCCCCACCAACTTTTAAGCAACCTTATTTGCGTTATATAATGTCTTCTGTAATATAGGTCATTTAGATTGTCTTCCCAAATATTTTAATTGTTGTAATTGACTCCACCACCACGTACTACGTACGACAGGAGGAAAAAAAACTGTCTTAAATAGCATTATTATGTGAATTAGAATCATATTTTGAGACGATTCGACTATATACAACAATTTAGCAAAGCGTAGATGACGAGAAATTATTCTTTTCATATGCCGGTTAGCTACGCCTACCATTATAGGGATCAAGCGTCCCAAACAGTTGGGTGACGTCAGCGGGAGAATGGGCTCATCAGTTTTACTATTTAGCCCATTGAGGGGGAATTATTCAGAACGAGGAAAACGTGACGAAGAGAGCCGCAAAATGTCATTGTTTCAGTCTCTCTACTCCACTATTTTTACAGGATATTGTTTTTATCCAGGTATTTTTCCCCAATAGCTAAATGGCATGGTCATGACAAATAACAGTCTTGTGCTAAATGGAATATGAAATAATAAAAATGCATTTTTTCAGGACGACATGGCAAAATTACTCCATAATGGTCAAAACTGTCGACTTCACCTTTACTGTCGCACCTCCCGAACGATATTTTATGCCACCTAAGTGGAGCATATGTCATTTCCCTTCCCCGGCTTCGGAGAATATAAACAAACCAAGAGGCGTGACAGCTAGCCAACATAGTAACCCGAACTGAGTGACGTTTCGAAGTCTTCGAAGCGGAAAATCACACATAACTAGCCCGGATCAGCTCACATGACGACTGGGTTGTCGATTGTCTTCGCCGATCAGCAACCCACCCGGCGGCGAAAAAGTTCCCCTGCTGAGGGCAGAGGGCTCGTTTGCGGGGAAGGAGCTACACAATGACCGCCGGACAAACCGGCCGACGTCGGAGGAGCGTGTAGCTGCCAAATGGTTAACACAAATATGGCAAAATAATGCTTTACTACACGGCGAAGTCGTAAACAGCGAAAGACTCATAGGAGGGCAGCTGCAGTTGTTATGCAGCTAACATGACAATATGTGTATGAGGCAGGGGTCGCGTTAACCGAATATTTTCCGTCGTTGACCGGTTTTTTAAAACGGTGACGGAAAAAACTAAAGTCCATCCGTCATTTTGACATGTTGCAATTCACACCCCAGACCACAGGATGGCGAGTGAGCATATTAATTAGCTATTGTCTCTCTTGATGCATGACGTCGTTGGCCTTACCCAGAAAAATGTCCGAACTAGCATTCAGGTGTAGCACACACGGAAACGTTAGGAAGCTTTGGAGAGCATTGTCTAAGGCTACGTTCATTCTACAGGTCTTAATGCACGAATCCAATTTTTTCGTGTTTTTCCGACTCGAGTCAGGCATTAACTTGACGGTCTGAACGGAACAAGTCGCATAGAAGTGGACCATTTCAAATCCGATCTGGGTCATTTTTGTATATGGTTCAAATCCGATCTGGGCCACATTTTTCCAGACTGTCGCGGCGGTCTGTACCGTCCAGTGTCCCAAATCCGATTTCAGCTGTGCGTTATTAGCGCCTAGCTTGGAGTGAACACGGCTTTTGGGGAAGGGCCGGGCTTGACAACAGTCATAAAAAAATAAAAACGGGTTGAGGATAAGCATGAGAATGATCGGTTTTCTCTCTGCTCTATGTGAGCTATATTTCAACATTTCCTACACGGCCGAGAGTCAGGAGAGGGGTCTGGCTGCAGCCGGTCTTGGAGAGTCGGGGCAAACTGCCCGTATGTGTGTGTGACATGCACAGACAGTGCGTGCATGCTATCGATCCGTATAAACTGTGAATATAAGCCTAAACGGGGATTATTTATGTGTTATTTGTCTCCTCCTTTTGAAAAGCAAAATATGATATCCCTGGAATGACGGATGACTTGTCATTTGTTTTGATGCTTCTGCGCACCGGCGCGTGTCGGACTGCGAATTAGAGCGCATGCGTAATACTTGAATGGTCTCAATGGACAAAAGCAGTCTGAACGGGCACGCCAAAAAAACGGATATGACAAAAAAATCGGATTTGTGCATTAAGAACTGTAGTATGAACTTAGCCTAATATAATGAGCAGGGACAAACACCTTGGAGTCAGAAGTACGTGCGCTATTCTCAAACCTGAACGCACCCCGAGTCTTGGATGACAAATCAACAGAGCAGAGAGTAGACACAACATGGCTGGTAGTTTCTTCAATTTATTCAGAGTTGAGTAAGTAACGCACCGCTTTTGACCAACACTGCTATTGAATATGTCATTACTATCATTTTAAAAATTTAAGTGACGGGTAAAAATAGATTATGACCGGATTTTTATGACCCTGTCAGTCAAAATGACAGACAACGAAAAAGTCTAGCGCAATCTCTGGTATGAGGAGAACTTTTACATGCCCGTCCATGATCAAACATAAGTAGTCCTTTATTTAAAGAAAGTTTGTAGTGTTTACATTGAAATCGCTATATTTGCGGCTATTTTCAAAACAAAGTTGCAATTTCTGATCGGTTGGAAAATTTGACAGAACACCGGGCACATGAAGAGGGCAATAAGGCGAGTATATTATAGTATAGTATCTCCCGGCGGGGGGATGTGCGACAAGCCGCCGGTCATCGGCCGAGGGGACAAGGAGTAGGTCAGCCACAAAATGCAAGCCACCTACATATTAAAATGATCCCAGTATTTGACATAATAACAAAACACGATGTTTACTCAATTCCTCGTAAGTCCCATGGTCCCACAGTAGTAGGGCTTGTTTTGGCCAATATCCACTGGTGAATGGGAACCTTCTGAAACCCCAAAAAGGCTCACACGCCTCTCCCTCATAGAGCAAGATTTTTCTGCAGCCGTTTGGCTGGCGTGGCGAGAAAAATAAACAAATTAACCCGCAAAATCGGCTGAATCCTTGGTCCTTCTCATACAAGAGTACGGCTGAAAAGTGAAGAGGACTCCTTCTCCCATACAAGTCACAGCGCCCTCTTCCTCAATGCAAGACCAAAGCCGGAATTCTGTCATTTCCGTAGCGTGGGATTAAAAAAATTGAATAAATATATCGATCGCTTCTTTACACATCCAAGTTGTCCATTTCATTCAGGAGCATAAAATACCTCGTGTATTATAAAATAAACATGCTTTTTTGTGGCACAGGCACTTGAAGCTCATCCACAGTGTTGGGTCTGGTGTCTCTAAACTTCCTCGTCACAATATCCCACAGATTCTCTATGGGGTTCAGGTCAGGAGAGTTGGCAGGCCAATTGAGCACAGTAATGCCATGGTCAGTAAACCATTTACCAGTGGTTTTGGCACTGTGAGCAGGTGCCAGATCGTGCTGAAAAATCTTCATCTCCATAAAGCTTTTCAGCAGATGGAAGCATGAAGTTCTCCAAAATCTCCTGATAGCTAGCTGCATTGACCCAGCCTTTGATAAAACACAATAGACCAACACCAGCATCTGACATGGCACCCCAGACCATTCCTGAATGTGGATACTTGACACTGGACTTCAGGCATTGTGGCATTTCCTTCTCTCCAGTCTTCCTCCAAACTCTGACACCTTGATTTTCGAATGACATGCAAAATTTGCTTTAATCTGAAAAAAGCACTTTGGATCACTGAGCAACAGTCCAGTGCTGCTTCCCTGAAGTCCAGGTCAGGCGCTTCTGTCGCTGTTTCAGGTTCAAAAGTGGCTTGACCTGGGGAATGCGGCACCTGTAGCCAGGGGTGAAAGTGGCTAGAATTTCTTGCCGGAACTCCCCGACGGGAAGGTAGCCACGCAGCCAGAAATTTCATTAATTTATTTATTTTTTTATTTCATTATTTTTTGTTTGTTTGTTTGTTTGTTTTTTTTGGGGGGGTGGGGGGTCAAACTTCTTAAACTACTCAAATGCAAAGAAAACTGTTTTAGCACAGTTACTTTTATAACACACACAAAAACTGATTGTCATTCAAAATGGTATTTTTTCAATGATTTGCAAAATAAAATGTAACAAAAACAGCAATAACCCCAACCTCCATCTCCTATTTTCCCTCATTTCCTCACATACTAAATGTCAAATCTCAGTTTTAACTACTTAAGAACATAGGATGTATATTAAAATTGAAGTTAATATAAACATTTACTTTTTTTTTTTTTTTAAATAACATATAAGTAACATACATTCAGAAAAATAAGTACAAATTACTTATATTATGCAGAGTGAAATGAAATATACTAGTATTGTGAATATCGCGGAAACATTGACTTTTTTAAATCATAAGGAAATTGATGAGTAGCCTAACATAAATGACCAAATATAATAAGTCCAAAGTTCACATTAACAGCTAAGATGTTCTGAACCTCCCCATCAGAGCAAATAAAACTAAATACGATAAATAAGCCTCCCAACTCTTTCATTGCTCTTAAAGATTTGATCAATTTTATGTTGCATTGCCCTTTTTTTGTCGCATCAATTCAACCTTTTTTTTTTTTTGTTGCTGTTCCAGAAAACATGCACATTTGAACCAATCAGAGCTAACTATCTCTGCTGATCACATGTCAGTATGTCAGCCAATTCAACGGATAAATGAGTCGAGGAGTTTTGCTTTGCTGCGTGCAGTCGCACATTGACATGACTCATCATCGTCAGACTCAGATAACTGCAGCAGCTGGGGAAACCTCCATACCGTCCGTGGAATAAAATAAATAATAAATATTGGTGGAAACGGATTATGCTACACAAGCACTTTATTATGCTTGTTGTTAACACTTGTTTTTGTAAATCTGATGTTGGTAGATTGTTTTCTTCTTGGAGATGAAATGCATGTGTGGCAGCCTAGCATTTTTTTTTTTACATAGCGTTTTGACAGTTGACGTCATATTTTCGGAATCAAAGCACCGTGTAACGGAACAGCATTCCGGCCCTCAATCTTATACCAGAGCAGCATTAAGTCCCTGAATCTTATACCGGAACTGCGTTCCGGCCCTGAATCTTATACCGGAACTGCGTTCTGGCCCTGAATCTTATACCGGAACTGCGTTCCTGACCGTTCTGGCCCACTTTCACCCCTGCCTGTAGCCCATTTCCAGGTTTGTGCAGGTCCCGCAAGGTCTGAAATCTGCCCTTCTCCACAATATTTCTCAGGATGCGGTCACCTCTTCTGGTTGTACAGCGTTTCCTGCCACACTTTTTCCTTCCCACAGACTTCCCACTGAGGTGCCTTGATACAGCACTCTGGGAACAGCCTATTCGCTCAGAAATTTCTTTCTGTGTCTTAGCCTCTTGCTTGAGGGTGTCAATGATGTCCTTCTGGACAGCAGTCTTGCCCATGATTGGGGTTTTGAGTAATGAACCAGGCTAGGAGTTTTTAAAAGCCTCAGTAATCTTTCGCAGGGGTTTTGAGTTAATTTGTTGATTCAGATGATTAGGTTAGTAGCTTCCTTAGAATACCTTTTCATTATACGCTAATTTTTTGAGATAGGGATTTTTTGTCCCAGGAGGGACTCGGTGTTGAGCCTCTACTCCTCCGCGTTGAGAGGAGCCAGTTGAGGTGGCTCGGGCATCTGGTTTGGATGCCTCCTGGACGCCTCCCTGGAGAGGTGATCCAGGCATGTCCTACTGGCGGGAGGCCCCGGGGACGACCCAGGACACGCTGGAGACACTATGTCTCTCGGCTGGCCTTGGGATCCCGCTGGAGGAGCTGGTTGAAGTGGCTGGGGAGAGGGAAGTCTGGGCTTCCCTGTTAAAGCTGCTGCCCCCGCGACTCGACCCCAGAGCAAGCGGAAGATAATGGATGGATGGATTTTTTGTTTTTCTTGACTTTTTTGCCAAAATCATCTAGATTAAAACAATAAAATGCTTGAACTACTTCACTTGTGTGTAATGAATTTAAATATATGAAAGTCTAATGTTTATCAGTACATTACAGAAAATAATGAACTGAAATCATAATATGCTAATTTCTTTAGAAGGACCGGTATATGCATGCATATATAAATAATACATATATACATATTTATATGTATGTATGCATGCATGCATACATAAATACATCCAACCATCCATCCATCCATGCATGTACTGTATGTACGTATGTACATACATACATACATACATATACAGTGGGGAGAACAAGTATTTGAAACACTGCCAATGGGAAAACCCATTGGCATCGTATCAAATACTTGTTCTCCCCACTGTATACATACAGTGGGGCAAATAAGTATTTAGTCAACCACCAATTGTGCAAGTTCTCCTACTTGAAAAGATTAGAGAGGCCTGTAATTGTCAACATGGGTAAACCTCAACCATGAGAGACACAATGTGGAAAAAAAAAAACGAAAATCACATTGTTTGATTTTTTTTTTTTTTTAATTATTTGCAAATCATGGTGGAAAACAAGTATTTGGTCAATACCAAAAGTTCATCTCAATACTTTATTATGTACCCTTTGTGGGCAATAACGGAGGCCAAACGTTTTCTGTAACTCTTCACTCTTCGCTAGGTGTAAAGAAATCAACTGAGGGAGCAATTATTAGAAAATGGAAGACAAACAAGATCACTGATAATCTCCCTCGATCTGGGGCTCCATGCAAGATCTCACCCCGTGGCGTCAAAATGATAACAAGAATGGTGAGCAAAAAATCCTAGAACCACACGCGGGACCTAGTTAATGACCTACAGAGAGCTGGGACCACAGTAACAAAGGCTACTATCAGTAACACAATGCGCCGCCAGGTACTCAAATACTGCACTGCCATACGTGTCCCCCTGCTGAAGCAAGTACACGTCCAGGCCCGTCTGCCGTTCGCTAGAAAGCATTTGGATGATCCAGAAGAGGACTGGGAGTGTTAGG
The DNA here is from genome assembly GCF_030265065.1 of Corythoichthys intestinalis. NCBI lineage: Eukaryota > Metazoa > Chordata > Actinopteri > Syngnathiformes > Syngnathidae > Corythoichthys > Corythoichthys intestinalis. The sequence continues at coordinate 4,770,385 of NC_080412.1, forward strand.
GTTGCGTGAGCAAGAGGGGATCCCAAAGCAGACACACAGGGGTGAGAGGAGTAATCGTTTATTGGCGATCACGAGAATGTGGCTGGGGTAGATGACTTGGCTCGTGGTAGATGAGCTGGCGTAAGACGAGGAGGCTTGGAAGGAAGGCAGGCGTGGAATCCGACGAGGGGCGCGCAGAAAACAGGACCTGGGACAAGAGCAAGGAAGTCGTAAGCCAGTGAGCAAAGATATCATATAGGAATGCGAGAAACAACTGACGTAGGAAACAGACGAGTTGATCGGGCGACGAGGTGGAGCGTCTGCTTGGCTTTTAAAGCTGGCTGATGTTCATTGCCCTCAGGTGTGGCCGCGCCACTCGTCTGACCTGTAATCAACTAAAAAACATGCACACCTGCTGAAGGTGGGCATGTCTCAGAAGGAAGGGGAAGAGGACCTAACAGGACTCCCTCCCCTACGGTCGACACCAGGCGCCCGACGGAGACGCCCAGGATGGGCGCGGTGGAAGTCCCGGATGAGGGCCCGCGACAGCACCCACCGGGCAGGGACCCAGGAGCGCTCCTCCGGGCCATAGCCCTCCCAGTCAACAAGGTACTGGAGCCCACGGCCACGGCGGCGGACATCCAGAAGCCGCTTCACCCGGTAGGCCGGACCCCCATCAACCGACAGAGGCGGCGGAGGGGGCGGAACAGGAGGGGCCAAGGGACTAATGGAAACCGGTTTGACGAGGGAGACATGGAATGTGGGGTGGACTCTGTAATGCGCAGGGAGCCGGAGACGCACGGCGGTGGGGTTCACTATTTTCGAGATCTCGAAGGGCCCAACGAACCGGGGGGAGAGCTTCACAGACTGTCTTTAAAGGCAAGGACTTTGAAGAGAGTCAAACCTTTTGGCCGACGGCGTAAACCGGAGCGGGTGAGCGATGACGGTCAGTCTGGGCACGGGACCTCTCGGAGGCGCGGAGGAGTGCGGTGCGTGCTTGTTCCCAGACCCTGGAGCAACGGTCGATGTGGCCTTGGACAGACGGGACGGCAATCTCGCTTTCCTGGGAGGGGAACAATGGGGGCTGGTAACCCAAAGAGCAGAGGAATTGGGACATACCAGATGAGGCATTTGGCAGAGAGTTGTGCGCGTATTCTATCCATGGAAGCTGGTCGCTCCAGGTGTTCGGACGGGCCTGTGTGGTACAGCGGAGGGCTGCTTCGAGCTGCTGGTTCGTGCGCTCACATTGACCGTTGGTTTGCGGGTGGTACCCCGAGGACAGACTCACCCCGATACCCAGTGCAGAGCAAAACGCCCTCCAGACCTGAGAGGTGAATTGCGGTCCACGGTCCGAGACTATGTCCGCTGGGATGCCGTGTAAGCGGAATACATGGTTAGTGAGCAAATCTGAAGTTTCCATGGCTGAGGGAAGCAACGAAGGGGGATGAAATGGGCTGCTTTGGAGAATCTATCAACCACGGTGAGAATGACTGTGTTACCTCTGGAAGGAGGGAGACCGGTGACGAAATCTAGAGCAATGTGTGACCAAGGACGGCTGGGAATTGGTAAGGGGCGGAGGAGACCAGAGCTGGTCTTGGTGGGAGTCTTGCTACGAGCGCAAACGGTACAGGCGAGGACAAATGACCTTGCGTCTTCTGACATGGACGGCCACCAAAACCGCTGGCGCAGCACGGCGAGTGTCCTTCTGATGCCGGGGTGGCAGAAGAGGCGGGATGAATGCGCCCACTCCAGCACCTGGGAACGTAGGGACTCGGGAACAAAAAGGTTAGATTGAGGGCCCTCACGGGGGTCCGGGTGCTCACCGTGTGCTGCCTTCACCTTTCCCTCGATCTCCCACTCCATCGAGGCAAGGAAGCAGGTCTGTGGGAGGATGGGTGCGGGCTCTTCCTTTGATGCATTAGCTTGGAACTGACGTGAGAGGGCATCTGACTTTGTGTTTTTTGAACCTGGGATGTAAGAAAGAGTGAAGTTGAAGCGGGAGAAAAACATGGCCCACCTTGCCTACCGTGGGTTGAGTCTCTTGGCTGACTTAAGGAACTCGAGGTTCTTGTGATCGGTCAACACGAGGAAGGGCTGCGATGTTCCCTCCAGATGGTGGCGCCATTCCTCCAAAGCTAGCTTGACTGCCAAGAGTTCTCTGTCTCCAATGCTGTAATTGCGCTCTGCTGGAGACAGTTTGCGGGAGAAGAAAGCACATGGGTGCACCTTACCATCGGCAGGCCGCCGTTGTGACAGCACTGCACCCACACCCGTCTCTGAAGCGTCAACCTCCACAATGAATTGAAGCGACGGGTTCGGAGGGGCAAGTATAAGTGCCGAAGTGAAACGGGTCTTGAGGTCATTGAAGGCGGAGCCCGCAGCATCAGACCAACGGAATTGTGTCGTGGTGGAGGTGAGAGCTGTGAGGGGAGCTGCAATCCTGCTGTAATTTCGGATGAACCTCCGGTAATAGTTGGCGAACCCAAGGAAGCGCTGGAGCTGCTTTCTGTCGGAGGGACGAGACCATTCCAGGACTGCCTTAACCTTTGCCGGGTCCATGCGCAATTTACCGTCGCCAACGATGTAGCCGAGAAACGTGGTTTCATTGACGTGAAACTCACATTTCTCAGCTTTCACAAAAAGTTTGTTTTCGAGGAGACGTTGGAGGACCTGTCGGACATGAACTTCGTGTTCTGAGGGGGTGCGTGAGAATACCAGTATGTCGTCCAGGTACACCACCACGGATCGGTCGATGAAGTCTCGGAGGACATCGTTAACCAGGTTCTGAAAGACTGCAGGGGCGTTTGTGAGACCAAAAGGCATTACTAAATATTCGTAATGCCCCAGGGGCGTATTAAACGCAGTCTTCCACTCATCCCCCTCCCTGATTTGGACGAGGTGGTAAGCGTTGCGCAAATCAAGCTTAGTAAAAATAGTGGCGCTATGGAGGGGGGTGAACGCGGAGTCCATGAGTGGAAGGGGGTACTTATTCTTGATCGTGACGTCATTCAGGGCTCGATAGTCAATACAGGGCCGCAGGCCGCCGTCCTTCTTGCCCACGAAGAAGAAGCCTGCTCCGACAGGAGAGGAAGAGGGACGGATGGTGCCAGTGGCCAGGGATTCGGTGATGTACTTTTCCATCGCCTCCCTCTCTGGTGTTGAGATGTTGAACAACCGACCCCTGGGCAGGGTGGCTCCAGGAAGGAGGTCAATGGCGCAGTCGTAAGGACGATGAGGAGGGAGCGCAATGGCATGCTCTTTACTAAACACCTGCCAGAGGTCGTGATAGCATTCTGGGACAGCGGACATGTCGGGTCGCTCCAGGCTCTGGGGAGAGCAGGACGGCACCAGAGCAGACCTGAGACAGTTACTGTGGCAAAAAGGGCTCCAAGCAGTTACTTTGGGGTGGGTCCAGTCAATGGAGGGATTGTGTGTCTTGAGCCATGGTAAACCAAGGACCAAGGGTGTGCAAGGGCTCACAAAGACGAGAAAGGTGCTCACCTCTTGGTGGTTGCCTGACAGACGCAGCTGGATGGGCTCAGTTTTCCGGTCCACACTGAAGAGGAGCTGCCCATCGAGTGCAGTGGTCCTCAACGGCACAGGAAGCGGGTGTGTCGTCAGCCCTAGTTGTGCCACGAGCTCGTGATCAATAAAGTTCTCGTCTGAACCGCAATCAACTAGGGCAGTTATAGAGCGCGACAGGCCCCTCAAAGAGAGGGTAGCTGTGAGCTGGAGCCGACCTGAGGAGTTGTGTGACATATGGCTTACCAGTAGCGCCTCTACTGATGAGCCTGGACGTACTGGGCAGTTGCGTAGAAAATGGCCACTTTTCCCACAATAAATACACAAGCATGCGTCATACCTGCGTGTGCGCTCTTCCTGAGACAACCTGCTGCGCTCCAATTGCAGTTGCTCGGCGCCGACAGCAGGGGGCGGTATCGCGGGTGCAACCTCAGTGGACTGGAGAGGAAGTGGACGTGGAGCGGGCCGCCGGAAGACAGTGGAGCGAGGAGGCATGGTGGCTAGCTGTTCACTATGCTGTCTCTGACGTTCACGTAAACGATTGTCAATTTTTATAGAAAGTTTTATGACTCTGTCCAAGGAAGGTTGTTCATCGCGGGTGGCTAATTCGTCTTTAAGGCGCTCATTAAGAGCGCGGATGAACACCTCCTGCAGCGCCTCGTCGTTAAAACGGCTTTCAGCCGCTAACGTCCGGAATTCTACTCTGCGACGCTCCGAGTCCCCTGGCAAATAGACATGAGCCGCTTGGCTGCTTCTTTTCCACGGACTGGATGGTCGAAGATCTTCCTCATCTCCTCCGTGAAACGAGAGTACGTAGCACATACGGAGGAATCACTCTCCCATACTGAGGATGCCCAATCGAGCGCGGGGACCCGCAAACAGCCAATGAGGTAGGCGATTTTTGTTCTGTCTTCATGATATGTGTGTGGCTGTTGCTCAAAAACTAGGCTACATTGCACCAGAAAGGCGCGACAAGCGCCGAGGTTGCCGTCGTAAGGTGCCGGTGCGGGGACGTGAGGCTCTCGGCCCGTAGCCGATGACGCCGGGTGACTTGCGGCTACGTGGCACGGAGGAATTCTATGGCTTGGTGGTGGTCTCGGAGTGAGGTGGGCGAGTCGGCGGGTTTGTCTGCGAGATCCATTATGGCCCGATCCAACTGTTAGGGTTGCGTGAGCAAGAGGGGATCCCAAAGCAGACACACAGGGGTGAGAGGAGTAATCGTTTATTGGCGATCACGAGAATGTGGCTGGGGTAGATGACTTGGCTCGTGGTAGATGAGCTGGTGTAAGACGAGGAGGCTTGGAAGGAAGGCAGGCGTGGAATCCGACGAGGGGCGCGCAGAAAACAGGACCTGGGACAAGAGCAAGGAAGTCGTAAGCCAGTGAGCAAAGATATCATATAGGAATGCGAGAAACAACTGACGTAGGAAACAGACGAGTTGATCCGGCGACGAGGTGGAGCGTCTGCTTGACTTTTAAAGCTGGCTGATGTTCATTGCCCTCAGGTGTGGCCGCTCCACTCGTCTGACCTGTAATCAACTAAAAAACATGCACACCTGCTGGAGGTGGGCATGTCTCAGAAGGAAGGGGAAGAGGACCTAACATGGGAGAATGTGTCATGGTCAGATGAAACCAAAATAGAACTTTTTGGTCGAAACACAGGTTCTCGTGTTTGGAGGAGAAAGAATACTGAATTGCATCTGAATAACATCCTACCCACTGTGAAGCATGGGGGTGGAAACAGCATGCTTTGGGGCTGCTTTTCTGCAAAGGGACCGGGACGACTGATCTGTGTAAAGGAAAGAATGAATGGGGCCATGTATCGAGAGATTTTGAGTGAAAATCTCCTTCCATCAGCAAGGGCATTGAAGATGAGACGTGGCTGGGTCTTTCAGCATGACAATGATCCCAAACACACAGCCAGGACAACAAAGGAGTGGCTTCGTAAGAAGCATTTAAAGATCCTAGAGTGGCCTAGCCAGTCTCCAGATCTAAACCCCATAGAAAATCTGTGGAGGAGTTGAAAGTCCGTGTTGCCCAACGACAGCCCCAAAACATCACTGCTCTAGAGGAGATCTGCATGGAGGAATGGGCTAAAATACCAGCAACAGTGTGTGAAAAGCTTGTGAAGAGTTACAGAAAACATTTGGCCTCTGTTATTGCCAACAAAGGGTAAATAACAAAGTATTGAGATGAACTTTTGGTTATTGACCAAATACTAATTTTCCACCATGATTTGCAAATAAATTCTTTAAAAATCAAACAATGTGATTTTCTGTTTTTTTTTTCTTCCACATTCTGTCTCTCATGGTTGAGGTTTACCCATGTTGACAATTACCGGCCTGTCTAATATTTTCAAGTGGGAAAACTTGCACAATTAGTGGTTGACTAAATACTTATTTGCCCCACTGTCAATACATACATACATTCAAACAAACATACATACGTCATATTAAATCAAATGAAATTAGTGCATACAGCTCTTTATAAAGGTCCTCAACGTGTTTTACAACAAAGCAGAATATAATTCATGATTTTAAAAAAATGTTTTTTTTAAACCTTTCCTGTTCAGCTGTTTGACACGGAGAATGGAAGTCTAAGTTCCCGCATAGTCAGACATTGAGAGTCTGACATACTCCTATTGTGATCATTCAACATACCTCGTTTGTTATAAAAAAGCAGCGAACAGGACGGGGTTATAGGGGAACAGAAGAAAAGAAAAACAAGAGAAGAAAGAAAAGAAACACAAACAACAAAAAGAAATACATTGAACGCCGAACTACACTAATTACTAATATGTTGGTGCTATCGTCAGCTAAATGTATTTCCAGTTGACACCATGTGGGGGACCTGTTGACCAGGGAAAGACGGGGAAGGGGGTGGGGGAGTCCATAAGCTAAGTGATAGAAAGGGGTAGAGTGTACATAAATCATCTCTGTGATCTAGAACCCAGTAATTGTGTGAATCCCTTGTGAGTGTAAGCCCGTTGGCAACCGACCCTACACCGCCCCATCGCCAATCCCGACACCGGGACCCCCCGCACGAGCGCGCCCAATCACATCCAGTCGCACGCGAGCCCCACCGGGCACGCAACAGCCACGCAGACGAGCGGCCATCTACCGGCCTTCAGGGATGGCAAGACGGGATGCACCACCAACCCCACGCCCGTCCCCAGCCCCGTCAGCCCACCCGGGCCACGAGCCGCCGCCGCAGCCACCCAGCTAGCACGGCACAGCACGGGGCCCCCAGCGGCCCACCAAACCCAGGGCAGGGCAGGGTCCCCCGCCGTAGCAGGCAACATCCAGCCGATACACCACCGCCCAGCCAGCGATCCGCAGTGGAGCACAGGGCGGATACCCAGTTAGAGAAGAGAGGGGAAGGCGGAGGCAGAAGAACGCCGAGGAGCCACCGTGGGGCGACGCGAGACCGGAGCCCCGACCTCCTCCCACTCTCGCGGCCGGCAGCCCAGGCAGAGAGGAGGCCACACCTCGGGAGCCAAAAAAAAGTGTGGGACCCACCTACCACCCTATTACTTTGGCTGCCAGGTTCCCGGCTGGCAGCCACAACCCGGTACCGTGATTGGATTGTGAGGGGAGGGTAGTGCAATGTATGCATTAAAATAGGAGAGCTTGGCTAGGGGCAGTGGGACCACAGCATGGAAATTCAGCCCAGCTGCCCATCCCACCGCCCTTTTCCAGAGCTCTCTTGTGGAGTATGATGTGTGTGGTGTGTTAAAAAAAGGTGCAGGGATGGCAAGGCCTGCCGTGAGGAGGTAACCATGAGGCACCCCACCCCACCAGGTCCCAACCATCCCATAACCTTGGTGTGTCATGCATTAAAAACAGGGGGGAGCCAGGCCAGGAGTGTATGGCTCCGTCCCAACTCTCCCCGGAGAAATGAATGAATATGCAAGTGCCAGGGTGAAAGATATTTACAGTGCTGAAGTGAGGAGTGCGTGAGTTAAGAGGCAGGCTCCCGCGGGCGTGGCCCCGTCCACCGGAACCACCGGCCGCAGGGCGGGAGAAGTGCCAAGGCCCCGATCAACCCCCGCCCCCGACCACCCACGGCGCACCCGCAAATGCCCACACCTCCCCCCGCCGCCCGAGCACCCACCCCGCACCCTGAGCAGGCCCTACGCCAAACGCTGGAGACCAGGGGATATCCACCTCACCAGCAAGGAACAGCAAGCCCCACCCAAGGCCCCGCAGGCCCCAAGAGGCCCCGCCGACAACCCCGCCGGCAGGAGGGCTGCAGCAGCCGCCGCGGTCCAGGGAGACGGACAGGGCTGAAGACAGACTAAGGGGACGGAGGTGCAACCCCCGCCAACCCACCCCCGGGCCAGGAGGGATGCGCGGTATAACACCAGGGGGCACCTCCCCAGTATCCGATACAAGGAGACGCGTCTCTGGTCGGGCCGACCCGGGAGGGAACTATGGCCGCCGCATACACCACCCAACCCCCGCCCAACACCACCCCAGCCGGCTGGGGAAGGGCCGCGGCCCTGGCACCCGCCCGCGAGACCAGCACGCGCCCGACCGGATCAAAAAAAAAATATATATATATATAATTCATGATAAAGAAAGGAAAGAAAAAAAAAAGTGTCACGCTAAAAGTCAATGCAGGAAATAAAAGATATTATCCGAACAAGTATCCGTACGTCATTCGTTCATTCCAGATCTGTTTTAGATATCAAAAATCCAAAATCGGAACACGTATAACGACTAGTTATGTCATTTCTCATTTTCGAATCCAAAATCGGAAAACGGGTAACGATGAGTTAAGTCATTTCTCGTTTTAGAATCCAAAATCTGAAAACGGATAACAACTAGTTTTTCATGAATGAATTCATGAATTAGGCCATATGTTGTACATACTATTCTCCATTGAGCGGCGCTGTGGGCTAAACGTTGTTTGCAAAGCGCTTGGAATTCAAAGAATAAGATGCCTCGAATGCCGAAGTCGCCAGGTGAACTACGTCCAATCAAAACAATGCCTCTCTATTGCCTCATTTCAACGAAGATGAGTCTTTTTTTAAATGTACCAGTTGGCCAAAACGGAAAGAAGACGTTTACCTGTCAGCCAAGTTGAGATCAACCGATGCGAAAATGCTACTGTTAAATGTGTCAAAGTCGTGGCCGTGGACTCATCTGCCTTATAATCTTCATCAATAGAAATACATCGAACAGGCATGGAAATGGGTCAGGGTTAATTATCCCTCAATCTCCTTTCCTTACGAGGCATGTCTATATAATGAAATAGAAATCTTAAAAAATAAAATCACTCCAGTGGCTTTTATTTTTAAAGCTTAAATTTCTTTCTCTCTCAATAACGATGGAGGTAGATTTGTGTCTTTATTATTCAATCAAAACACAAAGTTGCTTCATTCAAAATCTATATTTTTACTCCCCAAAAAGTCACTTCAATTAAAAAAAAAAAAAAATTGTTTTTGATTGCAAAAATAAATTTGAGACAAAAAAAGCATTTGAAAACTATTTTTCTTGATTGAAACAACTTTTTCCATTGAAGTAATGTCGTTTTGCGTTTGGGCCACATTTTGGCTAGGACATTTGTGTCTTAATTAGTCAATCAAAAAATAAGTTGCTTCAAACAAAAAAAAATTATTTTTTTTTTAAACTCTTTAAAAAAATTCAATCATAGAAAAACTTTGCACATGTGTCAGTCACCGTTTAACAAAGTGAGCAGCCTGAGAGGGTTTGAGTTGACTCACTATGACGCATTTAAGAAAGCCAAGTATTTTCTTAATACTTTATTCTTGTTTAAAAATAATTCGGTGGGCAGTGACATGTTTAAACCTTTTCATAATTCTTACATTTTGAAGTGCTTAAAAAGCATTCATAAATGATACTTTGGGGGGAAAAAAGTGAAAAAACATGTCTTATATATCTTTTTTCCAATGTAAAATCTGAATAAATACATTGAACACGCACATAAAATTGGGGGGCTACTTCGCGTTTTTCACTTATTGCGGCCTGTTCCGGTCTATGGAGGACCACGAGTGCAAAAATTCAGTGAATAAATACACAATTAAATAAATAATTAAAAGTGTCATTAAAATGCTTTTATTTCAATATTTATTTATTTATTTCAATATTTATTTCAATTTTTATTTATTTCGATTTATATTTATTTATTTCAATTTTTATTTATTTATTTCCATTTATATTATTTATTTCGATTTATATTTATTTATTTCATTTTATATTTATTTATTTCGATTTTTATTTATTTATTTATTTCAATTTATATTTATTTATTTCAACATTTATTTCGATTTTTATTTATTTCGATTTTTATTTATTTATTTCGATTTTTATTCATTTATTTCAACTTTTATTTATTTATTTCAATTTTTATTTATTTATTTCACTTTTTATTTATTTCATTCTTGCACTCTTGTTCCTCTGGAGGTGCAACCATGAAATGATTTTATCTGTCACGTTTGCTCGTCAAAGTTTCTAACGTCTGATTGGTTGCTCAGCAAAGCAAGTCTTAACTAGTCGATCTCAGATAATAGATTGACGCCTGAGGCATTGGCTAATTTTTATGTACACCCAATACATAAGGTGGCAGTGTAGATCCGTATAATCTGAAAAATAATTGCTCCCTCAAAATCACAAAGACGACGAAGATTAGTAGCGTGGTCAGTGTAGCGGTAGTAGGCTTTGACGCATTTCGCGTGTTGTCCAAGCAAAACATACATATGTCCAAAATGTGCCCAGAGCTGCTCGGAGAAGCAGCAAATTTAATCGAGGACACTCTGAGGAGAACTCCACCAGCAGCCCATGGTGGAGTCCAGTCTGTGGCTTCTATATCGCGCGGGCCAGCGCCTTTAAACGGGCTGATGTCTGCATACGGGAAACTCTAGTATAACTCAGAAGTGGAACGGTCATTGGATATTTACCAGATTTTATATATTTATTTATTTTTATCAAGTTTTGAAATAAAGCTAAATGACACAAATAACTAGCAGTTTTTTAAGTAGTTTTACTCTGAACTCCGACATCATTTTTACATGATAATGATTTAGTTTGGGTCTAGGGGTGCTCCAGTGTCTCTCTAAAGTGGACCCGTTGTCGAATAGGTCACCGTTTTTTTCCCCATATATTTAATATAGGGACTTGCGCTCTGAAGCCACCTCATTGCATTCTGAAGCCAGTGCATTGCATTACCGTAATGCACATAATGCAAACAATAATCCAAATGAGGGGCGGCTGGTTTGACTTTGTTTTTACGAGTGGAGGCTGGCTTGACCACAGTTCTAAACTATCGAAAACTCTTCGATCAACATCTTGATCTGACAGAGCCGAGATGATGCCAATAACGTTAATTAATTGCTCTGTTTTGTAGGACACGTACTAATGTCCTGCTTCAATTTGTTCTTTTGAAATTGAAATAAATAAATATGAATCGAAATAAATATAAATTAAAATAAATAATTAAAAATTGAAATAAATAAATATAAATTGAAATAAATAAATAAAAATTGAAATAAATATTGAAATAAATGAATAAATATTGAAATAAAAGCATTTTAATGACACTTTTATTTATTTATTTAATTGTGTATTTATTCATTGAATTTTTGCACTCCTGGTCCTCCATACCGGTCCCCATTAACCGCAAAAAACGAGGATCACTGTATTTCTTAAAAGCCTTAAGAATAAAGAATCATTCCCACCACTTGTCGGGCCGGTGTCGTCAGCTCAAGTCCCAGCCGAAAATAATGCGTCTCAGCCTCAGGCGGATGACGGGAGCCCCCCTCCATCCGAGAGCATGCCGCTTAATTTGACTCAAGAGTTTGTTTCTTCGTTTATTATTACCGCTAAATACACAAGCTTGACGCCAATTTAACGGGAGCTATTTTTTCACGGTAGATTTGGCTAGCTCTGGCAGTGTTCAACGCAAGCTGCAACGAATGGCAATAACTTTATTATATCGCAAAATATGAAAACGATTGAAACCATTACTCACCAAACTCAATCTGCTGGCAAATACAGGCAAGTGTGTATGCTGCGCTCTGGTCTGCCCCGGTGTGGATAAGGCCTGCTTTTTGTTTTCGCAGCTTTGCAATGCAACCAAAGGCTCTCCAAGCACTCCATGTACATGTAAGGAGTGCGCGCGATTGGAATAATAGAACGCTGATGATTGGTTCTCGTCAGCGAAGCATCTAGAAGGATTTGCTGACTATCCAAGTGTCACTTTTTAAAAGGACCGATTTCTGAACTGCTCAGTTTGCGTACTAAGTTAATCACATGGTGATAATAATAATAAATAAAATCTCCCGAACCCCCCTCCTCCCAAAAAGAATTTATCCTCGGATCTATGCAATTCACTTCGGTCGCCCTTTTTTTACTTCAAAACGGCGATTTTCGCCAAAAGGTGAGATTTTCATGCCTGATCGAAGGTTCTCCAATTGGTTGCCTCAAGAAGCTTCATTTGGCCATCACTGTTCCCTTGAGGGAGACTGTCAACCTCTGCTGCCACCTACTGTCAACACTGTTGTTGTCCAACATGCCTCCAAGCATGCATTGCAGCAAAACAGATGCACATGATCAAATTCATTTTCTGTGCTAATTATTTCTTCAGTTACTGCTCCATTTGTTTCATTAATTGCTAGTTATGGTATTGGGTCACACTTTATTTGACAGTGGCACCATAAGACTGTCATTAGACAATCATAATTATGAAATGACACTGTCATGAGCACTAGTGAATGCTTATACCAGATGTTATTTAATGTTATCCGGCAAATTATCTCACTTTTAAATGGACGTAAAAGATCCGAGCAAGACATAAATGGAGTTAATATAAATAAAATAAAAATTAACATAATAAATCAACAACAAAAAAACGCACTGACTATAAGCCGCAGGATTCAAAATGAAGGAAAAAGTAGCAGCTTACAGTGGCTTGTTTTGTACATTTGTGATTGTTCAATAATTAACAGCGATAAGTGAAGGATCAGTGTATACTTGGTCATTAAAAATACACAGCAAAAGCAAGTACAGAAAAAGGATGTTACTTTTGTAAACCATTTAATAAACCACTATATCCGTCCATCTTAAAATGAAATATTTACACAGAAAACAATTTATATGAAGAAACCTTGAAACATTCGAGGGCAGTTACACAATAGACTGAGAGGACCAGGGTCCGGTTGTAGAGCAACAACACTTGCAAATGATTTGTTGAAAAGGTTCAGCATTTATACTGCGCCAACCGAACTTTCAGAGTAGAGTCAAGTGGACGAAAGCCGCACTCATTGATTGGACAAATTTAGAAGAGGAAATACCACCCTCAAGGGAGAGGAGGGAGCGTGGACATAATAAGCGCACCCTGCTTTGCTTGTTCTCTGGTCTGTTTAAAAAGGACTAAACATTGCTAGTGTGAAAGCGCCCTGAGTCACGGGAAATCATCTCAATCAAAAGTGGATGCGCTTGAATCCTTTAAATAGTCGCTGTAGTGTTTCTGCAAAAAGGAAGCCAGTGATATTTCAGGTCGGACTCTCGAAGAAATAAGGCACGTAAAAAGGTGCTTTTACGGCAACGAACCTTCAAGTTGTTATAGTGCTTCCTGCTGCTGCAGTGGGTCTCTTTGGCCGTACTCTCTTTCATGTAAAAGACGGAACAGAGATTGCTGAAGAAAAACAGTTTTTGGACGACAAACTCGGTACCTGCACAATGACAAAAAAAGGATACCGATTGGAGAGAAGGATACAGATCTCTTAAAGGGACATCGACAGAAATAAAATAAATTGAAGCAATCTGGTGCACACCAGAAACAATCTGGTAAACATTAGCATTATTATTATTATTATTATTATTATATAGCTTTGAAGCTAGCGGACTTTTGCTATGAAAGTTAGCCAATTGTTGTAAACGTTAGCATTATATAGCATCTAAGCTAGCGGACTTTTGGTATGAAAGTTAGCCAATTGTTGTAAACATTAGCATTATATGGCATTTAAGCTAGCTGACTTTTGCTATGCAAGTTTGCCAACAGTTGTACATATGATCATTTTATAGCATTTAAGCAAGCAGACTTTTACGATGAAAGTTACCAACTTGTTGTAAACATTGGCATTATATAGCATTTAAGCTAGCGGACTTTTGCTATGAAAGTTAGTCAATTGTTGTAAACATTAGCATTATATAGACCCCAATCACGTGACATCACAACTCCGCCCCCCTGACTGGTGCCGCCATATTGTCCGTCACCTCATCGTGTTTACATATTACCGCTACGTACATTCCTCCTATTACCGCGTGTTTTTCTGCTTGTCTAAGGAATCACCGCCTAGTAAACGAACCCAAAAACCTTCCTGACAATTGTTAACATTGATTAATCAAAATGGTGAATGCATCTGTGGCGGTTGGTTGCAGTAACAGAGAAGATAAACGGTCATTTTAGTAGTTGCTGTGTGCCCATTGTTAAAAGGGCAAATCTCGAAAGCAACACGGTTTGTTTATCTCGGTCCATGATGCGTTTGTGTCGACAGCCGTTAGACAGCGGCGAAAACATCAATATGATGCCAACACGATCGCAGACATCATCAGACGGAGACTACGAAGCTCGTCGCCACGGTCGCGCAGCAAGAAGGTGAGCGCAACAACACGTGTTGTGCCGAAAAATAGCCACCCTGCGTGAAATGTCCCCCCTGACGGGAGCTCCCACACGGAAACGACTTTCTTGTATCGTGAATATTTTACTCTGCTTAACCTAATAAACGTCATACATGTGTGATTGTCATTGGGATATGGTCGTGAAAACCTGTAGACTAATACATTTCTGTTCAAAGATGATTATCTGGCCCAGTCCACGATTTGTTACTAAAATACAGTACTAATATTTTGTGTAATTTAATTATTTAAAACTGATATTACAGTCGTAAATCCATTACTGTAATGCGTCCATGAAAACATTTGATGTTTTCACATCAATAAAGCGTTATAAATAAGCGCTCCCGTCAGGGGGGACATTTCACGCGGGACAGCTATTTTTCGGCACACACCGGCCCGTTGTCGATCAAGTTTGATTTTACAATCGTGACAACGGTGACGCTGAGCTGACCAAATGTCCTTTATATTCGGGCCGGTGCCGATTTTGGGTACCCGACTCCTCATCGTGACATAAACTGGAGTATGATTGGAAATTTTGTGGTCTGAGGACGAGCTCTGACGCACGGGACGGGACCGGTCGGGAGGAAACATCGGTTTAGGCATCAAATATGGATCTGGCGACTGGATCGACCGAAGCTTTTCCAAATAACAGCTTTTATGCAACTCATCCAATGAGTTTACAGCGTCAGAAAGCACCGGGGCTTCCATAATTTGCAAGGGAATCCACCTTCAGAAACTACAATCAATGACAATACGGACACACAATGACGGACAATATGGTGGCACAATACAGCGATCACGTGACTGTGTGAAGTTGGTGATTGGGGTCTATCAAACCTAGGTAAGTTTTTATCTAAAATACTCCTGAATCGGCAAAATCTTGACTTGAATCTACAGTATCTTTAAATGATGAAACCGTTTTAAAACTTTCACATGTCGAAAGTAGACAGAAGGGAACTAATGCAAGAATGGGAGCAATTTCAACTTTAACAGTTGATTTACAAAATTAAATGACTTATAAACGTAGAAAAGGTTACTATGATTTTTTTTTTGGGGGGGGGGGGGACAACATGAAAGGTAACGCCGGTTACTTTGCCAAGTAACTAATTACTCTTACATTCTGACACAGTTACTAACTCAATTACTTTTTCGGAGAAATAATTTGTAACTGTAATTAATTACTCTTTTAAAGTAAGATTAACAACCCTGGTCATAAAGATGAAGTCTGCAGAATGAAAAGTGACGAAAGGGGAGATTTTATTCTGCCAAATTGTTGCCGAACACAATTTGCCTGCAACTATTGCTGATCACTTCTCAGAATTAGCAAAAGAAATGTTCCCTTACTCAAAGATTGCATCGGTAAATTCATTTTATCAATTGACCTTTTTAATTTAAAATTGGACACACTAATGAACTTCCTTCAAGTCAAACTGAATTGCGAGCTGAGCTGAAGTGCAGCCATCAAAAGACATGATAGAAATTGCCAAAAGTGCTGCATACAATTATAACAAAGGTCACTGTTGAATTTTACTAATCATGAAGTAGCTGAAGATATCGATTGTTCTTTGATTGCACCAGGTTATATGTGACAATATTACCAATAAATTCATATTATTTTAAAAATTTAGTTTTATTTTTATTTCATATTGCATGCTATAGAGAACGTTGTAAGATTATTCACCAATTTGTAAGGGCATACGTCACTATTTGTAAGATTGCCAACGGCCTCGGGTTGACAGGATCCATCTAAACTTTGAATATAAGAAAAAACAGGGATTATGTACGTCTGTTATTTGTGTCCTCTTTTTGGAAATCAAAATATGATCACCATAGAATGACGTTGAGCCAGCATGTGTGGTCATTTGTTTTGATGCTTCTGCGCATGCGGGTCAGCTTCCTCAGCACAGCTCGGACTGCGAATTAGTGCGCCTGCGTGATACTTGAACGGGCGCAATGCACTGGCGCAATGGACAAAGGCAGCCTGAACTGGCACGCCCAAAAAACATATGACAAAAAATTTGATTTGTGCATTAAGACCTGCGGTATTCAGTTGAACCTAGCTATAGATAATTTAAAAATCAAGGCGTTTTTATGAACTGCGCATGCGCAACTGCCATCTGCTACTCGGATTGCTGTAGAAGACAGTTCACTTTTCATATCGCCTTGGCCCATTGACGTAATCCATCAAAAGGTAGCACAAACGTTTGGACGCCCCAAGAATACCTTCAATCTCGGTACCGTTTTGAATCGTTTCGGCGCGCATTGAAACCTACTTATTTGGGGGCATAGTTTAGCTGCTAACAAAGAGAAGAAACACAGCGCCTGGGATCAACACATCGCCGAGCAAGCAAACATCAAGCCCCAAAATGTCAGGTGAGTTTACTTTAGCGATAACCAGTTGGTTGAATGCAAGGGCGTAAATTTGGTCTCAATCTTGGTAGGGACGATAGAACAGCATAACCTGCATGTACGCTTTTTGCTGGTGACGGGACATTAAAGTGCGTACGGCAGGAGGAAAAAAAAGTCTTAAATAGCATTATTATGTGAATTAAAATCATATTTTGGGACGATTCGACTATATCAGGGGTCCCCAACGACCGGGCCGCGGACCGGTACCGGTCTGTGGCGCATTTGATACCGGGCCGCGCAGAAATAATAAATAATTTATTAACGACTGCTTTCTGGCCAATTGACTTTGGCCTGTGCCGCTTAAAGTGCTTGTGACACGAAAAAGCATGTTTATTTCATAATACACGCGGTATTTTATGCTCCTGAATGATATGGATCGCTTGGATGTGTGTGGAAGCGATCGCTATATTTATTTAGTTTTTTGAATCCCGCGCCAGGAAAATGAGTGACTTCCGGCTTCGGTCTCGCATTGAGGAGGAGGGCGCTGTGACGTGTACGGTAGAAGACGTCCTCTTCACGCTACAGTGTACTGTTGTGTATGAGGACGAAGGATTCAGCTGATTTTGCGGATTAATACTTTTATTTTTTGCATCACGCCAGCCAAACGGCTGCAGAAAAATCATTCTGTATGCGGGAGAGGCGTATGCGCCTTTTTGGAGTTTCAAAAGGTTCCCATTCACCGTGGATATTTACTGTGGGACCATTGGACTTACAAGGAAGTGAGTAAACATCTTGTTTTGTATTATGTCAAATACGAATACAGTGATTACAAAGTAAACACTATAAAATTCCTTTAAATAAAGGACTACTTACGTTTGATCATTGATAGGCATGTAAAAAGCTGTCCTCATGCCCATTAGCAGTTAGCTGTTAGCACGTTAGCTGCACTACAATTCCAGCCACCCTCCTTCAGCGAACGAACTGTAAATTGCTCTCCGCCGGGCGGTTTGCCGATCCGCAAAGAAACTCGACAACCGGGTCGTCATGTCAAATAATCCAGGCTAGTTATGTGTGATTTTCCACTTCGAAGACTTTGAAACATCCCTCGGTTCGGGTTAGCATGTCGGCTAGCTGTCGCTCCTTCTGGTCTGTTTACATTCTCCGAAGCCGGGGAAGGGAAATGACATATGTCCGATTTAGGTGTCATAAAATATCGTTCGGGAGGTGTGACAGTAAAGGTAAAGTCGACTGTTTTGACCATTATGGAGTAATTTTGCCATGTCGTCTTGAATAAATGGATTTTTATTATTTTATATTCCATTTAGCACAAGATTGTTATTTGTCATGACCATGCCATTTATTTAGCAATTGGGGAAAGTACTTGGGTAAAAAGAATATCCTGTAAAAATATTGAAGTAAAGAGACAGAAACAATGACATTTTGCCGCTCTCTTCGTCGCGTTTTCCTCATTGTGAATAGTTCCCCCTCGATGGGCTGACTGGTCCTTCTCAAGCCATTTATATAGCTATTGGGGAAAAATACTTGGATAAAAAGAATATCCTGTAAAAATATTGGGAGTAGAGAGACTGAAACAATGACATTTTGCAGCTGTCTTCGTCGCGTTTTCCTCGTTCTGAACAATTCCCCCTCAATGGGCTGAATAGTAAAACCGATGAGCCTAGTCTACCGCTGACGTCATCCACCTGTTGGGGACGCTAAAGCCCTATAATTGTAGGCGTGGCTAACCGGCAGATTAAAAGACTAATTTCTCGTCATCTGCGCTTTGCTAAATTGTTGTATATAGTCGAATCGTCTCAAAATATGATTCTAATTCACATAATAATGCCATTTAAGACTTTTTTTCTGGTGTCGTATGCTCTTTAACACACCAATATCCCTGTCTACTCTAGATATACAACTACAGGATAGGAGGTCGTCATAGAAATGCATTGATTGGGCTGTTGGCACTAAATCTCGTTTTGTATATCTATGCGCGCTTGGACTCGATAATAACGTATGACGTAGGTCGTCGCCAATCACATTTCTTCCCGGAAATAATTAGCCCCCACACTAGAATGACTGAATAACAGACGTCTTTGGACAGACTTTTTACGGGGAAAAGGGAACCTGACGAGCCAGAAGATGTGCCTACAACCTCGAAGAAAACAAAATTTATGTTACTTCCCAATCACTAAAGACCCACGAACTGCGAAGGAGTGAATTCGTGACCCGTATGTGAATAAACCGAGAGATTCGAGCATGTCTGTGCAACAGGAATATCAGCTTGTAGAGATCGCAAATCACGGCGACCTTAAACGTACATTTGAGACAACAACTCTACCGAAGTTCTGGATTAAAGTCATTTCAGAATATCCTGACATCGCTAGGAGCGCGCTGAAAACTGTGCTACAATTTCCAACATCGTGTATTTGTGATGCTAGCTTCTCTCACTCTCCCATCTCGGGACCATCTCGTCTCAACGAAACAAACTCAGGCCTCCCACTGATTGAGCGGGTGAGTTGTATTTTTTCCCTGCACTTAACACGACGGGGCTAAAAACAAATGCTATTTTATATTTGCTGTATTTTTCTGCCGCACATTGCCGGTGTTCTGACAAAGTTGGCACGCGCGTAACGTTGAAAAGGACCGCGAATGCAGCGATTCCAAAGTACACACTACAAACTTTCTTTAAAGGGTATGACAACACCTGGGGAAATGCTAATATTCCATCATTTATCCATCAACGCAAACCTTTTGAATTCATATCATGCCACTTCTTGTAATTACACACATCGCAACACCAAGAAAATGATAGAAATTAGGTCGATTGTCAAGCTAAAAGGACCCGCCCCCGAGATGCCGGAAATCTAGCATATTGTGTGCGTGACGTCACTATAGGGAAACAACCAGCTCAGTGCTTAGTACTGAATGGCGGCGATGAAGGCGGACAATTTTGTTTCTATTTGCAGCGACGAATCCAACGTAACGAACATTCTTCTAATGGTGCCGAGGAGATTTATGAACCTTTCTTTGGTGTTTTGGGTTATCAATTTGAGCCCAAACGAAAGCCAATGCAGCCTAATGAAAGGATCATTGAGGGGAGCAATCACACCGGCGGCAACAGAATCACCGAATGGTTTGTTGTATGTATAGAATGAATAGAATAATTATCATTTAATATGCTATCATTGGTTTCGCTCTGCCAACCGACACAAATATAAATGGGATTAGAGGATTTGTTCTATATAATTTACGAGCGATAATTTATACATGCGTCCAGTCCTATATCCAATGCGTGATATGTTTTTTTTTTTTTACCAACAGTCTTTTTATTGTTTTCACAACATAACAAAAATACAATAACATATATTAAACAAACACTTCAAATTACTCTGTCTCTTGGTTGGGGGTCAAGATAATGAGTTGTAGTCCATTTCAATTCACTATATTGCAAAAAGGGGTAAAAAAATAGACCCCCACACACATTTCTATTCTATTGATTACTGCAGAGGGCTACTGTTTACATATCCCCGGGCTCTTCCATCACACATGACAGATCTGTTCTTGACACATAATAAATGAAGGGGTCCCATATCTGATGAAAATGATGCTGTTGGTGTTTTATTGTATAGGTAATTTTCTCTAAGGGGAGCGTTGAAGATAACTCAGACAACCACCTGCTCAGTGTTGGTCTCCTGGTGTTCTTCCATGAGAGGGCTACTACTCTCTTTGCTGTCAGTATACTTAAATCTACAAATACTCGTTGATTCTTTTTAATCTTCAATTTATCTGGGTATAAACCTAATAAAAACAGCTGTGGAATTAAGGGTACTTGAATTTGTAAAATATTTTGAAAACATTGTTTCACTTCTTGCCAAAATTTTTGTATTTCTGTACATTGCCAAATACAATGGAAAAATGTACCTTTTGCTTTTTCACACTTAATACAAGTATCTGGTATAGCACTGTTATATCTGTTAAGTTTTTCTGGGGTTATATACGTTCGCATCAACCAATTGTATTGCAGTAGTCTTAGGCGGGTGTTAGTAGTTCTCAGTTGTGCTTTAGTACATGCCTCCTCCCACTTTTCCACTGAGAGATCTTCCTCCAGGTCCTCCCTCCATGCCCCCAGTCGTCCTGCAGATGATTCTGTGCTTCCATCTACCAGGCGTTTATACATTTTGGAAATTAAACCCCTCCTTAAACAATTATCATTCATTAGTTTTTCTATGGTAGACATTTCGGGAAAGCATAGCATTTGATTTTGGTGCGTTCTGATGAAATTTCTCAACTGTAGATATTTAAAAAAGTGATTACGTGGTATATTAAATTTATCAACTATTTCTCCAAATGTCATCAGAACCTTTTGCATGTTGTAAAGATCTCCTATTTTTCTTAGTCCTTTGGAAGCCCAAAATTTAAATCCCCCATCTGTTTTTCCTGGAGGGAAGGATTCATTTCTCCATATTGGGCTGAGGGCAGAGAGAGAGGATGTTTCTCCCAGATATTTTTTAACTTGATGCCACACTGTAATCATATTTTTTACTATAGGATTTTTTGCATTCTTTTTTAGGATTTTAGTGCTTGCTGAGTATAGGTATGTAGGGAGGGGCAAACTTAGTTGGAGTTCCTCCATTTCCTTCCACAGAGGGGCGTCTCCTTCTGAGAAGTGAAACATCATTGCTCTCAGCTGTGCTGCCCAGTAATACCAAAGTGGGTTAGGACACTTAAGTCCCCCTCTATCAAAGGGTAAGTACAATAGTGAGAGTCGAGTCCGAGGCCGTCTATTATTCCACAAAAATCTAACAAACAATTTTTTAAGCTGAGTGAACAGGCTACTTGGAGGAGGAAGTGGAATATTTTGAAACAAATACAACAGTTTAGGCAGTATGTTCATTTTAAGGATGTTTATTTTCCCTATTAGTGACATTGGTATGGGTGCCCACCTATCCAGCGACTTTGAAATTTCTTGAATTAATGGTTCATAATTACTGGCTGCAATATTTTCGAGGCGTGGGACAATTTGAATGCCCAAATATGTAAAACAATCTACGGTTTTAAATTGAGTGGCAGTTTTAGGGGGGCTTCTACTTTCTAATGGATTTAAAAACATTATTGATGATTTTGATTGGTTTAATTTATATCCTGAGAATTTTCCAAATATGTTAATAAGTTCTAATAATTCAGGATTGGATTCTTCTATATTTTTAAGAAATATTATTATATCATCTGCAAATAGAGCCAGGCGGTGTTCCTGTTGCCCAATTGTTATACCAGTTATATTTTGGTGTGCTCTTACTGCTATTGCCAGGGGTTCTATAGCCATAATAAATAGTAAAGGGGATCGTGATATGTTTTTTATTATAAAAGAGTACTCGCTCTGGCCATTTCCCTCCTTTGCTTTGCCTGGGATGGTGAGGTGGTCTCATCAGACCCAGTCATCATCCTCTTTCACCGGGCACCGCATCTGCTTTCAGCAGCAATTTCTTAGCAAAACCTGATTTCATTTGCCCATAGCTCGTATAGCTTTCAGGTGTAAAATGCGCACCACACAAAACCATGCCGGAGGCTGGGTCTGCAAAATTAGCCCTCTTAGCACTGACGAACTTTACTCATTGTCTGCGTAGTCCAGCTCTTTTTCTCGCGTTCGGGAACTCATGGGTACTACATTGTGACAAATGGCGATTTGTAAACCACATAGCATGACAGGTTTGAACCATTTTAGCGATTTTTTGATAAAACACGAACGCAATTCTCTCGTCGATAAACAACGATGGCACCTGCCTTGACCTTTTTGTTTCCTTGTTATGACGTCTCCGCCCCATTCGGCTGTTTCCGGAACACTTTCGGAAATGTTCGTCATTTTCGATCTATTTTCGATAATTGGTCATTAATGTGATTGATTTTTTTGTTAACTTTATCCATATTTGTTATCTTGGCACATAACGGTTCTATTGATGTCTCACACCCCCTTTGCGTTTTCATACCTTTTAAAGAAAGAAATATTAACTTACGTTTGCCATGTTAGGTGCACACAACAACTGCACGTAGCCCTCTCACTTAACGACTTCGCCGTGTCGTTAAGCATTAATTTACGCCATTTCCGTGTTGCACATGTATGTTTATGATGTTAATAGTTTTTTTTAGCACCATTGGATAACATTGAGAGTTCAACTGAATATAAAAGAGGGCTTTTTTCACCGCCACAAAAGCTTTGGGAGCAAAATTTTATAAGGGTGAAAAATTTGACAGGACACCGGTCCGTGAAAAAAAGACCCAAATCACACCGGTCCGTGGTGCAAAAAAGGTTGGGGACCCCTGGACAATATAGACCCTACCCACGTGACATCACAACTCCGCTCTCCTGACTGGTGCCGCCCACTTGTCCGGCAACACATCGTGTTGACCTGTTACTGCTACGTACATTCCTCCTATTTACGACGTGTTTTTCTGCTCGTTAACATTAATAATCAAAATGGTGAAGGCGTGTGTGGCGGTCGGTTGCAATAACAGAGAAGATAGACGGAGAGTCTTGAAGTTCTACCGGATTCCGAGAGACACGGAGAGGAGAGAGCGAGATGGGCTGCTGCAATTCGACGAGAAAACTGGGCTCCAAACGATTACCACAGATTATGTAGTAGTCATTTTATATCTGGTAAGATGCATTTAATATATATTTAGAGGGTTTTGGGCTGACAACCACAATTAAGATCATTGCTAGGCTAATCGCCGACAACATACACGTATGTATGTAGTGAGTGCTATCGCTAAACCATATAAACATTAAAAGCCCGAGCTCCATTGACAAATGACATGAAATACATTAGACTTGACAGTGGATGTTAGCAAGAACAAAAGATTTTGAATTGAAAATTTCGTAACTCACCTTCCGAGCACAAGATTCCTGCCGAATTTTCGTGTACGAGGACCTGTTTCACCCAACCAGCAACGTAGCATTTATAAGCCTCCAAGCTCTTAAAGTTTTTCAAACTTTCGTGAGAATAGGCTGATTTTGTGTGGACAAGATAGTTGTAAATATCAGGGTCAGGCAGAGACGGTGAAGGCAGCCGGTCAAAAATCATCGATTTAGGCATCAAATATGGATCTGGCGACTGTATAGAACGAAGCTTTTCCACATAACGCCTTTTATGCAACACATCCAGTGAGTTTACGGCATCAGAAAGCACCGGGTCTTCCATGAAATGCATTTTAAATTCCTCGATCAATTGAAACCAATGCTAATACAGAGACAAAATGACGGACAAGTGGGCGGAACCATACAGCGAGCACGTGGTTTTATGACGTCGGTGGGTAGGCTCTATAGACTAGAGCTGTCCCGACTAGTCGACATAGTCGACGTCATCGATGACGTAAATCCGTCGACGAGCACAACGTCCCGTCGACGGTTAATGAAGGGTTAAAAAAAATATATGCGTGGAAAGTTCAGAATGTCGGATGCTCTGTATGCAAGCAGGGAAAGCGGCACAAAGCCAAAAAAGCGCACCAGAGTGTCCAAAACATTGACTTCTTTCAAAGAAACAACTGAGGGTACACTCTTCTGTCCTGCCTCTTCAATGGCAAGCTTGGCTGCACGTCGGCCGTGAATAAACATCTCAAATGCCGTCACCCAGTTAGTAATTTTTTTATTTTTTTTTCATTTTTTGAACACCAGAGAGTGCTGTCGCCTTACTGAATAATAATGTTTCATTGACAATGGGCCTATAAATGCTATTAGTATTGTCCTTAATGCTAACTGAAAGGTTTATTTCATGTTATGGTTTATTTTATGGTATATAAAATTATATAAGGTTAAAAGGTCATAAATATATACAGTATATACAGTGCTTGCACTCAAGGGAGAGATTGTCAATGATAAGGTAATAAATTAAGGTGAAGGCAATTCATTGATATATAAATAAGGTTTAAAAGGAAAAAGGTGAAAAGTTTTTGTTAATTTCTAATTGTGTTGTTTTATTTGTGTGCACCGCAGCTCTTACAATGTAATTACATCAAGGATGGAATAAAAGTTTAAAACCATCAGTTTAAGAGACCACCTTTTCAATCGGGATGCTAAACTAGTTAATGCTATCAGCATTTGAACTCATTGTTTATTTGTGATTTATTATTGTTATTTACGTGTTCATTTGTACTTAAATAAATAATTTAAGTGTTCCAGTATATTTTTTGTGAATTGATAAGCGTCAACAAAAATTTCATAGCTAAATTAGTAAAAAAAAATTTTAAAAAAAATTTTTTTTTTTAATTATTAGATTAGTGGACTAATCGTAAAAATAGTCGGCTGACTAATCGGGAGAAAATTAGTCGTTTGGGACAGCCCTACTATAGACCCCAATCACCAACGTCACACAATTACGTGATCGCTGTATTGTGCCGCCATATTGTCAATGGTAGTAGTTTCTAAAGGTGGATTCACTTGCAAATTATGGAAGCCCCAGTGCTTTCAGACGCTGTAAACTCATTGGATGAGTTGCATAAAAGCCGTTATTTGGAAAAGCTTCGGTCGATCCAGTCGCCAAATCCATATTTGATGCCCAAAGCGATGTTTCCTCCTGTCCGGTCCCGCCCCGTGCGTCAGAACTCGTCCTGAGACCACAAAATTCCAATCATTGTCCAGTTTATGTCACGATGAGCAGTCGGGTACCCAAAATTGGCACCGGCCCAAATATAAACCGACATTTGGTCAGCTGAGCGTCACCGTTGTCACGATTGTAAAATGAAACTTGATCGACAACGGGCCGGTGTGTGCCGAAAAATAGCTGCCCCGCGTGAAATGTCCCCCATTAAGTCCCATCCTGCCATCTTGTGGCGAAAAGATAATATGTCAATAATAACAAGCTATAGGAACATTATTTCAACATCAACTGACAAGACATGTTTCACAGTAGTCCACTGCTCCTCCGTGAGTTCATTAAAGTACTGCGATAACCTGCTTACCACATAGCCTAAGTCTGGTCTTGTGCAAACAGTTAGATATATAAGGCTTCCGACTGCTTCCCTATACATCCTCACATTGCTCATTTTTATTCCATCCTCGGAATAGTCAAGTTTTTGTTCACAGGGTGTTTCTCTGATTTTGCAATCAAGCATATCAAAGTGCTCTAGTATCTTGTTTGAATACTTTTCCTGTGACATTTTTACACAATCTTTCGTTTGAATGAAATCGATACCCAGAAAATGTTTGAGCTGTCCCAGGTCTTTCATTCTGAACTTCTCTGCCAGCATCTCCTTTGTTTGCTTCAGAATACAATCATTGCTCGCAGCAATAAGTAAGTCATCGACCCATGTGATGATGATTACCTTCTCATCATTTTGCTCTTTTGTATAAACACAGTGTTCAGCTTGGTTTTGTGTGAAATTGTTGTCAGTTAACCATTCATGTAAAACTCTGTTCCAATTTCGGCCTGATTGTTTGAGACCATATAGTGATTTTTTTCAAGTTTGTAGACTAGACCATCTTTTTCTTCATAGCCATCAAGTGGGTTTATGTATATGTCATAGTCAATAGGAGCATGTAAGTACGCTGTCTGACTGAATTTCTTCATCCATGGCTTTTGACCAATATTTTGAGTTATTGGAACTCATGGCCTCCTGGTATGTTTGAGGTATACCAACTACCATCCTGTAGCAGTAGTCTACAGTGGTATGAACTAGGGATGTCCCGATCCAGGTTTTTGCCCTTCTGATCCGATACCGATATTGTTTTGCACTTCCGATCCGATACTGATACTGGCCGATACCGATACCGACCTATCTGAGCATGTGTTAAAGTTTAAAGTTATTTAGCCTCCTTACTTAGTTGTCAGACTCATGTTGAAAAAGGTTTTAGTACTCTTGATAACAACTAGCCAGCTGAATTAGGTGAGTTTGAATAACACACAACGGTTGGTAACAAGAAACTGACCTGTTTATTCAGTGACAAACACAAAACATTCTAAATAACAAACAGAAATGGCATAGTCAGTCAGTAAAACGTGCAAATAATATTGTAAACGGTCTTAAAAAAGCAAAACACACCAACAATCTCAGTAGAAAATCCCACAAATCCCCCAAGCTATTAGATGCTTTTAATGTTTCGTGCATTAGTTACAAAATGTTTTATAAAAAGCCTCTCAGGTTTAAGTAGACGACTGTTTCAGTATCAAGTTAACATTTTAAAACAGTAAATAATAAGTCCCCATTCTGTATCAGCAGCTTTAAACTACATTCAATTCATTTAATTTTGCGAATCAACTGTTAAAGTGTTAAAATTGCTCCCGTTATTCCATAATTTCCCTTCTGTCTACTTTCGACATGTGAAAGTTTTAAAACTGTTTTGAAGATAGATTCAAGTCAAGATTTTGCCATTTAGGAGTATTTTAGATCAAAAGTTAATTAGGTTCGCTTGGAAGGTTCACAACAGCCTACTAGGGAAGTCTTCTGCTTTAAGATGGCGGCTGTTTACTAACGCATCTGTTTTCAATACTTCGATGTTGCTAATGCAGTCGAGTCTGTCGTTTTGCATCTAGTTCTATATACATATGGTATCTATTATCTCCAGTAAAACGATGTTGACGTAGTTTGTAGCGGCTGTCAGCAGCAGTCAGGTATTCTTGTGTTTTTTGTCCAGCGGCATGTGTTGAGCTAAAGCCGTGAGTTGAGCTTTGGCATTACCCGGAGCGGGTCTATGACAAGCATTATGTTTACTTTCGGGATGCAATGCGGTCAGTTTCTTATTTATGGAGATAGAATAGTGCCAAAAGAAGTGAGGTTGTAAAATGAAAATTATACCTGTAAAATGACCAATTTTAACTAAAAAACACTTGTATTTCCAAATTTTGCGTTGTGTAATAAACATGAAAAAAACACGATGTAAAAAATAAATTCTACAAGTGTTTTTTTTCCAATTACAAGTGATTTTTTTTGTTCTACAGGTTTTTTTTCTTCACTACGGGTTAAAAATTAGCAATTACAAGTGCACAAGTTTTGTCACATTCTTGTCGAGTTTTATGAGCCAAAAAAGATACTCGTAACCTAGTTTTAAAATAAAAACATACCTGTAAAATGACTAATTTTAACTTGTAAAACAAAAAAAACCAACTTGTATTTCCAAATTTTGCGTTGTGAAATAAACATGAAAAAAACACAATGTAAAAAATAAATTCTACAAGTGTTTTTTTTCCCAATTACAAGTGATTTTTTTTGTTCTACGGATGTTTTTTCTTAGCTACGGGTTAAAAATTACCAGTTACAAGTACACAAGTTTTGTCACATTCTTGTCGAGTTTTATGAGCCAAAAAAGATACTCGTAACCTAGTTTTAAAATAAAAACATACCTGTAAAATGACTAATTTTAACTTGTAAAACAAAAAAACAACAACATGTATTTCCAAAATTTGCGTTGTGAAATAAACATGAAAAAAACACAATGTAAAAAATAAATTCTACAAGTGTTTTTTTTTCCAATTACAAGTGATTTTTTTGTTCTACAGGTGTTTTTTCATCACTACGGGTTAAAAATTACCAATTACAAGTGCACAAGTTTTGTCACATTCTTGTCGAGTTTTATGGGCCAAAAAAGATACTCGTAACCTAGTCTTAAAATAAAAACATACCTGTACATTTGACTAATTTTAACTTGTATAACAAAAAAAAAAAACTTGTATTTCCAAATTTTGCGTTGTGAAATAAACATGAAAAAAAAACACAATATAAAAAAAATTCTACAAGTGTTTTTTTTTTCCATTTACAAGTGATTTTTTTTTTTGTTCTACAGGTGTTTTTTCTTTGCTTACAACCTCGCGAGTTTTGTCACCCCCTTGTCGCGTTTTCAGAGACAAAAGTCACTTGTAACCAAAGATGAAAAAATCTACTTGTACATCGAAATAATCTGTTGTAAAAAACAAACACAAAAATATCATTCCAAGTCGTGGTCAAAAGAAGACGTTAAGAACACAATCTAGTGAATAGTTCTTCGGGTGTTTTTTTCTTTAATGATCTACAAGTGTTTTCTGAGCATGTACAACTAAATTTCGGGGTAAGCATGTGAGCCAAAATTCTGACCAATCAGAACGGCGATTGTTCAACCATTTGGAGGGAGGGGGGGGAGTTGCGCACCGTTCCCAACCCGCTGCTTCTTGCTTTATTCATCACGCCAGACGACAGACATGTCAGAGCACGCTCAGGTAAGAAGTTCCGTGGAATTAATGTTTTCTCATGAATGTCATTCAGTAAAAGATTTATCAAGCGTATATAATCATAATTCGTATCAACATCAAGTGAATTTGGCATTCTACGAATGGCACGAAAATCGATGACGAGCCAATTAGCTACAATTAGCCATGCGGACTTCACGTGTTGAGACGATGTTACAGGCATAGCCACGGACAGCTACTTGTTAAGGATCATGTTGATATGTACACGAAGGGGGGAGGAACCCGAAAGAAGTGGACTAGGCTAACCGACGGCCCCTCACCGTAGCTAATCATTTAGCTAAACATAGGTCGACCAATGTGTGGTAGCGAGCCTCAGAGGGAACGATGGGACTCAAAGGTTTGTTGTATTTAAATGGTAGGGGGTTAAAAGGGTGACCAAAATTTAATAAATCCAACCAAAATTTGATAAATCTATGAACACATAGTTAAATATTGTTTGTATTTCGTCTGGGTTATTTCCAGATTTATTGATGTTCTTGATTTTTATGTGTTCATTTTTTTCAAAATGTATTACGTAATATTGGGCTCGAGCGTTTACGTTACAGAATGGGGGATCACGTGAGATTTGACAACAACGCAGCCATATTGGAAGCAGGTCTGTCTTGCAGGACATTAAACCTTAACTTGCCAGTTTGATAAAGAGACAAACTCGTTACTAAGGCGAAGAACAGATATGTGATCAAACTTAAGGATGTGAACAATATTGACCCTTACGAGCAAGCCGAAGACAAATGGAGTAAAGATGACGACGGGCTTCCACAATTACGCAAAATGGACACTCTGCTGTATTTATTGTTTGGTGTATGTTACTAAACTCATCAGCGATTCTGAAATTACAAATCGCTACAAACTTACAACAGTTTACATTTCAAAACGTATTGTGATATTGT
The DNA here is from genome assembly GCF_030265065.1 of Corythoichthys intestinalis. Classification (NCBI taxonomy): domain Eukaryota; kingdom Metazoa; phylum Chordata; class Actinopteri; order Syngnathiformes; family Syngnathidae; genus Corythoichthys; species Corythoichthys intestinalis. Next base: position 4,799,976 of record NC_080412.1, read on the forward strand.
TTATTTTTCAATTTCTATTGATGTAAACATATTCATATTAGTTTTATATATTTCAATCTGTTCATGTTTTTAAAATTGGATATTATCCCCTGTAAGATATATTTCAATTTTGTTTCCACTTGTAGGAATTGCTGCGTGACCATTTAGTGCACCGACTTGTGACCCGACTTGCTAGGTGGCTTAATCGTCTCCCTTTGGATATGGATTACCTCGAATTCATCATTTGTCAGGATTTGGTTGTATTTGACGCCATTGCTACTCGCATAAATGTTTCACAGGGCATTGTTGATGGGCTACGTGATGTCTATGTGATGGTATGCAATGTAAATAGGAGGGAGACAAAAATTACAGTTGCCAATGAAAGCGGAAGAATTGGCCGTCCTAGAATATTGATCCCTAAAGAGCATACACTGCACCTTCTAGATGTTGGGTTACCTGTGACCACTATAGCTCAGCTCTTCGGAGTGTCACGAAGGACATTACATAGACACATGGCAGAATGGGGTTATACTGTGCAAGGAAGTTATAGCAGTTTAACAGATGAGGAACTGGACTCCCTCGTGTCAGATATACACACTAGCAACCCAAATGCAGGTTATAGAATGATGAAAGGATTGCTGAAAGCACAGGGGCATAAAGTGCAGTGGGAGAGAGTTAGGTCTTCAATGCAAAGAGTGGACACATCAGGCATTGTCTCTCGGATGTCTCAGCTTCGCTGTGTGGTCAGAAGAACATATTCAGTCCCCAGCCCGAAATCTCTGATGCATATAGACACCAATCACAAACTAATTAGGTAGGTATAGTCAAGATTAATAATTTAAGACCTTTTCAAAAGTATATTCAGCACAAATTAACATTTTTGTATGCGGTACCTGGATTGTGATTTCTTTTATTTGTCATCCTCATAGGTACAACATTGTCATTTTCTGAGGCATCGATGGCTATTCCAGAAAGGTTTTGGCACTAAGTATAATAGGATGCATGTTTTATTTATTAACCTATTAATTGTTTTTCATTCAAAATAACATAATTTGTGTTTCTAATTAGTTAACAATAATGTAAGTTTAATGTGCTAATACAGTGGTACCTCTACAGACGAAGTTAATTCGTTCCAGGATGTTGTTTGTAAGTCGAAACGGTTTTATGTCGAGCAGGATTTTCCCATAAGAATAGATAATTCCATGAATTCGTTACACAGCCCCAAAACCTACACTAAATCCTTAATAAGTACTGCTGATACTATTAAAAATGTCAATTACACATGGCAAAACAAACAAATTATAAATAAAAAATGGAATAATGATATAATAATAATTCCTGTAATAATGTAACGAATCAGGTTCTAATGTGGCGGACATTTTTTTATGTACCTGAACGCACTTCGTGACTGACGTGACACAGATAGCGGTGCGGTTCAGTTTACTTTCGCTTCCAATGTTTTCTTCAGAACACAGTCAACTGCGGGAGACAGTAGGAGTTTTGTGTTGGATAAGGTCTGAAATAAATAACGACCTGTCGAAGCTGGCGATTTCTTTGGCGATGTTACCACAATAAGAATTGTCACCTTAACTTATAAAGACTGGGGTACAGAGGAGAACCGCCTGCCGAGTTCGACACTCTACGGCCCAATTGCCGACCCAGTTCATGGATGCACACATCATGCTTATATTTTGCCATCATTTACATCATTTCAATGGTAAGCGTCACCTTTTCCTTTTTCTCCACCTGCACTAACCTTTTTGGATCCAGTGTTGACTTCTCATAACAAAATCAGCCGTGCGTCCGTCTTCTGGCAAAACAGAAACTGCGGCGCTGTAAAAAAAAAAAACGTATTTCGAGCAAGTCGTCGGATGTAGAAACAAATGGCGAGTCAAATTTTATGTCGGATGTTGAAAACATCGTGTGTAGAAGCGATCGTTTGTCGAGGTACCACTGTATATCGTTATGTTTAAATGATATTGTCTTTTTTCAAATATTAATCACCACCACATTGATTCATAACATTGGTACTATGTAGATTGTACTCATTCTGTATGTTACAGAGAGAAGGATTTAACATTTGTTAAGATAATATGCGCAAATACTGTGTGTTGATATATACATATATATATATATATATATCAGATCATGTATTTGAGGGCCTCGAACAACAACCTGGCATCGACAACCATGGTTTTCTTCCGTGACGCAGTTGAGATGTTTGGCGTACCACTGAGGTAAAAATTGAGCACAGCAATGCTCAGTTTTGTTGGCTGACTTACTTGAGCTATAGTAAGACCTGGTTAGATCGAGACTTAGACAACTGGTTAAAAATCCAAGAGTTCTACGTACTGTATTTACTGTGGACGATGTCTGTTTTCTTCACTTTATCAGAGTCCGGGGTGATCATGGGGAAGAGAATGTCGATGTGGCACGATTTATGTTTTCTGTCAGAGGAACGGGGAGGAGCAGTTTCATCGCTGGTAAAAGTGAACACAACCAAAGGTAATTGTCCCCCATTTATTGTTTTGTTTGTGTTAGAATAAACACTAACACACATTTTTCTGAAACAGAATTGAATGCCTTTGGAGAGATGTCTTTAGTGCTGTCACCAGCAGATTCTATGATATATTACATCAGCTCGAGGAGGAGGAGCATCTTGATCTGTCCAGCAATCTTCACATCTTTGCCTGCCATTACGCCTTCATTCCCCTTATCCAACGCCACCTTGATATTTTCAGAGATGGCTGGGATGACCACCCCCTACGAACGGAGGGGAACCTCTCCCCCAATCAGTTGTGGCAGTTGGGGCAGCAATATCACTCCCAGGAATGTGATGAGGTTGGTTTACCCATAATGAAAACTGAAAGTCCAATAACGCTTAGATTTTTCCAGGTGATTTTACTAAACTCCCACTGCCACCATTCTGTCCACACAAAGGTTTAAATATAGTCCATAAAGTTATAATGAATTATAAAAACATACGCCGATCCATAACTATTTGTGTAGTAAAAGTAATTCTTGAAGTGGTTGGCCTCGGCATAGTTGAAATTGATGACATCTTGAAATTCAATTCAATTTTATTTGTATAGCCCTATATCACAACAAGGTTTTCTCAAAGGGCTTTGCAAAGGCAATATGATACACAGAAACAGCAGATGAAATAAATAAAGGTCAAGCCCTGGGCATCCCCCATCCTTTGACCCTCCTTGTCGGAAAGGAAAAACTCCAGAACTCCTTGGGAAGGATTCTGGCAGGAGTAATATTCCTGAAAACATTATTTGAGATCAGTGGTGCGACAAGTCAGAATACAAAATTGAAAGTGGGTCAGAGAAGACTCCCTTCTCACGTCCCTTCTGTTTACAGACTGGTGTAACTGTACTACTGTGTGGCGCTACTTTATTTTTCAAACAAAATGACTACGGGTTGTTGCGCAGTGAAGTCCTAATTCAGTTAAGTACCCAGGTGACAGTGGGACTTAGAATTGTGCAATTGTATAGGTTTGCTACAAAAATAATGGAACTAAGGTAAAATAAATCATTAACATCAATTATTTCCTTGGTAATAATATTTCTGTGTAGAAGCCATATCACAGTCATGATTGTGCATTGAAGTTTTGACATGACTGTCTTTGGTGGCACTTTGCTTGCAATTCAAACATACAGTGCCCTCCATACTTATTGGCACCCCTGGTTAAGATGTGTTTTTTAGCTTCTGATATATATTTTTTTTAAATTCAAATAATATGGGACCTTAAAGGAGAAAAAAAAGAGAAAAATCCATAATATGGGACCTTAAAGGAGAAAAAAAAAGAGAAAAATCCATAATATGGGACCTTAATGGAGAAAAAAAAAAGAGAAAAATCCAACCTTCTATACAAGTGCATTCATTCAGTGTGGAAAAATCCCACATAAAGAAAAAAATATTTGACATCAAATAATGTGTGTCACAATTATTAGCACCCCTGGTGTTAATACTTTGTTCAACAAAGTATTAACACCAGGGGTGCTAATAATTGCACTGTAGCTCACAACACATTGATATTACCTCTTGTGGTATTACTTAAATGAGGGTTTTTCAACAGGATCTGCAGATCCCACTGATTGACTGGGACAACAGTGGCCTCATACCAAGTGAGCCAAACAATGGAATTGTGGTACCACAGATCGAATGCCCACTTGCAGCTGCAGAACTTGCTGGATTGACTGCTGCTGTGGACCCACAAACATCCAGCAATCTTGGTGTTGACATTTTTTTTTTTGACACTTGAATATATGCAGAGCATTGGATATGTGTAATTTCATTAAATGCCTTAAGTGCGGAAACACATGACTTTTTAACTTTAATTTCTTCCAACATGTTTCATTTGCAATTTGTACTGTTGAGGACCAAAAATGTTTTTACAGAAGAAATTATTGAAATATTAAAAGGAAAAATAAATAAGCATTCAAAAATTTTACATTTTGGTCCACCATATCGTACAGGGTACATATACAATACGTAAAATGTTCAAACATTGGGTTTGGTGAACATCACCATACAGCCCACTAACTGCTCTTGGACAAATCGTCCACTAGCTAAAACATTAGTACTATGTAGGTCCGAAGCTGCCAAAAAAAAAAAAAAGTTTTTACAGAAGAAAGCACTCAGATCAACATTAAAATACATTAAAGAAAAAAACATAAAAATTTTTTGGGGGCAGATTTGGTCCCCCATATAGTGCAGGGTACATATACAATATGTAAAAATGTTCAAACATTGGGTTTGGTGAACATCACCATACAGCCCAATAAGTGCTCTTTGACAAAATGAGAACTAGCCAAAACATTAGTACCATTGTCAATTAATGGAACGTTTGTACTATGTCGGACCAAAGCTGCCAAAAAATAAAAAAATAAAAAAATAGAAATTAACTATAATTACTAAAGAAAAGATTCAAAGAAATACATAAAGTAAAAAGATACAATTATTATATATTTTTTAATTTTGGCAGTTTTGGTCTTTCATTTTAAACAGGGTACATGTAATGAAATATACAGTTTTAACTTTTTAAACATCTGAAAAGTATAAGAACACTAGCAAAGATAATACTCTAGTACAGGGGTCAGCAACCCTGGTCCTCGAGTGCCACTATCCAGCTTTTTTTCCATGTCTCCCTCCTTTGACACACCTGAATCAAATGATCAGCTCATCAGCAAGCTCTGCAGGAGCTTGATAACGTTCATGATTATTTGATTCAGGTGTCTTAAAGGAGGGAGACATGGAAAACAAGCTGGATAGTGGCACTCAAGGACCAGGGTTGCTGACCCCTGCTCTAGTACAACAGAGTACTTTGGCCGAACAGGATACATGGTCATAAATTATCAAACTAGTCCAAAACCGAAGTCGACTGTGTCAATGCAACTAATCAAACTCCGTTGGAAGTCATCAAAAGTTGCGTAGTGACCGGGCAGGCGTAGGACACGGAGGCAAGTTGAAGAGGTCGGAAACTCTCCTTCAACAATCTCAACTCTCATCTCTTCCAGCGGCACCTCCCAACCTACCCAGAATTTCACCAGTTTTTTCAATACGTCCTGAGTCCCTGAAAAGGTAAAAAAAAAGATTAAACACTTATAAGGTTATTAAATTGCGAGATACAAATTAGGGATGCAACCTATCACATATTTTGCACCAGAGTGCAAGTTCACCTGAATGAGTCCCAATCAAATACCTGGGCAATGTATCAAGGAGAGGAGGAGAGGACTTTTTTTTTTTGTTTTTTTTTTAAATTACACTCCCAACATATATAAACAAGTGTTTTTAATCATCCTCTTTAGAATCTGGTATGGTAATTCAGAATATTGTTATTAGAAACTCTGGTTGCCAATAAAGTACAGCTAAATGGTTGCATGCAGTATTTAATAAAAAGCATTACATTTTTCGGATCAAAGCATTCAATTATATTCAATAATAATTTTGGCTGATTATATTTTTAAATGTTTTATTTTGTCTAAATACCAAGTAAAAAATTTTAACATGTAATAATAATAATAATACATTTTATTTATAACGCACTTTACATTTGGTGTCTTGCTTATATTTCCCAGCATGTTGTCTATATGAACAGTTATTACATAATATTTGGCCAGAAAATAAAATCAGCCAATTCTTACTTGGAAAAATAATATAGAAATGAAGCATCAAACGTTCTATGCCAAAACCACAAATGCAAGCTAGTGTACATTAATGCATAGATAAAACATTTTGTACCATCAAATTAAAATTATATCTGGTTTTTGCTAATCTAAGATCACCCTATCAAGTAATGTTGACAGCAGTGCTCAATGTGAAATACTTGATTTTTACAGCGCTTTGAAGACATCACATGATTGATTACGCCGGCGCAAGGAAGCACAATGCAAAAAACTGTTTATTAGAACCAGTGGCTTCGGCTAGTGTTTTACTTTGAAGATTGCTGGCGCACTTAACTCATGATTACTGTGCGCATAAGCTCTCAAATCAACGCAGATACACATAGGCAAGAGAGGATGGAGTTTTAAGAGGGAAAAAACCCAAAAGTAATCGATGACGCACCAGCAGATATGATCACTTGCATTATTTTATCTTTCGATTAACTTCCCATGACAGCTACCAGAAAGAACGTCTGCTTACCTGCAGTGTTTACTTCCACTTCAGTTGTTTTCCAGCCCAGCATATGGTGAAACTTTTTTGTTTCATTTCATCTTTACATTATTTTGCTGTTTTGTAGCCATTAGTTTTTTTCAAAATAGAATCAATTTTTAAAAATCTGTTCTTCACCCGATTCAGAACTTCTGAAAAATGATGTCATCTGCCCAACTTCCAAACACGTGATTGAATCGGGAAGGTTTGGAGTTATATAGTTTTCTAATAAACAATATTCCTTTTCACCACTTAGGCCCAGTGCAATGAGCTTTTTATTTTCCCAATCAGAACTGCAGGCATTTGTTGTGAACATGACATTTGTTCAACTACAAACAAGCTGTGGGTCCTAAATAATCTGACTGAAAAAATGTAGAAACTACATACCAGACTCCACAAATTGACGTAGGTAGGCAGCAATTTGGACCTGGACGTCAATACCACCGTCCTCTCCCGTGGGCCAAATTATATTTTGCAGGACCATCTTGCAAGGGGATGAAAAAAATGCAATTAAAGAAGGAACACAAGTAAGAAAAATGCATTTAATACCTACCTGAGCATTGCACTCAGCATTGTTGCTGCTTGGAAAGACCACAGAAGCGACATCAGGCCTGGCCTCAAGCATTGGCCACATCAGGGTCTCTTTAAACCCGTGTCTCAGCTGTGTAATCTGTGCAGCAGTTCTTCCAAGAACCTGCAGTGTTTATATTTTAAATATCAATGAGTGCAGAATAACAATGTAATGCAATGTTTGAGCACCTCTTTATAGTGCCATTTGTTGTACGTTATTAAATATTTAACTTTGAAAAGTAGCCGCAAAGTTATATGTGCATTTGATCTCACCGCATTTTGCAGCAGATTCTGCAGTAGCCAAACACGGTTTGTTGAGGTCAATACAGGAAGGTCCCAAGACACAGCCAAGTTGTTGACTGCTGCCTTTTGTGCCTCTGAAATTTCATCTGTTGAAAACTTTATGGAAAACATTTAAATACAGTATTAATGAATTATGTTTTCATGTCGAGCTGACATTTTTACATTTCAAATATACTGTACCTCCTGCAAAATTTCCCTGATGTCCAGGTCGGCTATGTCTTCAAAAACGATGGTTGCCGTGTCTACCGAGCCACCAAGAAGAACGTGAAGTATAGCAGGGCTGATACCGCACAGCATTGGGCCCCCATGAATAAATGAGTGGCCAATCATCCTCCCAGCCATTATAAAGAGGTCACTTTGTAAAAAAACCTTTGCTGTCGATGGAATGAGGTGTTGTGCCTGTCCCTCAAACAGCAATGTTCCCGTTCTGTTTCCTACATTAAAATACAAAAGAAGGCAATATAGTACAGAAAAACAAAACCAGTGGCAATTACTATTATTTTTTTGCCAATGCAGAATCGTTTAAAAGGTAGGCTATGTGTAAGTCATTCTTCCAGTGCTTTTGTTGTTGTAACAGGAAAAGCCCTACAAGCCCTCATTTCTTCCATAACTTCTACTTTTGGGGTGTTTACAGTACTTCCACTGCCGCTTTTTTCTGGGATGTAGCACAATATAAAAATCTTTTTGTTTCTTTTGGCAATGCCGTTATTTTTCTGTATTATTCTGCCCTCATTTTTTTTTAAACATTTAAAATGCCTGACCCCATAAGTAATAAACTAGGACTGTCAAACGATTAAAATTTATAATCGAGTTAATCACAGCTTAAAAATTAATTAATTGCAATTCAAACCATCTCTAGTATATTCCATATTTTTCTGTAAATGTTTATTTTATTTATTTATTTATTCATTGTCATCATCATCGGTATCATTGACACAAGATATGATTAACCCGAGAGAGAAAGAACTGAAGAAAGACAAGGGCTGATGGGAGAAGCATATGCTTATCAAGTCCCGTTATTATTGTTGGAATGGAAAGATAAGACACAAGACGGATATAAACATTCAACATACTGTACATAAGTACTGTATTTGTTTATTATAACAAATCCACATGATGGATTTAACATTATTAACATTCTTTCTGTCATAGGGATCAACGGATAGACTTGTAGTTCTTAAAAGATAAATGTTAGTACAAGTTATAGTAATTTTATATTAAAAACCCTCTTATTGTTTTCGTTTTAATAAAATTTGTAAAGTTTTCAATCAAAGAAAAAACAAACTAGTAGCTCGCCATTGTTGACGTCGCCGAGTGGTAACGTCACATGGGCTCCCTGCCGTTCTTCCACAGTGTCTTTAACTACGTAAGGTAGTGATTGAAATACACCACAAGATGTCAATGGTGAGTTTTAAATTACTTAGAAATCAAGCCAATGAGTGTCTATTGTCCCTCGACTGATGCCGTAGTTCCCTGTTTACTGGACTATCTAGAGCCGTATCCATTCTACTTCACGCAACGAACATTTGAGTGCTGGCTTCACAACGTACGAGACCTCTGATAGTTTGTATATTGTGACTAGTGACTAAATATTGCCATCCAGTGTATTTGTTGAGCTAAACGAAATGTTTGAATAGACCTTGACCAAAGTCTTGACTAAGTTTAATGTGTATTTTGCATAGCTATTTTGATTGGGAATGCCAGCTTTTCATTTTGTGAACATTATTTTTTTTTGAGAGATAGGAATATTATTTTTGTTGTGCTTTCAAGAAATTATACTTATGTTTGTTGTGATGGAGTTGCCAATAAACGGTACGGTCCAATGAACGCCTGTGTCCACTCGCCCTTCTCTGCCTCTTAGTTCTTAATGTGCAAAAAATGGCGTCATTGTAATCGGTTTGAGGCAATGCATGAGCGGGTCATTCTGAGCATGCGTTAAATGCGTCAAATATTTCAACGTGATTAATTAAAAAAATGAATTACCGCCCGTTAACGCAATAAATTTTACAGCACTTTAATAAACGTACAACTGTTTGTATATTTTTTTAATTGGAAAACTTTACATAGTCCTTAAACATAATTCAATTTAAAAAATGTATGATTTTGAAATTATCGGTAAGTTGAATGTATGTTCTCAAATTTGTATCATAAACGACACATTAAGCATTACATGCTATTCTTGTGGAAAAGCAAATCGAAATAAAGTGAGATGGAACACAATACGGTTTCTTTTTTTGCTGCAATAAGGTCCTGAAATTCTTGTACCAAATGTGATACATTTGGCAATATAGGGTTAAATTACAAATATTCTTTTCACCCGATTTGGATCCTCTGAAAAATGGCCCTATCTGCATCATTCCGGTCAAATTATTCGATCAGGGACATCCTTAATTACTGCTTGACATGGCAGGGCCAACACGATGAGAATAGTCTCAAAAAAAAAACAAATCGAAGCCTGACTACATGAATGGATGCATCACCAGTTAAGACTTACCAAAGTCCATGCAGAAACCAGTTTGCAACTTCTGCATCACCAGGCTAAAAAAATGGCGCTTGACACCCTCCCCAATGGCTACATCACCTGCAGGAATGAAAAGAGTAAGTATTGCTTTAGGATGATACAATTTCAATTAGTTATTTCATGACATTTCATCTTGCACAAGCTGATGGAAGTGGAGGCGAACGAGGAACTATTTTATTGAAGAAATTACCTGCCAATCTGCAGTGGAATGGTCTGGTCCAGTCCACTTTATAGCATTTATAAAAAGTGATGAGCCTCTCTTCCTGGTCCTCAACATCTTCCCTCAGATCCAGCTTAAATCGAAGAATAGGTTTCTCTTCTTGATCTTGCAGCAATTGAATTCTGTACAGTGATACTGCCTTCTCCGAAGGTAAAGCTGTTTTCCAGTCTGAAAAAATATTAACAGTCAATTTGCTACTAAAATATCAATAGCACACATCAGAAATATTTGGCTTACAAAACAAAATGGAGATATACCATCATTTGTGTTAACAGATGGTCCTTGTGGGAGGATTGTTAATGATGCACTTGTACCCGGTCTTTCGTCATCACTGATTTTAACAGTGTCTGGAGTCTGTGATGTTATTTGATTGTGAGGAAGGCTGTATAGGACAAATATATGTATTGGTTAAAAAAATACATTTGAAGCATTGAATCAAGTCCTGTTATTTTACACTGTATTACTATATTACCATGACAGAAATCTGACATTAGTTGGGGCCAGCCATAACTAATCTGACACTTAATAAATGTATTAATCCTCAAACGTTTGTGTTGGACTGGTTTTGATGACGTCTGGATGAGGACATAAACCAACCTGTCGCCACATGAACTCGCATGAATGGGCATCAAATCTAAATCAAAGTGCTCTCCACATATTGGACAGCAATCCTGGGGAGAGGAAAACTACAATGAGATGTTAGATAACCTTTCAAAAGATGTCATGAACGTTACAAAAGGATGAGTTTTGCTTTGTTCGTTTTCTGTGTGAATGGTTGCTCACCACACTATTGCCAGCTGACTCTTGGTTCTCTTCTATTGGATTGGATGTTTCCAACTGAAAAATTAGCGAAGAGCATTTTTACAAATGTGGACAAATTAGTTTGTAATACTTTAAAGTGCCAAACTGAAGTACCTCATCGCCATACAAATATTAAAATAAAGATATTGTGACAGTCAGCTAATCACACGCAGGAGGCAGGGCACTTATAAACAAACCTTTCACAATCACACCAATGCCAGAGCCTAGGATTGCTCCCCAATTCTCAGAACTGCTAGTTAGACGTGCTACTATTTTTTTTTTACAAAAAGCAACACAGAGATGAGAAAAGACTTCTTGACAGTGATTCAGAACACTTACATCTTCACAATGGCAGGACTCAATATGAAGAGAGAGCAGCTGGATGGGAACTGATGTACCACAGGTCATACAAGCATTTTTTTGCATGTTGGCAAATTCAGGTGCATCAAATGGCAAGGGGGTTGTGTCAATATGTTCTTGTAAGGGAAATATATATACAGTATTCTTTCCATTGTTAGAAGAAGACTTAAGTGATTTTGCTGTGTAGCCCGTTGATGCCTGGGGCAGTGGTGTAGTTGTTCTTCGGCCACTTCCACTTAAACGTTAAGGAAGGTAAAAGCAAAAATTAAATGATGAAAAAATAGAATTCTTGTTGTGTTAAATATGAACTGAATCGTTAGCATGACATTTATGATACCGGTTGCCTTGTGAAGGAGGCATCCACCGCGCAATTCTCGAAGTTTTGGGTATTCTTGATACAAAACCCGGGTTATCTGAAAATCAAACATTAGTGTCAACAGTGCGTTCGATCGTCAGCAATTTAGTGATCATTTGACATCAAATATAACGCAGGGAAAAGTAGCATCATGATTGTGCATTCTAAAGAAGACTGGGCAGCTATATTCCCTCAGTTCTTTCTGGGCAAAATAGCTCTGAACACTTGCAATGAAGCTAAATACCTCGGTCACTTCGTATCTGAAGACTTGTCAGGTACAGGGATATTCTTCGTCAATGTGTTCAACTTTATGCACAGGCAAACATGCTTAAAAGATTTTGTATGGGCTCCCTCCATGTTAAGAACTCACTGTTTAGGGTATACTGCACATCGTTTTACACTGCTCACCTGTGGTCAAGGTACACTGCTAAATCCATGCAGAGGCTAAACTAGCCTACAATCATGCCCTGAGGTTGTTACTGCGTGTGCCGAGCTAGTACAGTGCCGGCCAATTATTTGTTAGCTTTGGGTTACCCACCTTTAAGGCGCTTTCAAGAAAATGGATGTACAGCTTCATGTCGGCTAAATGAGTCTGGAAATAATATTTTAATGAATTTGACAGACCCTTCAAACAGCTTTAGATTTAGTGCGAGCCTGTGGCGCCATTGGCACAAAAGCCTGTTAGTTGTGCACTGATAGTCAGTGCTCCCTTGATGTTCTGTTTTTCTTTCCTTTAATGTCACTTTAATACTATGTCTCTGTATGTACGATATTCTTTTCTTTCTTTTGTTTGTGTGTGTGTGTGTGCTATGGACCCATTGTGAGATTTCGGAATCGTATATATTTTAATCCGAAAACTGATCAGTTTAAGAACATTTTGCCCAATAAATATAGCCACTGAGACCATTAAATTTGGAATATGCATCAATTGTAAATGTCGGAAGTTAGAAGGAGGACTGGCATGATGGGTGACAGACACGCTGGGCGATGTGGCCTGCCTTTATTCAACACAAAAAAAATAAAATAAAATAAGCATAAAAACAAAAACTTCCATCATTGGGGTTCACGGCTCCAGTCTCTCCTCTGGGTACCTCCCGCCCGATTAGACTCATATATGGGAAATCGCCTTAATTGCAATTGCCTCTTCAGGTGCTGCCTAATAAGGCAGTTGCCAGCAGGTGTGGTGGTCACCGCCCAGGGGTTTCACCCTCCATGGTGTTGACCCCTGAGGCGAGCCCTGTGGCACTGGGATGTCAAACAGTGCATAATGTCCATGATGCTGGAACTGCCGAAAATGTGATTAATTTACGCCATATATACCCTACCCACCGACGTCACAAAACCACGTGCTCGCTGTGTGGTTCCGCCCACTTGTCCGTCATTTTGTCTCTGTATTAGCATTGTTTTCAATTGATCGAGGAATTTAAAATGCATTTCATGGAACACCCGGTGCTTTCTGATGCCGTAAACTCACTGGATGTGTTGCATAAAAGGCGTTATGTGGAAAAGCATCGGTCTATACAGTCGCCATACCATATTTGATGCCCAAATCGATGTTTTTCGACCCACTGTCTTCGCCCTGTCTGCCTGACATCTGCTACGCTGATATTTACAATAATCTTGTCCACACAAAATCAGCCTATTCTCACGAAAATTTGAAAAACTTCAAGAGCTTGGAGGCTTATAAATACTTCGTTGCTGGTTGGGTGAAACAGGTCCTCGTCCACGAAAATTCGGCAGGAATCTATCTTGTGCTTGGAAAGGTGAGTTACGAAATTTTCAATTCAAAATCTTTTGTTATTGCTAACATCCACTGTCAAGTCTAATGTATTTCATGTCGTTTGTCATTGGAGTTAAGGCTTTTAATGTTAATATGGTTTAGCGATAGCACTCTCACTACATACATACGTGTATGTTGTCGGCGATTAGCCTAGCAATGATCTTAATTGTGGTTATTTGTCAGCCCCGTAGACGAGGCCAGTTTCTTTCACTTGGTACCAGCTAAATATTATTCAAAAAATAACGATGGTGGAAGAAAGGGAAGTCACAAACATCTTGAATTTGAAACTATGTCGTACTACGTCGTATGTTGTCGGCGATTAGCCTCGCAATGATGTTAATTGTGGTTATTTGTCAGCCCCGTAGACGAGGCCAGTTTCTTTTATTTGGTACCAGCTAAATATTATTCAAAAAATAACGATGGTGGAAGAAAGGGAAGTCACAAACATCTTGAATTTGAAACTATGTCGTACTACGTCGTATGTTGTCGGCGATTAGCCTCGCAATGATCTTAATTGTGGTTATTTGTCAGCCCAAAACCCTCTAAGTATATCTTAAATGCATCTTACCGGATATAAAATGACTACTACATAGTCTGTGATGATTTTTTGGTGCCCAGTTTTCACGTCGAATTGCAGCCGTCCATTTCGCTCTCTTTGGATCCCTCGGAATACGGTAAAACTTCAAGTCTCTCCTTCCATCTTCTCTGTTAGTGCAACCAACAGCCACACACGCCTTCACCATTTTGATTATTAATGTTAAGGAGCAGAAAAACACGCCGTAAATAGGAGAAATGTACGTAGCCGTAACAGGTTAACACTATGTTTTGACGGACAAGTGGGCGGTACCATTCAGGAGAGCGGAGTTGTGACGTCACGTGGGTAGGGTCTATATGAGACAATTGCCTATCTGATTAAAAAAATAGATAAAACTTCTTTTTACCATTTCCAAAAATTTTTGTTGTTAAATTCAAGTACTGTACCTGTGCATGATCAGCATCATCTGGTAGATGTATTGTTCTCCTTCCTAAGCCTGCTTGCATGCGAACTTCTTCATTTTTTGGGGTTCTTGACGTGTTATCGGGCATCAGAAAAAAATGGAACTCCAGTGGACGTACAAATCTTAGTGACTCAGGTGCCTTTCTTTTAAATTGGGTCCGGCCTCTTTTGAATGTAGCTGGAAAAGCCCTTCAAATAGAAACAACAAATTATTGCTACGTTTTTTTTTTTTTATATATGCTTACTTAGTGCAGTATTCCAGATCAGCAATTATAACCAGTACCAGACATTGTTTCTACTTTTCCTCAAAAACATTGTCAGCATTTTAAAACACTCCATTCTTGAGAGATAACACAAATGATGCCGCTAAAATGACAGTGATTAATTATAGCTTGGCTTATGTGCTTTAAGTACACGTGCAGGTAGACAAATCCATGACTGCACATCTATTCAAGGTTTAAAAAATAAAATAAAAAATAAAAAAAAGTCGTGCCGAGGGGGAAAAAAAAAAGTCACACTAAGATGTAGACAAGAAGAGGCAGTGATTTTGAACTTTGGCTAGACTTTTATCTATTCATTTAGCATACAGTACATGTTGTGCACCAAACTCAGTTGTGACAGATTGCTATTTTGTTATCATAAAATTAATTACTGCACAATGAAACACAGGTATAGTTGTTAATTAAAAGTGATGAAATATGTTTTAATGACACTACAGCGAAGACAGATTGCAATTCACCATACTATTGGCTAAACATTTTTCTCTCCATCCCAAAAAAACGAAAAAGTAGAATAGTCAACATCAAGTCTTTATAATTGAATGTGCATAAATGTACATGAAGAATTGTATTGAGTAGGTTTTGTTCATTGCAATAAGAACCAAAAATGTACCTGCATACATACATATATATATATATATATATATCTTGAAGCAATGAACCTTTGCAGCCAATTTGCAGCGTTTTTCTATTTACGCATGGTTAAATGCTTCGTGGTGGTTTATTTGCTCTATGGCACCATCAAGTTTTCTTGAAACCCAAGAGGTCATTAGCATTGAAATTGATATGTTTAAGAATATGATATAAATTTGATTGTGTTACTATATGAACAACATGCAACAAGTGCAGTAAGGATAATGTGTTTTTTCCTTTAATTATTAACAAAAAAATGCTTTCCCATGGTGTTCGGCTTTAAAAAGTTTCATTTTTTTGGTGGGGGTGAAGTATTTATATAGCTTTGAATAATAGTCTTTCACAGCCTAAAATTCACAAAATGTGAGATTGCAGGCCATTGCCATTGTGTTATGTGGCTGCTTTACACTGTAATACACACTTCATTTGCAATGCCCTCCAAATCATTAAACCACTTTCTGAAGCAGTCACATGGTCTGGCTGGCCAGCGTGGCTTCACACGCTATCATTTACAGGTTTTGACCAAATTATACACATTATTGCATTGATTAAAATAACAAATACTTGTATTAGGTAAATGGAAAGGATCACATTTGTAAGTTTCGTGATTTTCTTTTGCAGTACAAATTGTTCCAATCTAAATCAAATTTGATTTGCATAATTCTGTGATAAGAGTTTATAATTTTGTGGTATTGATCAAATAACTAAATATTCATGGACATGAAAATGTGATCTAACCCTTACCTTTGCATCTCCTGATGAACTGTATTAGGTCTTTGAGACTCCCTAGCAGGATTACTGGTCACAGTATCAATTCTCTGAGGAGGTTGGTGTTGCTGTTCCGTAATTCCTGTATTGTTTGTGATGTAGCTCAGAAGGTTTCTCACTGCCGATTCTACATCGGATGAATTCTGGTTCGAATAGAAGGAACATGATATAAAACACCTTTTTTAGGGTTATTACACGTATGTTTTTCATTGCCTAAAATCTAGCGATAATGTATCATATTTCTAGCACGCACAAACACAGTTTCGCTGTAAAGGATAACTATACTTATCGTTAGCCTCAGAGCATAATTGCCTAAATTATATTTCATTGGATTTGGCACACAACAAAAACCTATGTCTGAAAACAAACTTGAGCTTTATTGATATTGTTTCGCTTCAAAAAGTGTTGTGAGTGGCCAAGGATATAGAACCTACTCACCAACGTCACAAAATGACGTGTCGCTGTATCCGGCCACCATATTGTCCGTCATTGTTTAGCCGTATTCTCAACGGTTTCAATTAGTCGTGCAATTTATAAAGCAATTCATGGAAGCCCCGGTGTTATCTGACGCTGTAAACTCATTGGATGCGTTGCACAAAAGGCGTTATGTGGAAAAGCTTCAGTTTATCCATTCGCCAGATCCATATTTGATGCCTAAATCGATGTTTTTCGACCCGCTGTCTTCGCCGTCTCTGCCTGACATCTGCTACCCTGATATCTACAACTATCTTGTCCACAAAAACTCGGCCTATTCTCACGAAAGTTTGAAAAACTTTAAGAGCAGCACTCTAAGCAACATTACCCTTTGTGACCATTTACTTCCAATTTTCTAAAATGGCGACAATCAAAAAAAAAAAGTTGACTGCGACACGTCAAAGATAGGTGCATATTGGACTATTTCTTCAATAAAATAAAATACGAGTTGACGGACAATATTGCGCGGGGGCGTGGTTGTGACGTCATGTGAGTAGGGTCTATCGGTTCTTGTCTCGTGACGTTTCTGGCGCAATGCATTGTGGGTTTTCGTGTATTGCAGAACAACAACAAGCCCGCGACGTTATCCTTTGCTAGGCATCAATTCTGCGTGGTAATCGTTGAAAATGGTACACTCGTGTTGTGTGAAAGACTGCCATTCTAGGTCCCATGATAGAAACGAATGCAAAAAGGATGGGATAGGTTTTTTGTTAGCATTCCCGCCGGGAAGAGAAAATATGGAACCCAGATGAATTGACCAAGAGACTTTGAATGGTTGCAACGGTGAGAAGAAAGGCCATCACTTTTCATTCATCAACTGAAAACATGTCGGGGCTGTTCCCTACATTTCCATAAAGGTAAGTAACTGGAAGTGTTAATGTTCTTCGAATGCTGATACTGACTGCATTTAAACGCTTATGGCGTGTGGTTGTGTTGTTTACTTTGGCTAACCACGCTAGTGTCTAAGAGAGGCTAACTGTAGCCCTACTGGCTAACTGTGCATAAGCAACAGGCGTTCACCATATGGTACTAGTACACAAAAAAAGTTCAAAGGCAACAAAGTAAGGGTAGTAATGAAGATGTAACAGCACACAATGAATAAGTATGGGAGATGTGTTAGAAAAAAATGCTATATTTACCTCCCGCTTAGGCTACTGATATGCTTGACCAAGCACTCTGTGGAGGAGACTACAGATCTACTAAATCACCAGAAGAATCTTCTGCTTTTTTGTTATGCCTAATGATCAGTTAAACTTATAAATAAATAATTTAAAAAGTCTGTTGCATACAAATCAGTGCCATATGAGGGCAGTTCCCACCAGTTTAGACACACTACAAAGCTTTAAAATCCATTTTAAGTAACTAATGTTAACCTGTTGTATGACTGATTCGACTTTTGTAATTTCAGGAAAACCAGCACATGAAATAAAAGAGGCAGACCCTGACTGGGCACAGTCCTTATGCCTGGGACACACATGTGTTCAGCCTACCAACGTGGACCGCTCTTATAGACGAGTTAGGCATGAGAAATTGAGGATGGAGGAAGACGTTGGTGAGCTACAGGAGGAGCCTTCGGCGCCCTTTAGATGCTCCTTCTGACCTTCATGCGCCTGCGTTTGGACCTGCCTGCACTACACATTGCACACATATTCTATGTTTCCCGTAAGACTGTGTATTGAGTGTTCAATGACATGGTGCCCTTTTTACATGCTGACTTCAGACGAGCAATTGTTTGGCCCAACAGAGAAACACTCTATAAAACAATGCCTCACGAGTTTGTTGAGTCCTTCAGACGCAGAGTTGCAGTGATTATTGATTTTAAAAAATTTTTTTTACAGAGAAACCATCAAATCTTAAGGCGCGTGCGCAAATGTTTTCTAGTTACAAGCATAACTACACCGTGAAATACCTAATTGGAATCACACCAAAGGGGGGAATTTGTTTGATGTCAAAAGGTTGGGGTGGTCGCACAAGTGACAAACATATCACCTTGAACAGTGCTTTTTTAATAACCTTTTGCCCGGGGACATTGTCTTGACTGTCAGAGGCTTTGATATTCAAGAACATGTGGGTATGTTATGTGCTGAGGTCAAACTCCCTGCGTTCACAAAAGGTCGCTGCCATGTTGAATGGGTAATTGGTAATCTTTGCCAGAAGTATAAGATCCTAACAGGAACTATACCTATTAACTTGGTTCTGCCATGTGACGGCGAAGATTGCACATTGTTGGATAAGATTGTTTATGTATGTGGTGCCCTTACAAACCTTTGCCCAACTGTTGTGTAGTTTGTACTGTTATACCATTTACTATGCTAACCATTTCAGCCTTTCAAACTTAGCTGTTATTGATATTTTGTATTTTGTTGTGACTTGTATTTAATAAAACATAGTCATCTTGAATCCTATTCTTTGTAAGTACAGCATTTGTGTCAATACTGTATTTTTACATTATATATATATAATACACACACACGCATAATGTTTATACAAAGGATGACAGTTTACTACTTTGGCCAGGTACTTTTAATGTTGCCAAATTGTCAGTTAAAACAAATCACAAACTACCAACCACCACTAACTTAAGTGGAGCACAGAGAGCAGAACCAACACGTCTTTAGCTGTGTCATGCTGTGTAGACCAACACAGGTTAAATAATAATGGGGCAGTTCTCATTATCACACGCAAACATGTCATCTTTGGTCTCCAACCACAGCAAAGGCACCACAACTGACGTCATAATTGACAAATGCCGATCTCACGCTTCCTTTTCAAGCTTCTCCACATAAGGGGTCTTGTCGTTCTTCTGGCTTTTTTCCATTTTGATGTGACATTCGCGTGGCTGCTTACCCGCAAAATTGTCAACAAAACGAACGTGACTGCGGCGGATGTAGTCCAGGTCACTGAGATACACGAAAGAAGGCGGCTCAGGTGGTCGTGATGACGTAGGTGACAACAACCGATAGACAGAAAGGCAGGATTGTGCAGAATTGAAAGGAACATGAAATTAGGAAGATATCACAAATCACAATATGTCCAAAAAATGACAAATTATGCTAGAAAGCTAACGATACATGAGTAAATCTTGCCTAACAAAGGAGACACTTTTTATTCAAAATAGAAGTGTTTTTGCAAATTGTCACAGCTTGTCATTTCGTTCCCTCTGAGGCTCGCTACCACACATTGGTCGACCTATGCTTACCTAAATGATTAGCTACGGTGAGGGGCCGTCGGTTAGCCTAGTCCACTTCTTTCGGGTTCCTCCCCCCTTCGTGTACATATCAACATGGTCCTTAACAAGTAGCTGTCCGTGGCTATGCCTGTAACATCGTCTCAACACGTGAAGTCCGCATGGCTAATTGTAGCTAATTGGCTCGTCATCTATTTTCGTGCCATTCGTAGAATGCCAAATTCACTTGATGTTGATACGAATTATGATTATATACGCTTGATAAATCTTTTACTGAATGACATTCATGAGAAAACATGACGGAACTTCTTACCTGAGCGTGCTCTGCCATTTCTGTCGTCTGCCGTGATGAATAAAGCAAGAAGCAGCGGGTCGGGAACGGTGCGCACCTCCCCCCTCCCTCCGAATGGTTGAACAATCGCCGTTCTGATTGGTCAGAATTTTGGCTCACATGCTTACCCCAAAATTTAGTTGTACATGCTCAGAAAACACTTGTAGATCATTAAAGAAAAAAACACCCGAAGAACTATTCACTAGATTGAAGCGGGATGCTTGTTAAAGAGTCTTTATTGCTCAATTGCTGTGTCCAGCGATGTAACTCTCGCGAACTCTCGTACACTCTCTTGAACCGGAACGCGCACAGCTCTTTATAATGTCTAGTCACGTGACTGTGACGCAGCCGGTAACGCGCTCGGCCAATCAGACACACAATTAAAGTGGGTGAATTATGTCAACAAAAGGGTCACCACACAGGTCCCCCCAGAATTCACCCACACATGACGCCAGGCGCAACCCGAAACAAAAGTACGGAACGGAAGGGTTGCGCGGCCGGGGCGTCTGTGGAAGACGACTGAACGGACGGTCAGGCGGCCGTCCAGGACGCCAGATGCGGGACGCCCCAGCAGAACAGTCTGGAGGACGCCCAGGATGCCAGGCGGCGGGCGACGGAACGCGACGATCAGGCGGCCGTCCAGGACGCCAGATGCGGGACGTCCGAGCAGAACGGTCAGGAGGACGCCCATGACGAGGAGCGCGCCGTGCAGCACCGCGCAGGCGAGGCCGGAGAAGCGGACGCCGAGAGAGGCGGCCGCGTTGCTCAGCAGCGGTCGAGGAAGAGGTCGAGACCTGCGACGAGCAGCACCACCCGGTCGAGGTTGCAGACGAGGGCGACGGGCGCGGCGGTCGGAATGGACCGGTCGAGGCCGGAGACGAGGGCGACCGGCGTGGCGGTCGGAGTCGCCCGGCCGTGGACGAGGGCGACAGGCGAGACGAACCAAGTCGACCGGTCGTAGCAGGAGCGGGGGAAACGCCGAAACCGGAGCGACGCCATCGTTGTCCAAAGGCGGCGGACGAGGAGAGACGTGCAACCTCGGAGACTTCCGGAGGCGCCGGCACAGCAGCAAGGCTAGCGGCGATGGCCAGCGGCGATGGCCAGCGGCGCTGGCAGAGGACTGACCTCGGAGACTCCCGGAGGCGCCGGAGTGAGGTCAGTGGCAGCGGCGTCCAGCTGCGCCGGTAGAGGGGCAACCTCGGAGACCACCAAAGGATCAGGTGCTGGAGCGACGTCAGCAGCGGCCAGAGACGCAGGCACAGGAATGACGTCGTGAGGAAGGCCAAGAGCAGGCACAGTGCCGTCGAGTAGACCAGGGCCGGACGGGACGCTGTCGAGTAGACCAGGGCCGGACGGGACGCCGTCGAGTAGGCCCGAGGCGGACGGGGCGTCGTCGAGTAGGCCCGAGGCGGACGGGGCGTCGTCGAGTAGGCCGCAGGCGGGCGCACCGTCGTCGAGTAGGCCGCAGGCCGGCGCACCGTCGTCGAGTAGGCCGCAGGCCGGCGCAATGGCGCCGCAGCCGGGAAAGCCAGGGACGGGCGCAGCGGCGTCGACCGAGAGCGGCGACGGAGCCGAGGCGAGCGAGAGCAGGGCCGGAGGCGAGACAGCAACGTCGGCGTCAGGAAGTGCCAGAGCGGAAGCGCGCGGCGATGGCGCGGGTACTGGGACAGCAGTACGGCTGCGAGGAACTGGGGCGGAAGTGCCGCCATCTATGGCGGGTACCTCGGGCAGCAGGGCTCTCGAGGCGGGCACCTTGGGCGTCAACGAAGTCAACTTGTATGACGGTACAAAAAGTCTGAGGAGGTGTGCCTTGAGCCCCGTGCACTTGTCGACCTTCGGTGGATAAACCACGAAGCGCTGTGTATGGAGATAGAATAGTGCCAAAAGAAGTGAGGTTGTAAAATGAAAATTCTTCCTGTAAAATGACCATTTTTAACTAAAAAACACTTGTATTACCGACTTTTTCCTTTTGTAATAAACATGAAAAAAACACAATGTAAAAAATACATTATACAAGTGTTTTTTTTCCAATTACAAGTGATTTTTTTGTTCTACGGGTGTTTTTTCTTAGCTACAGGTTAAAAAGTTTTGTCTCACCCTTGTCGCGTTTTATGAGACAAAAAAAATACTCGTAACCTAGTTTTAAAATAAAAACATACCTGTAAAATGACTCATCTTAACTAAAAAACACTTGTATTTTAACTAAAAAAACACTTGTATTTCCAAATTTTTTCGTTGTGAAATAAACATGAAAAAACAATATTATAAAATTTCTTCAAGTGTTTTTTTTCCTCATTTACAAGTGATTTTTTTTGTTCTACGGGTGTTTTTTCTTAGCTACAGGTTAAAAAGTTTTGTCTCACCCTTGTCGCGTTTTATGAGACAAAAAAAATACTTGTAACCTAGTTTTAAAATAAAAACATACCTGTAAAATGACTCATCTTAACTAAAAAACACTTGTATTTTAACTAAAAAAACACTTGTATTTCCAAATTTTTCGTTGTGAAATAAACATGAAAAAACAATATTAAAAAATTTCTTCAAGTGTTTTTTTCCCCCATTTACAAGTGATTTTTTTATTTTTCTACAGGTGTTTTTTTCTTTGCTACAGGTGAAAAAGTTTCGTCTCACCCCTTGTGGCGTTTTCTGAGACAAAAGTCACTTGTAACCAAAGATGAAAAAATCTACTTGTACATCGAAATAATATGTTGTAAAACACAAAAATATCATTCCAAGTCGTGGTCAAAAGAAGACGTTAGTTAAGAAAGAACACAATCTAGTGAATAGTTCTTCGGGTGTTTTATCTTTAATAATCTACAAGTGTTTTCTGAGCATGTACAACTAAATTTCGGCCCAAGCATGTGATGTGAGGCAAAATTCAGACCAATCGGAACGGCGATTGTTCAGGAGGAGGGCGGGACACACCATTGCCGACCTGCTCCTTCTTGCTTTATTCATCACGGCAGAGTACGACAGAAATGGCAGAGCACGCTCAGGTAAGAAGTTCCGTGGAATTAATGTTTTCTCATGAATGTCATTCAGTTAAAGATTTATCAAGCGTATATAATCATAATTCGTGTCAACATCAAGTGAATTTCGCCTTCCTAAGAAAGGCACGAAAATCGACGACGAGCCAATTAGCTACATTAGCTATGCGGACTTCACTTGTTGAGACAATATTACAGGCATAGCCACGGACAGCTACTTGTTAAGGACCAAGTTGATATGTACACGAAGGGGGGAGGAACCCGAAAGAAGTGGAGTAGGCTAATCGACGGTCATTCACCGTAGCTAATCATTCAGCTAAGCATAGGTCGACCAATGTGTGGTAGCGAGCGAGCCTCAGAGGGAACGATGGGACTACTAGTCCCATCGTTCCCTCAGTAGTCCCATCGTTCCCTCAGTAGTCCCATCGTTCCCTCTGAGGCTCGTAGCGAGCGAGCCTCAGAGGGAACGATGGGACTACTAGTCCCATCGTTCCCTCAGTAGTCCCATCGTTCCCTCAGTAGTCCCATCGTTCCCTCTGAGGCTCGCTCGCTACCACACATTGGTCGACCTATGCTTAGCTGAATGATTAGCTACGGTGAATGACCGTCGATTAGCCTACTCCACTTCTTTCGGGTTCCTCCCCCCTTCGTGTACATATCAACTTGGTCCTTAACAAGTAGCTGTCCGTGGCTATGCCTGTAATATTGTCTCAACAAGTGAAGTCCGCATAGCTAATGTAGCTAATTGGCTCGTCGTCGATTTTCGTGCCTTTCTTAGGAAGGCGAAATTCACTTGATGTTGACACGAATTATGATTATATACGCTTGATAAATCTTTAACTGAATGACATTCATGAGAAAACATTAATTCCACGGAACTTCTTACCTGAGCGTGCTCTGCCATTTCTGTCGTACTCTGCCGTGATGAATAAAGCAAGAAGGAGCAGGTCGGCAATGGTGTGTCCCGCCCTCCTCCTGAACAATCGCCGTTCCGATTGGTCTGAATTTTGCCTCACATCACATGCTTGGGCCGAAATTTAGTTGTACATGCTCAGAAAACACTTGTAGATTATTAAAGATAAAACACCCGAAGAACTATTCACTAGATTGTGTTCTTTCTTAACTAACGTCTTCTTTTGACCACGACTTGGAATGATATTTTTGTGTTTTACAACATATTATTTCGATGTACAAGTAGATTTTTTCATCTTTGGTTACAAGTGACTTTTGTCTCAGAAAACGCCACAAGGGGTGAGACGAAACTTTTTCACCTGTAGCAAAGAAAAAAACACCTGTAGAAAAATAAAAAAATCACTTGTAAATGGGGGAAAAAAACACTTGAAGAAATTTTTTAATATTGTTTTTTCATGTTTATTTCACAACGAAAAATTTGGAAATACAAGTGTTTTTTTAGTTAAAATACAAGTGTTTTTTAGTTAAGATGAGTCATTTTACAGGTATGTTTTTATTTTAAAACTAGGTTACAAGTATTTTTTTTGTCTCATAAAACGCGACAAGGGTGAGACAAAACTTTTTAACCTGTAGCTAAGAAAAAACACCCGTAGAACAAAAAAAATCACTTGTAAATGAGGAAAAAAAACACTTGAAGAAATTTTATAATATTGTTTTTTCATGTTTATTTCACAACGAAAAAATTTGGAAATACAAGTGTTTTTTTAGTTAAAATACAAGTGTTTTTTAGTTAAGATGAGTCATTTTACAGGTATGTTTTTATTTTAAAACTAGGTTACGAGTATTTTTTTTTGTCTCATAAAACGCGACAAGGGTGAGACAAAACTTTTTAACCTGTAGCTAAGAAAAAACACCCGTAGAACAAAAAAAATCACTTGTAATTGGAAAAAAAACACTTGTATAATGTATTTTTTACATTGTGTTTTTTTCATGTTTATTACAAAAGGAAAAAGTCGGTAATACAAGTGTTTTTTAGTTAAAAATGGTCATTTTACAGGAAGAATTTTCATTTTACAACCTCACTTCTTTTGGCACTATTCTATCTCCATACTGTGCTCTGACCGCCGTTGAGTACCCGAGCGCGGCCACCACGTGGTAGAAGCGCATGGTGTCGTCGGAAACACCACGGAGGACGAACTGCTCCTCCGCGTTAGCGAACCACGCGGCCGCAGAAGACTCGGAAAACATCGCTAGCTCGAGAAAGCTAGAATCCGCCATTGCTCAAAAGTGTTCGAAAATGCCTCTGAGACTTCAGCGAGGCTCGTCGGGGTCACCAGTGAAGCGGGATGCTTGTTAAAGAGTCTTTATTGCTCAATTGCTGTGTCCAGCGATGTAACTCTCGCGAACTCTCGTACACTCTCTCTTGAACCGGAACGCGCGCGGCTCTTTATAATGTGTAGTCACATGACTGTGACGCAGCCGGTAACGCGCTCGGCCAATCAGACACACAATTAAAGTGGGTGAATTATGTCAACAAAAGGGTCACCACAAGATTGTGTTCTTAACATCTTCTTTTGACCACGACTTGGAATGATATTTTTGTGTTTGTTTTTTACAACAGATTATTTCGATGTACAAGTAGATTTTTTCATCTTTGGTTACAAGTGACTTTTGTCTCTGAAAACGCGACAAGGGGGAGACAAAACTCGCGAGGTTATAAGCAAAGAAAAAACACCTGTAGAACAAAAAAAATCACTTGTAAATGGAAAAAAAACACTTGTAGAATTTTTCTTATATTGTGTTTTTTTCATGTTTATTTCACAACGCAAAATTTGGAAATACAAGGGGTTTTTTTGTTATTCAAGTTAAAATTAGTCAAATGTACAGGTATGTTTTTATTTTAAGACTAGGTTACGAGTATCTTTTTTGGCCCATAAAACTCGACAAGAATGTGACAAAACTTGTGCACTTGTAATTGGTCATTTTTAACCCGTAGTGATGAAAAAACATCTGTAGAACAAAAAAATCACTTGTAATTGGAAAAAAAAACACTTGTAAAATTTATTATTTACATTGTGTTTTTTTCATGTTTATTTCACAACGCAAATTTTGGAAATACAAGTTGTTGTTTTTTTGTTTTACAAGTTAAAATTAGTCATTTTACAAGTATGTTTTTATTTTAAAACTAGGTTACGAGTATCTTTTTTGACACATAAAACTCGACAAGAATGTGACAAAACTTGTGTACTTGTAATTGGTAATTTTTAACCCGTAGCTAAGAAAAAACACCCGTAGAACAAAAAATCACTTGTAATTGGAAAAAAAAACAATTGTAGAATTTTTTTACATCGTGTTTTTTTCATGTTTATTACACAACGCAAAATTTGGAAATACAAGTGTTTTTTAGTTAAAATTGGTCATTTTACAGGTGTAATTTTCATTTTACAACCTCACTTCTTTTGGCACTATTCTATCTCCATAAATAAGAAACTGACCGCATTGCATCCCGAAAGTAAACATAATGCTTGTCATAGACCCGCCCCGGGTAATGCCAATGCTCAACTCACGGCTTTAGCTCAACACATGCAGCTGGACAAAAAACACAAGAATACCTGACTGCTGCTGACAGCCGCTACAAACGACGTCAACGTCGTTTTACTGGAGATAATAGATATCATATGTATATAGAACTAGATGCAAAACGACAGACTCGACTGCATTAGCAACATCGAAGTATTGAAAACAGATGCGTTAGTAAACAGCCGCCATCTTAAAGCAGAAGACTTCCCTAGTAGGCTGTTGTGAACCTTCCAAGCGAACCTAATTAACTTTTGATCTAAAATACTCCTAAATGGCAAAATCTTGACTTGAATCTATCTTCAAAAGAGTTTTAAAAGTTTCACATGTTAAAAGTAGAAGGGAAATTATGGAAATACGGGAGCCATTTTTACAACAGTTGATTCGCAAAATTAAATTAATTGAATGTAGTTTAAAGCTGCTGATACAGAATGGGGACTTGAGTATTTTATTTGCCGTTTTAAAATGTTAACTTGATACTGAAATAGTCGTTTATTTAAACCTGAGAGGCTTTTTATACAATTATTGTAACTAATGCACAAAACATTAAAAGCATCTAATAGCTTGGGGGGTTTGTGGGATTTTCCACTGACAGTTTACAATATTATTTGCACGTTTTACTGACTGACTATGCCATTTCTGTTTGTTGTTTAGAATGTTTTGTGTTTGTCACTGAATAAACAGGTCAGTTTCTTGTTACCAACCGTTGTGTGTTATTCAAACTCACCTAATTCAGCTGGCTAGTTGTTATCAAGAGTACTAAAACCCTTTTCAACATGAGTCTGACAACTAAGTAAGGAGGCTAAATAACTTTGAACTTTAATACATGCTCAGATAGGCCGGCATCGGTATCGGCCAGTATCGATATCGGATCGGAAGTGCAAAAGAATATCGGTATCGGATCGGAAGTGCAAAAACCTGGATCGGGACATCCCTAGTTTGTACTGCATAGTGCCATAGGTATTTTGGTATCCCACTTTCGTCCTAGCATGCACCTACACATTTCAAATAATGTACGCCATCCTCTTTCAGCTGTCCCTTTCTGGTGTGGGGAATACGGCGCTGATGTTTCGTGTCTTATTTCACTTTTTCTCAACAATGTTCGGAACTCATTGCAAGTATATTCAGTCCAGTTATCAGATCGGATGCACCTTACTTTCCCATAAGGAGCTATATCTGCGAGAAATTTTTCTGTTGCTAGAACAGTGTCACTTTTCTTTTTCAGGAAATATGTGAAAATTGCACCAGAGTAATCATCTGTGAATAACTGCACATATTTGTAACCATCAATCGATTCTGGAGTTATAGGACCCGCTAGATCTGAGTGTACCAATTTTAAGGGTGTATCTGCTCGAGTATCTGGGTCTCTATTTCGAGTCTGGATAAATTTTCCTTGTATGCATATCTCACACGTTCGTTCAGGTCAGAGGTTGCGCTAGACATTTTCGTTGTCTGTCATTTTGACTGACAGGGTCATAAAATCCGGTCATAATCTATTTTTACCCGTCACTTAAATTTTTAAAATGATAATGATGACATATTCAATAGTATTTAGTTTTCATTCATTTTAATCAATATTGTAACGCTTGCTTGGCGGCGAAAAATTATACACTGAAGTCGTGGTATTTTTCTCCCTCTTTTTACTCTGCTTACCGCGAACAACACCAACAAAACAACAACTCCACCCCCGAAGAAAAAGTGGCAACTATATAGACCCCAATCACCAACGTCACACAATGATCTTAATTGTGGTTGTCAGCCCAAAATCTTCTAAATATATATTAAAATGCATCTTACCAGATATAAAATAACTACTACATAGTCTGTGGTGATTGTTTGGTGCCCAGATTTCTTGTCGAATTACAGCAGTCCATCTCGCTCTCCTCTTCGGGTCTCTCAGAATACGGTAGAACTTCAAGTCTCTCCGTCTATCTTCTCTGTTACTGCAACCAACCGCCACACCATTTTGATTAACGAGCAGAAAAACACGCCGTAATAGGAGGCATGTACGTAGCGGTAATGAGAACACGACGAGCTGACTGACAATATGGGGGCTCCAGTCAGGGGGGCGGACTTATGACGTCATGTGATTGGGGTCTATACACAGGCGGCAATCTAGTCCACCAATTGGATGACGCGCTGGCACACCGGGTGCACCAATAAGGACCTCGCGTTGATGTGTCAATCACGGTGCCGCCGCCAGACCCCGGTGACGCTACAATATTCTGACAGAATAGCCAACGACGTCATGCATTAAGAAAGACAATAGCTAATTAATATGCTCACTCGCCACCCTGTGGTCTGGGGTGTGAATTGCAACCTGTCAAAATGACGGACGGACTTCAGTTTTTTCCGTCACCATTTTAAAAAACCGGTCAACAACGGAAAATATTTGGTTAACGCGACCTCTGGTTCAGGTCTTGTTTCTTTTCCCTTAATCTGCATTCCGTCAAATACTTTCTGTAATTTGATCACATCCTCATAATTACAGTTGCCTAATATTTGGTGCCATGTGTGAATATCATAACATGCATTGCACTTGTCAGACTCACCATTTGTATGCAAAAAATACAGCTTGCCATACACATGAATATTGAATTTCGTACCGTCTTTGGTTATCAGTGCATTTTCACCTTCTTTGAAAAGTACCGTGGCTCCACTCGATGTTGCTGCTTTCACCGAAAAGATGTTTCGTGGGTACGATGGTATGAAGAGTGCGTTTCTGAGTGTTGCCTTGCGCTGCTGTCCTCCGTTGTCAATCAGGTAGCACTCTTCATCTCCTCTTTTTAGTGCGACTCCAATGCACCGTGTACCATCTGCCAACTCGACGCTGTGGTTCTCTGGTTTGAACATCTCCTCAAAGCTTTAGAACTTCATTACGTCAGTGATGATAGGAGATGTCGCTCCCGTGTCCACCATCAGGCCTCGTTCCCGGATGCTGTGTGTATCCTGCCACCTGGTGTCGGGCTGTTCATCTCTCACCTTGAACGCGAAGTCAGGATCTCCATCTTCAGCAATTTTTCTCGCTCCGTCCGGTTTGTCCTTGCGTCTGCAAGTGGCGTCTATGTGCGTGTCAGTTTTGCAACGACTACACAATGTCTTTTGTCGACATGATTTTTCACGGTGGCCTTTGATCCTACATTTGAAGCACACCAACTCTGTGTCGTCTTTGATCCGGTCACAAGCGTTTGCTTTTGTGGTTTGCTTTGAAGCTCTTGCTTGAGTCTTCATCACTCTGTCGCGCGATTCTGCTGCATTTAATTTTTCCGTTTCTTCAAAACTTCGGGGTTTGGTTTTGAATTCTGTAAATGTCATGTTCTCATCGGTATGCGCCACATGAATTGTAAATGGCTTGTAACTTTCTGGCAGCCCCTTCAAGACCATTTCGATAAGTAGACCATCTCCAATTGTTTCACCTGCATTTCGCAATGCTGTGATGGCAGTCTCAGCTCTTATTATGTAGTCCACTATGCTTTCTTCGTTTCCCTTTTAAGGAGATGGTAGCATGGTGTACAAGTTGATAATCCTGGGATTTCCCTTCCCAGCATAATATTGTCTTAATATTTTCAGAGCTTTTCTTCCGTCATTTGGCGCATCTCTCATTATTAATGATCATGATTAATTAATTATTAATGATTAAATTAATAATTTAATTAATTAATTAATTAATGATTATGAATGATTGGCTTTTATCATCAAGAAGTTGTATCATTTCAGCATAGGCGTCCGCATTTTTCATTTCATCATTTTCTCTCTCGGCTTCAGTGGTTTGTCCTACCAGCACTGTCTTCTTTAGCCCGATTAGATGAAAATGTCCCAACATTTAGTTTCCCAGAGTTCATATTTCGCTTCATCTCCGTCAAATGCCAGTCGAGGCAACCTACTTGTTCCTCGTGGATCCATGTTGCGTGTTAGCTTTTTCCGCTAATCAGCAGTCCGTGAGCACTCTGTCCTTCTCGACCTTCTACACGGTGGAAACTGACTTTACCTTCGAATGACTCCTGGGCCCATAACCTGTTGAGGTGGTTGCAGCTCAACATTGCATTCGTAGGAAGAATTGATGGAGAATAAGTTGTCTTTTAGCCAAAACTTGGCGTGTTTAATTTCCACTGACATGTGGATACATCCTCTCTCATTGCTGTCTTCACAGGCAATCCCACAAATCAAAGTAATTAAAGTAAAACACAAAGAAGTAATAATAGTAGCACTTTAGACAATTAAGTCCCATCCTGCCATCTTGTGGCGAAAAGATAATATGTCAATAATAACAAGCAATAGGAACATTATTTCAACATCAACTGAGGACACATTTATGAATACAAAACATTTCCTCCACCATTTCTCTCAACAGATGCATTACAGTAATGGATTTACGACTGTAAGATAAGTTTGAAATAATTAAATTACACAAAATATTAGTACTGTATTTTAGTAACAAATCGTGGACTGGGCCACATAACCATCTTTGAGCAGAAATGTATTAGTCTACAGGTTTTCACAACCATATCCCAATGACAATCAAACAGGTATGACATTTATTAGTTCAAGCAGAGAAAAATAATATATATTCACGGTACAAGAAAGTCGTTTCCGTGTGGGCGCTCCCGTCAGGGGGGACATTTCACGCAGAGCGGCTATTTTTCGGCACAACAGATGTTGCGCTCACCTTCTTGCTGTGCGACCGTGGCGACGAGCTTCGTAGTCTCCGTCTGATGATGTCTGCGATCGTGTTGGCATCATATTGATGTTTTCGCCGCTGTATGACGGCTGTCGACACAAACGCATCATGGACCGAGATAAACAAACTGTGCTGCTTTAGAGATTTGCCCTTTTAACAATGGGCACACAGCAACTTCTAAAATGACCGTTTATCTTCTCTGTTACTGCAACCAACCGTCACACATGCCTTCACCATTTTGATTAATCAATGCTAACGATTGTCAGGAAGGTTTTGGGGTTCGTTTACTAGGCGGTGATTCCTTGGACAAGCAGAAAAACACGCAGTAATAGGAGGAATGTACGTAGCGGTAATATGTAAACACGACGAGCTGACGGACAATATAGCGGAACCAGGGTGGCGGAGTTGTGACGTCACGTGATTGGGGTCTATACAACAATTTGGCAAAGCGCAGACGACGAGAAATTAGGTCTTTTAATCTGCCAGTTAGCCTCGCCTACCATTATAGGGCTCTAGCGTCCCCAACTGGTGGATGACGTCGGCAGGAGAATAGTTTCATCTGTTTTACTATAGACCCCAATCACTAACGTCACACAATGACGTGTCGCTGTATTGTGGCGCCATATTGTCCGTCATTGTGTGTCCGTATTCTCAATGGTCTCAATTTATCGTGCAATTTATAGTGCAATTCATGAAGCCCCGGTGCTTTCAGACGCTGTAAACTCATTGGATGTGTTGCAAAAAAGGCGTTATGTGGAAAAGCTTCGGTCGATCCATTCGCCAGATCCATAATTGATGCCTAAATCGATATTTTTCGACCCGCTGTCTTCGCCGTCTCTGCCTGACATCTGTTACCCTGATATCTACAACTATCTCGTCCACAGAAACTCAGCCTATTCTCATGAAACTTTGAAAAACTTTAAGAGCAGCACTCTAAGCAACATTACCCCATGTGACCCTTTACTTCCAATTTTCTAAAATGGCGACAATCAATAAAAAAAAAAAAGTTGACTGCAATGGCCGACGCTTCAAGGATAGGTGGATATTGGACTATTTCTTCAATAAAATACGCAACAACTGTGTCTGCCTCATTTGCAAAGAGACAGTCGCTGTTTTCAAAGAGTTCAATGTCAGGCGATATTACCAAACAAGACACACTGACATGTACGACAAGACAGGGAAGATATACAGCGAGAAATTAAAGCAACTTGAAGCTAGTTTGATTTCACAGCAGCAGTATTTCGCAAGAGCCCGAGGGTCGAAAAAGAACACCACAAAGGCGAGACCCTTGAAATTATGAATAAAAAAAATAATAATAATAATAAAGCAAATGTGACACACAGAAGGGCTTGCTAAAATTTGTTTAAATATATTGTTCTACGTAAATCAGCCAAGGTAGCCCCCACCACATTTTTTCCACACCAAATCTGGCCCCCTTTGCAAAAAGTTTGGACACCCCTGTTTAACTGATGATCCGTAGACGAGGCCAGATTCTTTCACTTTTAATATGTGGATTAGAATCATATTTTGATACGATTCGACTATATACAACAATTTGGCAAAGCGCAGATGACGAGAAATTAGTCACTTAATCTGCCGGTTACCCACGCCTACCATTAAATGGCTCCAGCGTCCCCAACAGGTGGATGTTTCATCTGATTTAATATGCAGTCCATTGAGGGGGAATTATTCAGAATGAGGAAAATGCGACGAAGAGAGCCGCAAAATGTCATTGTTTCATTCTCTCTACTCCAATATTTTTAAAGGATATTCTTTTTATTGAAGTATTTTTCCCAATTGCTAAATTAATGATATGGTCATGACAAATAACAATCTTGTGCTAAATGGAATATGAAATAATAAAAATGCATTTATTCAGTACGACATGGCAAAATTACTCCATAATGGTGAAAACTGTCGACTTTACCTTTACTGTCGCACCTCCCAAACGCCATATTATGCCGTCGTAGTTAGTCAGGCTTTTGACGTTTCCCTGCCCGCCGGCTTCGGAGAATGTAAACAAACCAAGAGGCGTGACAGCTAGCCGACATGCTAACCTGAACCGAGTGACGTCTCAAAGTCTGATTTTCGCTTTTCCAAGCGAAAAATCGCACAAAACTAGCCCCTATCATGTCACACTGCCGCGGGGTTGTCGACTGTCTTCGCCGATCGGCAACCAACCCGGCGGAGAGCAAGTTACAGCTTGTTCCCCTGTTACTACGGACAGGAGAGCTCGCCAGGGAAGCAGCCGGAGAGTACCGCCGGACAAACCAGCCGACGTCGGAGGAACGCGCAGCTGCCACATGGTCAACATGAATATAATGAAAAATAAAGCTTTACTACATGGCGACGACGTAAACAAAGAGCGGCGTGCAGTTGTTGTGCAGCTAACATGACAGACAGAATGTGCCTTAGGAGGTCTTTTCTACCTGCCCATCCATGATGAAACGTAAGTAAATAGTCCATTATTTAAAGAAAGTTTGTAGTGTTTACTTTGTAATCGCTGTATTCGCGGCCATTTTTAACACAAAGTTGCAATTTCTGATTGGGTGGAAAATTTGACAGAACACCGGGCACATGAAGAAGGCAATCAACCGAGTGTAGTGCTCCCCCAGCGGTCAGATGTGCGACTCGGTCGTCGGCCGAGTGGACAACGAGCATGTCAGCCACAAAATGCAAGCCACCTACATATTAAAATGATCCCACTATTTGACATAATACAAAACACGATTTTTACTCACTTCCTCCTAAGTCAAACGGCCCAATAGTTGTAGGGCTTGTTTTCGCCAATATCCACCAGTGAATGGGAACCTTTTGAAACCCCAAAAAGGCTCACACGACTCTCCCTGGTGCAGCAAATTTTTTCTGCAGCCGTTTGGCTGGCGTGATGCGAAAAATAAACAAATTAATCCGCAAAATCAGCTGAATCCTTCGTCCTTCTCATGCAACAGCACGGCTGGATAGTGAAGAGGACCCCTTCTACCGTACACGTCATAGCGCCCTCTTTCTCAACTCGAGACTGGAGCCGGAAATCACTCATTTTCATGGCGTGAAATTAAAAACTAAATAAATATGGCGATCGCTTCCACACACATCCAAGCAGTCCATTTCATTCAGGAGCATAAAATTCCGCGGAAAATATGAAATAAACATGTTTTTTGCTGTCATAGGCACTTTAATTCTACAGTGTGTTGATAAGAGAAAGGAACTGGAGTCTCATATGCCATAACCACGCACGCGCGCGCGCAGTGATAAAGCACAGCCGTGAAAATTACCGCCCTCTTTTTTTGTTTACCATGCGATAAATGGACTCATTGCATATCGCGACAGGCTTAGCAACTTCAATAAATCATGTCGTTAGTGAGTTAGATGGACTTACTCCTGTGGTCTTCGAAAATTACAACTGGGTGACAGCGCAGGTGTTTATTCGCGGCCGACGGGCAACCAAGCTTGGCATTGAAGAGACAGGACACAACAGTGTACCCTCCTTTGTTTCTTTGAAATAAGTCAATGTTTTGGACACTCTGGTGCGCTTTTTTGGCTTAGTGCCGCTTTCCCCGCTTGGATCAAGTCTGCTGTCTCTCATAAATACCTCTCTCAGTTCCGGTTCTGTCCCAGCTGCCTTCAAACAGGCTGTAGTCAGACCCCTTCTTAAAAAACCCCATCTCGACTCCTCTGTGCTGTCCAATTTTAGACCCGTCTCCCACTTGTCTTTCCTTTCCAAAGTTTTAGAAAAAGTTATTTTTATTCAATTGCAAACCTTCTTAGAGACAAACTCCACCATTGACAAGTTCCAATCAGGCTTCAGGTCCAGACACAGCACAGAGTCAGCACTGTCCTTGTTTTACTAGACCTCACAGCAGCATTCGATATAGTCGACCATACAGTCCTTGTATCTCGTTTAGAACATGTCATAGGTATCCGTGGTAACGCTGTAAAATGGTTTAAATCGTACCTACAACATAGAACATTCTCGGTAATGATTTGGGAATTTTCCTCCTCACAAACTTCTCTGTTTTGCGGGGCACCGCAAGGCTCTATTTTAGGGCCTGTTCTTTTTGTGCTTCATCTCCTACCTTTAGGATCAATTATAAAAAAAACTAGAGATGTCCCGATCCGATATTTGGATCTAATTGGACGCCGATATGGGCAAAAAAATGCGCATCGGTATCGGATCGGCCGACACGGAAAAATTCCGATCCAGACTTCCGATCCAGTTTTTTGAAAATCCGGTCCGTGTTTTCCAGCGCACCAATATACATAATCCATTCCAGTTTCCGTTTCCCTAAAATCCGGTCCGCATTTTACGGCACTCCTTCAACACACTACATTACAGTCTCCCAATTTACCGAGAGACTTTATCGGTAAAAATGTCTGTTGTGTGGGATCATTTCACCTTAAAGGACAAGAAAGACGAAGAGGCAGAGTGCAACATATGCCACAATAAATTCAAGCGTGGTGGTAAAGCTGTAAGAAGTTTTAGTACAAACAACCTAATCAAGCATTTAGCGACAAACAATATAAGAAGTATGTTAAGAAAACCGAAGATAAAAAGAAAGGTCCCACGCAACTAACACTGGCAGAAACTTTTGCTATGCATAGCCATTATCTCTCGTGAGTAAAGACGCACCATCCAACACTTTCATGCTGCGTTCCAGAGAAGTGGGAAGTCGGATTTATCCCACTCGGATGGTACCAGTTCCGACCTCAAAGCGTTCCAAGCAAATGTAAACAACAAAGATGGCTGATCGCGACGAGGTGTTTTTTATTTTGGCCATCCAAAGACATTTTGACCTCCAGCGAACTTGCCTTCCAATAAGCGATCAAATAGTAGAGGAAAAACGACGGCTGCGTTATTGCCCACACTGTAAACTGCCTTTTTTTTAAGTTACATCCTTTGCTGATCGTCAATATAAAACCATAGCACAACAAAGATAATTCACTGTATGAGAAAAAAATACATGGCGTCTCAAATAAACTTGATTTACTTCATTATTGTGTTATCATTCAATAAGTTTTCTTGAGCGTCATTTTGTCCAGTGACGTCAGATTGAAACAACTTGGAAGTCGGGGTAGTTATTTTTTCACTGACTTCGCGACTTGGACCTACCAGTTCGAGTGGCGTTCCAATGATATTTTCTGAGTCGGAGGCCGGAAAAGTCCGACATCATCTTTGTTGTACTATGTTTTTATATTGACGATCAGCAAAGGATGGAACTAAAAAAAGGCAGTTTACAGTGTGGGCTATAACGCAGCCGTCGTTTTTCCTCTGCTATTTGATCGCTTATAGACCCTACCCACGTGACGTCACAGCTCCGCTCTCCTGAATGGTACCGCCCACTTGTCCGTCAAAACATAGTGTTAACCTGTTACGGCTACGTACATTTCTCCTATTTACGGCGTGTTTTTCTGCTCCTTAACATTAATAATCAAAATGGTGAAGGCGTGTGTGGCTGTTGGTTGCACTAACAGAGAAGATGGAAGGAGAGACTTGAAGTTTTACCGTATTCTGAGGGATCCAAAGAGGAGAGCGAAATGGACGGCTGCAATTCGACGTGAAAACTGGACACCAAAAAATCACCACAGACTATGTAGTAGTCATTTTATATCCGATAAGATGCATTTAAGATATACTTAGGGGGTTTTGGGCTGACAAATAACCACAATTAAGATCATTGCGAGGCTAATCGCCGACAACATACGACGTAGTACGACATAGTTTCAAATTCAAGATGTTTGTGACTTCCCTTTCTTCCACCATCGTTATTTTTTGAATAATATTTAGCTGGTACCAAGTGAAAGAAAATGGCCTCGTCTACGGAGCTGACAAATAACCACAATTAAGATCATTGCGAGGCTAATCGCCGACAACATACGACGTAGTACGACATAGTTTCAAATTCAAGATGTCTGTGACTTCCCTTTCTTCCACCATCGTTGTTTTTTTGAATAATATTTAGCTGGTACCAAGTGAAAGAAACTGGCCTCGTCTACGGGGCTGACAAATAACCACAATTAAGATCATTGCTAGGCTAATCGCCGACAACATACACGTATGTATGTCGTGAGAGTGCTATCGCTAAACCATATAAACATTAAAAGCCTTAACTCCATTGACAAACGACATGAAATACATTAGACTTGACAGTGGATGTTAGCAATAACAAAAGATTTTGAATTGAAAATTTCGTAACTCACCTTTCCAAGCACAAGATAGATTCCTGCCGAACGAGGACCTGTTTCACCCAACCAGCAACGAAGTATTTATAAGCCTCCAAGCTCTTGAAGTTTTTCAAATTTTCGTGGGAATAGGCTGATTTTGTGTGGACAAGATAATTGTAAATATCAGCGTAGCAGATGTCAGGCAGACAGGGCGAAGACGGTGGGTCGAAAAACATCGATTTGGGCATCAAATATGGATCTGGCGACTGTATAGAACGAAGCTTTTCCTCATAACGCCTTTTATGCAACAGATCCAGTGAGTTTGCGCCATCAGAAAGCACCGGGTCTTCCATGAAATGCATTTTAAATTCCGCCATCAATTGAAAACAATGCTAATACAGAGTCAAAATGACGGACAAGTGGGCGGAACCATACAGCGAGCACGTGGTTTTATGACGTTGGTGGGTAGGCTCTATAGGAAGGCAGGTTCGCTGGAGGTCAAAATGTCTTTGGATGGCCAAAATAAAAAAACACCTCGTCGCGATCAGCCATCATTGTTTTTTACATTTGCTTGGAACGCTTTGAGGTCGGAACTGGTACCATCCGAGTGGGATAAATCCGACTTCCCACTTCTCTGGAATGCAGCATAAGCATCATGCTTGTCTAATAGATATCATATGTATATAGAACTAGATGCAATATGACAGACTCGACGCCGTTAGCAACACCTGCATTGAAAACTACGTCCGTTAGTAAACAGCTGCCATCTTAAAGCAGAAGACTTCCCTTGTAGGCTGTTGCAGTGAACCTTCCAAGCGAACCTAATTAACTTTTTATCTAAAATACTCCTAAATCGGCAAAATCTGTCTTCAAAACAGTTTTAAAACTTTCACATGTCAAAAGTAGATAGAAGGGAAATGATGGAATAACGAGAGCAATTTTAACAACTTTAGCAGTTGATTCGCAAAATTAAATGAATTGAATGTAGTTTAAAGCTACTGATACAGAATGGGGACTTGAGTATTTTATTTACTGTTTTAATATGTTAACTTGATACTGAAATAGTCCTTTATTTAAACCTGAGAGGCTTTTTATACATTTTTTGTAACTAATGCACGAAACATTAAAGAGCATACGACACCAGAAAAAAAGTCTTAAATGGGATTATTATGTGAATTAGAATCATATTTTGAGACGATTCGACCATATACAACAATTTAGCAAAGCGCAGATGACGAGAAATTAGTCTTTTAATCTGCCGGTTAGCCACTCCTACAATTATAGGGCTTTAGCGTCCCCAACAGGTGGATGACGTCAGCGGTAGACTAGGCTCATCGGTTTTACTATTCAGCCCATTGAGGGGGAATTGTTCAGAACGAGGAAAACGAGACGAAGAGAGCTGCAAATGTCATTGTTTCAGTCTCTCTACTCCCAATATTTTTACAGGATATTCTTTTTATGCAAGTATTTTCCCCAATAGCTATATAAATGGCTTGAGAAGGACCAGTCAGCCCGTCGAGGGGGAACTATTCACAATGAGGAAAACGAGACGAAGAGAGCGGCAAAATGTCATTGTTTCTGTCTCTTTACTTCAATATTTTTACAGGATATTCTTTTTACCCAAGTACTGTCCCCAATTGCTAAATAAATGGCATGGTCATGACAAATAACTTGTGCTAAATGGAATATAAAATAATAAAAATCCATTTATTCAAGACGACATGGCAAAATTACTCCATAATGGTCAAAACAGTCGACTTTACCTTTACTGTCACACCTGCCGAACGATATTTTATGACACCTAAATCGGACATATGACATTTCCCTTCCCCGGCTTCGGAGAATGTAAACAGACCAGAAGGAGTGACAGCTAGCCGACATGCTAACCCGAACCGAGGGATGTTTCAAAGTCTTCGAAGTGGAAAATCACACATAACTAGCCTGGATTATTTGACATGACGACCCGGTTGTCGAGTTTCTTTGCGGATCGGCAAACCGCCCGGCAGAGAGCAATTTACAGTTCGTTCCCTGGAGGAGGGTGGCTGGAATTGTTGTGTAGCTAACGTGCTAACAGCTAACTGCTAATGAGCGTGAGGATAGCTTTTCACATGCCTATCAATGATCAAACGTAAGTAGTCCTTTATTTAAAGGAATTTTATAGTGTTTACTTTGTAATCACTGTATTCGTATTTGACATAATACAAAACAAGATGTTTACTCACTTCCTTGTAAGTCCAATGGTCCCACAGTAAATATCCACGGTGAATGGGAACCTTTTGAAACTCCAAAAAGGCGCATACGCCTCTCCCGCATACAGAATGATTTTTCTGCAGCCGTTTGGCTGGCGTGATGCAAAAAATAAAAGTATTAATCCGCAAAATCAGCTGAATCCTTCTTCCTCATACACAACAGTACACTGTAGCGTGAAGAGGACGTCTTCTACCGTACACGTCACAGCGCCCTCCTCCTCAATGCGAGACCGAAGCCGGAAGTCACTCATTTTCCTGGCGCGGGATTCAAAAAACTAAATAAATATAGCGATCGCTTCCACACACATCCAAGCGGTCCATATCATTCAGGAGCATAAAATACCGCGTGTATTATGAAATAAACATGCTTTTTCGTGTCACAAGCACTTTAAAAGCATCTAATAGCTTGGGAAGTTTGTGGGATTTTCCACTGACAGTTTACAATATTATTTGCACGTTTTACTGACTGACTATGCCATTTCTGTTTGTTATTTAGAATGTTTTGTGTTTGTCAATGAATAAACAGGTCAGTTTCTTGTTACCAACCATTGTGTGTTATTCAAACTCACCTAATTCAGCTGGCTAGTTGTTATCAAGAGTACTAAAACCCTTTTCAACATGAGTCTGACAACTAAGTAAGGAGGCTAAATAACTTTAAACTTTAATACATGCTCAGATAGGCCAGTATCGATATCGGCCAGTATCGGTATCGGATTGGAAGCGCAAAACAATATCGGTATCGGATCGGAAGTGCAAAAACCTGGATCGGGACATCCCTAAAAAAAACATAATATCGCTTTTTATTTTAATGCTGATGACCTGCAGCTTTATCTGTCCTTGAGACCCAACGAAAAAACTGCTTTCGCTAAATTGATGGAGTGCGTATCTGATGTGAAGCAGTGACTTGCACAAAACTTCTTACATCTTAATGAGAGCAAAACTGAATTTATTACTTTTGGCACACCTTCTATGATGAATGCCCTTGAGCCCAACTCTGGCGCTCTGGCTGACATTTTTAAGACACACGTTAAAAATCGATAGCAGGCTAACCTTTGAAAAGCAGATAAGTTCTGTTGTAAGAGCAAGTTTTTTTCCAGCTCCGTCTCTTGGCCAAAGTAAAGCCTCTTCTTAGTTGCCACGACCTTGAAAAAGCAATTTACCCTTTTATAAGCTCAAGGCTGGACTAATGCAATGCACTTTATGTTGGCCTACCCAAGTCCTCAATTTCTTGTCTGCAACTAGTTCAAAATGCTGCTGCTCGATTTTTAACAGGTACACCTAAACGTGAGCATATTACTCTCGTGCTATCATCACTCCACTGGCTTCCAGTGCATTTTAGAATTGATTTCAAACTTTTACTGTTTATTTTTAATTCTATTAATGGCCAGGCTCCATCTTATTTATCGGAAATTTTAACCTTCCGCAACTCTGGCAGGACTCTTCGTTCGACCGGCCAGCTTCTTTTACATGCTCCGAGGTCAAAACTTAAACAGTGCGGAGACCGATCTTTTGTGGTTGCTGCCCCTAGGCTGTGGACTAGCCTTCCCCCGGAAATCCGCACCACTACGGATCTACAGTGCCTTGCAAAAGTATTCGGCCCCCTTGAACTTTGCAACCTTTCGCCACATTTCAGGCTTCAAACATAAAGATATAAAATTTTAATTTTTTGTCAAGAATCAACAACAAGTGGGACACAATCGTGAAGTGGAACAAAATTTACTGGATAATTTAAACTTTTTTAACAAATAAAAAACTGAAAAGTGGGGCGTGCAATATTATTCGGCCCCCTTGCGTTAATACTTTGTAGCGCCACCTTTTGCTCCAATTACAGCTGCAAGTCGCTTGGGGTATGTTTCTATCAGTTTTGCACATCGAGAGA
This sequence comes from Corythoichthys intestinalis, assembly GCF_030265065.1. NCBI lineage: Eukaryota > Metazoa > Chordata > Actinopteri > Syngnathiformes > Syngnathidae > Corythoichthys > Corythoichthys intestinalis. The sequence continues at coordinate 4,841,637 of NC_080412.1, forward strand.
CTGACATTCTTGCCCATTCTTCCTTGCAAAACAGCTCGAGCTCAGTGAGGTTGGATGGAGAGTGTTTGTGAACAGCAATCTTCAGCTCTTTCCACAGATTCTCGATTGGATTCAGGTCTGGACTTTGACTTGGCTATTCTAACACCTGGATACGTTTATTTTTGAACCATTCCATTGTAGATTTGGCTTTATGTTTTGGATCATTGTCCTGTTGGTAGATAAGTCTCCGTCCCAGTCTCAGGTCTTGTGCAGATACCAACAGGTTTTCTTCCAGAATGTTCGTGTATTTGGCTGCATCCATCTTCCCGTCAATTTTAACCATCTTCCCTGTCCCTGCTGAAGAAAAGCAGGCCCAAACTATGATGCTGCCACCACCATGTTTGACAGTGGGGATGGTGTGTTCAGGGTGATGAGCTGTGTTGCTTTTACGCCAAACATATCGTTTTGCATTGTGGCCAAAAAGTTCAATTTTGGTTTCATCTGACCAGAGCACCTTCTTCCACATGTTTGGTGTGTCTCCCAGGTGGCTTGTGGCAAACTTTAAACGAGACTTTTTATGGATATCTTTGGGAAATGGCTTTCTTCTTGCCACTCTTCCATAAAGGCCAGATTTGTGCAGTGTACGACTGATTGTTGTCCTATGTACAGACTCTCCCACCTCAGCTGTAGATCTCTGCAGTTCATCCAGAGTGATCATGGGCCTCTTGGCTGCATCTCTGATCAGTTTTCTACTTGTTTGAGAAGAAAGTTTGGAAGGACGGCCGGGTCTTGGTAGATTTGCAGTGGTCTGATGCTCCTTCCATTTCAATATGATGGCTTGCACAGTGCTCCTTGAGATGTTTAAAGCTTGGGAAATCTTTTTGTATCCAAATCCGGCTTTAAACGTCTCCACAACAGTATCTCGGACCTGCCTGGTGTGTTCCTTGGTTTTCATAATGCTCTCTGCACTTTAAACAGAACCCTGAGACTATCACAGAGCAGGTGCATTTATACGGAGACTTGATTACACACAGGTGGATTCTATTTATCATCATCGGTCATTTAGGACAACATTGGATCATTCAGAGATCCTCACTGAACTTCTGGAGTGAGTTTGCTGCACTGAAAGTAAAGGGGCCGAATAATATTGCACGCCCCACTTTTCAGTTTTTTATTTGTTAAAAAAGTTTAAATTATCCAATAAATGTTGTTCCACTTCACGATTGTGTCCCACTTGTTGTTGATTCTTGACAAAAAAATTAAATTTCATATCTTTATGTTTGAAGCCTGAAATGTGGCGAAAGATTGCAAGATTCAAGGGGGCCAAATACTTTTGCAAGGCACTGTAGGTCTTTTTAAGTCTCGGTTAAAAACACACCTTTTTAGATTCGCCTTTTATATAGATTAGGATAGCCTGGTTTTATTTGCTTTAGGGTTTTTAATGTTTTTGAATTTTATCGGTTTTATTGTTTTATTTGCTGGACTTCTATCGTGGTGCGCTGTTTTTTTGTTTCATTAATTTTTTTTCTTAATGTCATTGGATAATACTTTCCTGCCTTTTATTTATCTTGAGTAATGTTTTGTTGTAAAGCACTTTGAGGGCCTTTCAGGTTTTGTAGAGGGCTATATAAATAAATGTCATTGATTGATTGATTGATTGCATACCGAGCGTCCGACATTCTGAACTTTCCACGCATATGTTTTTTTAACCCTTCATTAACCGTCGACTGGATGTTGTGCTCGTCGACGGATTTATGTCATCGATGACGTCGAATAGTTGGGACAGCTCTATATTCAATACGCTGTTCTGGGGCTGCATGAGTGCTGCAGGTGTTGGAGAGTTACATTCCATTGAGGGAAACATGTAATGTGAAATACTGCACCAGAGCATGATCCCCTCCCTCCAGAAACTGGGTCGCAGGGCAGTGTTCCAGCATGACAATCCCCAAACACACCTGCAAGATGACCACTGCTTTACTGAAGAGCATGAGAGTAAAGGTGATGGACTGGCCAAGCATGTCTCCAGACTTGAACCCAATAGAACATCTTTGGGGGATCCTCAAGCGGAAAGTGGAGGTGCGCAAAGTCTCCGCAACGTCATCATGGAGGAGTGGAAGAGCATTCCAGTGGGAACCTGTGAAGCTCTGGTCAACTCCATGCCCAGGAGAGTAAAGGCAGTTGTGGATAATAGTGGTGGCCACACAAAATATTGACAGTTGACATGTTGTACTGCATGTTAATATTGACAACTTTCACTAAGGGGTGTACTCACTTTTGTTGCCAGGGGTTTAGATATCCATGGCTATATTTTGAGATATTTTGAGGGGACAATAAATTAATTCTATTACAGTGGGGCAAATAAGTATTTAGTCAACCACCAATTGTGCAGGTTCTCCTACTTGAAAAGATTAGAGCTGCCTGTAATTGTCAACATGGGTAAACCTCAACCATGAGAGACAATGTGGAAAAAAAAAATCAGAAAATCACATGGTTTGATTTTTAAAGAATTTATTTGCAAATCATGGTGGAAAATAAGTATTTGGTCAATACCAAAAGTTCATCTCAATACTTTGTTATGTACTCTTCGTTGGCAATAACGGAGGCCAAATGTTTTTTTGTAACTCTTCACAAGCTTTTCACACACTGTTGTTGGTATTTTGGCCCATTCCTCCATGCTCCATGTTTTGGGGCTGTCGTTGGGCAACACGGACTTTCAACTCCCTCCACAGATTTTCTATGGGGTTGAGAACTGGAGACTGGCTATGCCACTCCAGGACCTTGTAATGCTTCTTACGAAGCCACTCCTTTGTTGCCCTGGCTGTGTGTTTGGGATCATTGTCATGCTGAAAGACCCAGCCACGTCTCGTCTTCAATGCCCTTGCTGATGGAAGGAGATTTTCACTCAAAATCTCTCGATACATGGCCCCATTCATTCTTTCCTTTCCACAGAGCAGTCGTCCTGGTCCCTGTGCAGAAAAACAGCCCCAAAGCATGATGTTTCCACCCCCATGCTTCACAGTGGGTATGGTGTTCTTCGGATGCAATTCAGTATTCTTATTCCTCTAAACACGAGAACCTGTGTTTCTACCAAAAAGTTGTATTTTGGTTTCATCTGACCATAACACATTCTCCCAATCCTCTTCTGGATCATCCAAACACTCTCTAGCGAACCGCAGACGGGCCTGGACGTGTACTGGCTTCAGCAGGGGGACACGTCTGGCCATGCAGGATTTGAGTCTCTGGCAGCGCATTGTGTAACTGATAGTAACCTTTGTTACTGTGATCCCAGCTCTCTGTAGGTCATTCACTAGGTTGCCCCGTGTGGTTCTGGGATTTTTGCTCACCGTTCTTGTTATCATTTTGACGACACGGGGTGAGATCTTGAATGGAGCCCCAGATCGAGGGAGATTATCAGTGGTCTTGTATGTCTTCCATTTTCTAATAATTGCTCCCACAGTTGATTTCTATACACCAAGCGAAGAGTGAAGAGTTACAGAAAATGTTTGGCCTACATTATTGCCAACAAAGGGTACATAACAAAGTATAGACCCCAATCACGTGACGTCACAACTCCGCCCCCCTGACTGGTGCCGCCATATTGTCCATCAGCTCATCGTGTTTACATATTACCGCTACGTACATTCCTCCTATTACTGCGTGTTTTTCTGCTTGTCTAAGGAATCACCGCCTAGAAAACGAACCCAAAAACCTTCCTGACAATCGTTAACACTGATTAATCAAAATGGTGAAGGCATGTGTGGCGGTTGGTTGCAGTAACAGAGAAGATAAACGGTCATTTTAGTAGTTGCTGTGTGCCCATTGTTAAAAGGGCAAATCTCGAAAGCAGCACGGTTTGTTTATCTCGGTCCATTATGTGTTTGTGTCGACAGCCGTTAGACAGCGGCGAAAACATCAATATGATGCCAACACAATCGCAGACATCATCAGACGGAGACTACGAAGCTCGTCACCATGGTCGCGCAACAAGAAGGTGAGCGCAACAACAGGTGTATTGCCGAAAAATAGCCGCCCTGCGTGAAATGTCCCCCCTGACGGGAGCGCCCACCCAGAAACGACTTTCTTGTACCGTGAATATGTATTATTTTACTCTGCTTGAACTAAAAAATGTCATATCTGTGTGATTGTCATTGGGATATGGTCGTGAAAACCTGTAGACTAATACATTTCTGTTCAAAGATGGTTATGTGGCCCAGTCCACGATGTTACTAAAATACAGTACTAATATTTTGTGTAATTTAATTATTTAAAACCGATGTTACAGTCTTAAATCCATTACTGTAATGTGTCCATGAAAACATTTGATGTTTTCACGTCAATAAAGCGTTATAAATAAGCGCTCCCGTCAGGGGGGACATTTCCTGCGGGGCAGCTATTTTTCGGCACACACCGGCCCGTTGTCGATCAAGTTTCATTTTACAATCGTGACAACGGTGACGCTCAGCTGACCAAATGTCGGTTTATATTCGGGCCGGTGCCTATTTTGGGTACCCGACTCCTCATCGTGACATAAACTGGAGTATGACTGGAAATTTTGTGGTCTCAGGATGAGACGGGACGGGACCGGACGGGAGGAAACATCGGTTTGGGCATCAAATATGGATCTGGCGACTGGATCGACCGAAGCTTTTCCAAATAATGGCTTTTATGCAACTCATCCAAAGAGTTTATGGCGTCTGAAAGCACCGGGGCTTCCATAATTTGCAAGTAAATCCACCTTTAGAAACTACGATCAATGACAATACGGACACACAATGATGGACAATATGGCGGCACAACACAGCGATCACGTGATTGTGTGACGTTGGTGATTGGGGTCTATTGAGATGAACTTTTGGTATTGGCCAAATACTTATTTTCCAAATAAATTCTTTAAAAATCAAACAATGTGATTTTCAGTTTTTTTCCCCTCCACATTCTGTCTTTCATGGTTGAGGTTTACCCATGTTGACAATTACAGGCCTCTCTAATATTTTCAAGTGGGAGAACTTGCACAATTAGTGGTTGACTACATACTTATTTGCCCCACTGTATATTGGATGCACACAGACTACCTTTCATTGTGTCAAAGTGTCATTTTGTCAGTGTTGTCCCGTGAAAAGTTATACTTAAAATATCTGCAGAAATGCAGATATACTCACTCAGATATACTCAGAGGTGTACTCACTTTTGTGATACACTGTATGTATGAGCTTGTGCTTTTTCAAATCAATGATGTCTTTTGTAAATATTTAAACAACAACAAGATACAAACACTTAAAACAGCAACCTGATACGAATGAATACAACATCGACGAGGAGGAATATTCCTTTGACTTAAGAGACACAAGTTTGCAAATGAAGAAAGTAGATATGTCTCATGTGTTTGTGGTCTTGTCTTGCAGGCGTCAACAAACCACATTGTCCTGAGCTCCAGGAGTTCACTGGCTTCAAGGAGGAGGAGAGTGATTTTGTACACATAAAAGAGGAGCAAGACGAGCGTTTCATCCAAGTTAAGAACTTTAACATTGAGGAGCTAATGCAGCCTCCTCCCTTCAAAAAGGAGGAAGACCCTCCACACGTTAAGGAGGAGGAGGTTGACATTACCAAGTCCATTGGTGATCACTTGAAGAGTGAAGAGGATGGTCCGAGTGAGGCCAGCAGGTGGGCGGAGCCTCCGAGCGTTGGGATCAGAAACCCAACATTAGACAACTTCATTGCTCCACTATCAGATAGTGACGATGCCACGTCACACTCGCCTTACACTGATGATAACGATGACGACGGTGGTCGTAAGCCAGTTCACAGGGGCAACAAACTCTGTAAATGCTCTCAGTGTGGGAAAACCTATGGTAATAAGTCAAATTTGAGAAGGCATATGAGGAGTCACACTGGTGAAAAACCTTTTCCCTGCACGGTTTGTGATAAAAGATTCAGTCAGAAGGGACATTTAGCAAAACATACAAGAATCCACACTGGAGAGAAACCGTTTTCTTGTGCAATTTGTGGTCAAAGCTTTTCAGAGAAGGGCAGCCTAAAACGTCACATAAAAACACATACTGGTGAGAAAGCTTTTTCATGCTCAGTTTGTGAAAAGAGATTCACTGAGAAGGGATATTTAAAAATACACATGAGAATACACACTGGCGAGAAACCTTTCGCCTGCTCAGTTTGTGGTCAAACATTCTCCACAAAACAAAAATTAAAATGTCACTCAAGAACACATACTGGGGAAAGACCTTTCTCCTGCTCAGTTTGTGGTCAAACATTCGATCAGAACGCCGCCTTTCAAATACACACAAGAACCCACACTGGTGAGAAACCTTTTTCCTGCTCATTTTGTGGTAAAGGATTCCCTGCAAAGTCATATTTAAAAAAACACACAAGAACTCACACTGGAGAAAAGCCTTTTTCCTGCTCATTTTGTGGGCAAAGCTTTTCAGAAAAGGGAAGCCTAAAAAGTCACACAAGAACACACTCCGGTGAGAAATCTTTCTCTTGCTCCGTTTGTGATCAAAGATTCGCTGGGAAGGGATATTTAAAAATACACCTGAGAATCCATACTGGTGAGAAACCTTTCTCCTGCGCAGTTTGTGGTCAAACGTTCTCGAGAAAGCAAAAATTAAAAAATCACACAATAGCACATACTGGGGAGAAACCCTTTTCCTGCTCAGTTTGTGGTCAACGATTCTTTGAAAAGACTAAATTAAGAATTCACACAAGAAGGCATACTGGTGAGAAACCTTTTTCCTGCTCAGTCTGTGGCCAAAGATTCTCTTGGAAGTCGAGCTTAAGTTGTCACACAAGAACCCACACTGGAGAGAAGCCATTCTCATGCACCGTTTGTGACCAAAGTTTCACAGAAAAGAGCTCATTAAAAATGCACACAAGAACCCACACAGGAGAGAAAGTTGTTGCCTGCACAGCTTGTGATAAAAGATTCTCTCAGAAGGCCTATTTAAAACGACACATGAGAACGCATACGGGTGAGAAACCTTTCTCATGCTCTGTTTGTGGTCAAAGATTCACGATGAAGGGATATTTAAAAATACACATGAGAATACATAGTGGTGAGAAACCTTTCTCTTGCTCAATTTGTGGTCAAAGCTTTTCAGAAAAGGGAAGCCTAAAGAGTCACACGAGAACACATACTGGTGAGAAACCTTTCTCCTGCTCAGTTTGTGGTCAAAGATTCTCTTGGAAGTCAAGCTTAAGAAGTCACAAAAAAGGACACACTGATGATAAATCTCTGTAGTACTGCTCATTTTGATTTGCTTCGGTCAGTTTAAGAGACACTTGTGAGTTGGTGTGAAAAGCGGTGGCTAATGCTGCTTTTGTCAGTTTATGCACACAAGACAATTGCATATGCCACAAGCTAATGAATAATTGAAATAAACTAAGGCTACGTTCACCCTGGAGGGCGTGATGCCCCAATTGAACTTTTTTTTTTTTTTTTTTTTTTTTTTTAACCTGATAGCTCCACATGCGGTATTAAGAAGGAAAAGGTCTTTTTTTGCATATACGTCTGTAATTGGCCCCTTCGTGAAAAACAAAAAATCGGGTACGCAATGCATCAATGCAGCAAGCATATGGGCAAAGAGATCAGAATTGACCTGCAGTCGGAACGCAGCCTTAGTTTGATGTGATCATGACTAGCATGAACATTACTTTTCTTATATTTTGTAGCAACGTGCATTTACTCTGCTATCTACCTCACTAAATAAAGGTTGGCTCAAAACAGATTGTGTGCATCAGTGTAGTATAAAAATGGTAGAGATTCAAATATTGACAACGTTAATGACTGTAATTGAGTAGGTGTGCTCTTTGCCACCAGTGGTATGAAGGAGAGGCCAGGGTAATTAGTTTTTTTTACTAGCTACGCTAGTAAGTCAGTGTATTAATAACACTAACCAAATGCCACAACCTGTGTGGTGTTGTCTTCATTGTTGTAACCAAACAGTTGTGACAGGCTACCGGATCGCGACAGATTTAGATAGTACGTGACAGATTAAAAGATTTTTTTTTTCCTTTTTCGGGGGGCTGGTGACAATGGTCTCTGAAGGGAAAAGGAAGACCGTTAGGTATGAAAGGAAAGCACTGTTTAAATTGTTGATAGACATTAAAGTGCGTACGACAGGATGAAAAAAAGTCTTGAATAGCGTTATTATGTGAATTCGAATCATATTTTGAGACAATTCGACTATATACAACAATTTGGCAAAGCGCAGATGACGTGAAATTAGTCTTTTAATCTGCCGGTTAGCCATGCCTACCATTATAGGGCTCTAGCGTCCCCAACAGGTGGCTGACGTCGGCAGGAGAATGGTTTCATCTGTTTTACTATTCTGCCCATTGAGGGGGAATTACTCAGAATGAGGAAAATGCGACGAAGAGAGCCGCAAAATGTCATAAAGGATATTCTTTTTATTTAAGTATTTTTCCCCAATAGGTAAATAAATGGCATGGTCATGATAAATAAGTCTTGTGCTAAATGGAATATGAAATAATAAAAATGCATTTATTCAGGACGACATGGCAAAATTACAAAATAATGGTCAAAACTGTCGACTTCACCTTTACTGTCGCACCTCTCGAACGCTATATTATGCCGCCGTAGTTAGGCTTTTGTCATTTCCCTGCCCCCCGGCTTCGGAGAATGTAAACAAGCCAAGAGGCGTGACAGCTAGCTGACATGCTAACCCGAAGCGAGTGACGTCTCAAAGTCTTATTTTGCGCTTTTTGAAGCGAAAAATCACACACAACTAGCCCGGAATATGTCGCACTGCGGCGGGGTTGTCTTTGCCGATCAGCAACCCGCCCGGCGGAGAGCAAGTTACAGCTCGTTTTCCTGCTACTACGGACAGGAGAGCTCGCTGGGGAAGCAGCTGGAGAGTACCGCCGGATGTCGGAGGAACGCGTAGCTGCCACATGGTCAACACGAATATAATGAAAAATAATGCTTTACTACACGGCGACAATGTAAACAAAGAGCAGCGTGCAGTTGTTGTGCAGCTAACATGACAGACAGAATGTGTCATAGGAAATCTTTTCTACATGCCCATCCATGATGAAATGTAAGTAAATGGTCCTTTATTTAAAAAAAAGTTTGTGGTGTTTACTTTGTAATCGCTGTATTCGCGGCCATTTTAACACAAAGTTGCAATTTCTGATGTGGTTGAAAATTCGACAGAACACCGAGCACATGAAGAGGGCAATAAACCGAGTATAGTGCTCTCCCTGTGGGGTTGGGGGGGGGGGGGGGGGTGTCGACTTATTCGTCGGCCGAGTGGACAAAGACCATGTCAGCCACAAAATGCAAGCCGCCTACGTATTAAAATGATCCCAGTATTTGACATGATATAAAATAAGATGTTTACTCACTTCCTCGTAAGTCCAATGGTCCCACAGTAGTTGGGATTGTTTTTGGCCAATATCCGCCGGTGAATGGGAAACTTTGAACGCCTCTCCCTGGTGCAGCAATATGTTTGTGCAGCCGCTTGGCTGGCGTGATGCGAAAAATAAACGAACTAATCCGCAAAATCAGCTGAATTCTTAGTCCTTCTCATACAACAGTACACCTGGATAGTGAAGAGGACTCCTTCTACCGTACATATCACAGCGCCCTCTTTTGCAACTTGAGACTGGAGCCGGAAGTCATTCATTTTCATGGCGCGGGATTCAAAAAACTAAATAAATATAGCGATCGCTTCCACACACATCTAAGCGGTCCATTTCATTCATGAGCATAAAATACAGCGGAAAATATGAAATAAACATGCTTTTTGCTGTCATAGGCAATTTAAGTTGATGTATTGGTCATAAGGGTAGAGGCATGGGTTACTGCCAATTCTTGTACATTAGATGGAGGTATGCACCTGAAAGTTGCTTGAAATTTGCCATCCATCAAAAGAAGAATTTTAACATGCCCCGAAGGTTATTTATGTGTCAAATTCAGACATTTAAAAACATTGTTATTCGATCCACATGACAGACCATTCGAAAAATATTTATATGTCTGAGTCACTTTATAGCATAAAGCCAACGGAGGACAGTGCGCATTCGCGTGCAAATTCTTCTGAAGATTAAAGGGGAAATATGTTGCATTCCGAAAATCGCAGCATTTTTTTTTCCTATTATAATATAGTTTATGTTGTGGTGACCCTTTGTTGTTTGGCATAATTCACCCACGGAACTTGTGTGTACATTTGGCCGAGCGCGTTACCGGCCACGTCACAGTCACGTGACAGAGATACTTAAGAGCCGTGTGCTTTCCGGCCGAGTACAGAGAGTTCGCAGTTGCATGAGCAGTCGGGACACGGCAAAGATGCCCAAGGTGCCCGCCTCGAAAGCCCTACTGCCCGAGGTTCCCGCCAACGATGGCGGCGCTTCCGTCCCGGTTCCTCGCAGTCTTACTTCTGTCCCGGTACCCGCGCCACCACAGCAGGCTTCTGCTCTGGTGTTTCCCAACGCAGTCGTTGCTGTCTCGCCTCCGGCCCCGCTCTCACTCGCCTCGGCTCCGCCGCTGCTCTCAGTCGACGCCGCTGCGCCCGTCACCGGCCTTCTCGGCTTCTGGCGCCAATGCGCCAGCCTGCGGCCCACTCGACGACGGTGCGCCGGCCTGCGGCCTGCTCGACGACACCCCGTCCGCCTCAGTCCTACTCGACGGCGTCCCGTCCGGCCCTGGTTTTTGGGTTTTCTCGACGGCGTCTCGTCCGGCCCTGGTTTTCTCGACGACGTCTCATCCAGCCCTGGTTTTCTCGTCGACGCAGCGCCTGCTCTTGGCCTTCCGACGTCAATCCTGTGCCTGCGTCTCTGTCTGCCGCTGATGTCGCTCCAGCACCTGCGCCACTGGTAGTCTCCGAGGTCGCCCCACTACCGGCGCAGCTGGCCGCCGCCACCGCTGACCTCGGTCCAGCGCCTCCGGGAGTCTACGAGATCAGTCCTCTGCCAGCGCCGCTGGCCACCGCTGCTAACCTCGCTGCTGTGCCGGCGCCTCCGGAAGTCTCCGAGGTGGCACCTCTGCCAGCGCCAGCGAACGCCGGCCCCGACGTGTCTCCTTGTCCACCGCTTTTGGACTATGATGACGTCGCCCCGACTCCAGTTTCGGCGGTTCCCTCGCTCCTGCTACAACCGGTCGGCAGTGGCGCCACCAGGGGGTGGCCAGGGGTGGCCACGGCCACCCCTATAAATTGGTTGGCCACCCCACTGGCCACCCCGCTTGCCAGTATATCGTTAGATTGTTGTAGCATCAGTTATGCATTTCTTCCCAAATTAATGCATTTATTTTGTTTAGTTAAATGTTGGGCTGTCAAAATTTCTTCCCAAATTAATGCATTTATTTTGTTTAGTTAAATGTAGGGCTGTCAAATTTATCACGTTAACGGGCGCTAATTAATTTTTAAAAATTAATCACATGAAAATATTTATCGCAATTAACGCATTCGCGGTACGACTCATTCACGCATTGCGCAAACAGCCTACAATGGCGCCATTTTACTTATATACAGAGATAAGAGGCAGAGTGGAGTAGATAAAAGCATTCATTGGGGCCGTGCTTTTATTTGGCAAAAGCTTTGTCATCTCTTCCACAGCAACTGTAAATATTGTGGGAAGCGAGGTGGGGAAGAATGACAGGAGTTGATCTTTTTCTTCACACCCTGTAGTGTGCCAAATGCAGAGAAGATGTAGCATTTGCAGCCACCACACACAGTCATGGTTGCACCACTTCCCATCATGCATTTGGGCAGAACAGTTAGGTCGCTACAGTATCATTTACTGAAAGCTCAACAAATACACTAGATGGCAATATTTAGTCACAATATACAAACTCACATTTATCCTTTAAGAATTACAAGTCTTTCTATCCGTGGATCCCTTTCACAGAAAGAATGTGAATAAAGTCAATGCCATCTTGTGGATTTATTGTTATAATAAACAAATACAGTACTTATGTACAGTATGTTGAATGTATATATCCGTCTTGTTTTATATTTCCATTCCAACAATAACTTACAGAAAAATATGGCATATTTTAGAGATGGTTTGAATTGCGATTAATTACGATTAATTAATTTTTAAGCTGTGATTAACTCGATTAAACTTTTTAATCGTTTGACAGCCCTAGTTAAATGTACACCTTATGCCTAATATATACAGTACATAACAAATTAAAACAGAATTGTTGTGGAACTCAAAATGTTGACTGGACAGTTATGGACTATGCACATTAAATCATTAGTAACATCAAATATTACACAATACACCAAAGTATATCAGTAGCCGTGTCCTTAAGTCTTTCTGATAGTTTTCCCCTGACCTTTTTACTGCAATAATATAATGAAAACCTGAAATTATGGCTTTTAGTTTTGGCCACCCCAAGATTTTAAGTGGCCCCATCTGGCCACCCCTATGAAAAATTTCTGGAGGCGCCACTGCCGGTCGGCTTGGTGCATTTCGCCAGTTGCCCTCGTCCCCGGTCTCGACCGGTCAACTCCGACCGCCGCGCCTGTCGCCCTCGTCTACGGCCTCGACTGGGTGGTACTGCTCGACGAGCCGCTGCTGACCATCGTGTGCCGCCTCTCTCGGCGTCCGCTTCTCCGGCCACGCCTGGGCGGTGCTGCAGGACGCGGTCCTCGTCCCGGGCGTCCTCCTGATCGCTGCTCTCCGGCGCTTGGCGTCCCAGACATCCCCCCGACCGTTCTGCTCGGACGTCCCGCATCTGGCATCCTGGACGGCCGCCTGATCGTCCGCTCGGTCGTCTTCAACAGACGCCCCGGCCGCGCGACCCGACCATTCCGTTCTTTTGATTCGGGTTGGGCCTGGCATCCTGTGTGGGTGAATACTGGGGCGGGGCCGGATGTATGGGGGGGGCCGGGGTGGGCACGGCCCACCCAGACGTGAGTCGTGCCCACCCAATCAAAATGTCGGTGTTCTGTTATGCATAAAAGATTGATGGGTTTTGTGATTGAATACATGAGTTTTATTGCTTTTACGTCTAATTAGCATCATCTAGTGGATGCCTTAATTTACTGCATCTCATGCGCACTTTATTTGAAAGAAACTGCAACACGGAAGTGACGTTCGGTAGAGAACCACACGACGACGACGTGACGACACGACGTCAGTTCGCGCCGTCTCTGACCACTTTGCCTTAAATTTGAGGTTGCATCGCCGGTATGTATTGTTTAAATGTTTTTAAAACCATAAATATGTGAACTGTGTGTACTTCAGTGCAAAAAAGTGAGACAGATTCACTTAGCATGAAACTTGTGATGTGCTAATTACCCACGAATTAGGCTACGTTCATACTACAGGTCTTAATGCACGAATCGGATTTTTTCGTGTTTTTCAGACTCGAGTGAGGCATTAACTTGACGGTCTGAACGTGACAAGTCGCATAGAACTGGACCATTTCAAATCCGATCTGGGTCACTTCCGTATGTGGTTCAAATCCAATCTGGGCCACATTTTTCCAGACTGTCGCGGCGGTCTGTACTGTCCACTCTCCCAAATCGGATTTCATGCAGCAATTACGTCATTAAATAGCGAGAGAGACATTACCGTACCGGTGCAGCTGTGCGTTATTAGCGCCTAGCTTGCAGTGAACACGGCTTTTGGGGAAGGGCTGGGCTTGACAACAGTCATAAAAAATGAAAATGGGTTGAGGATAAGCCTGAGAATGCTCCGTTTTCTCTCTGCTCCAAGTGAGCTATATTTCAACATTGCCTACACAGCCGAGAGTCGGGGCAAACTGCCCGTATGTGTGTGTGTGACATGCACGGACAGTGTGTGCATGCTATCGATCCATATAAACTTTGAATATAAGCCTAAACGGGGATTATTTATGTCTGTTATTTTTGTCCTCCTTTTGAAAAGCAAAATATATCCCTGGAATGACGGATGACGTGTCATTTGTTTTGATGCTTCTGCGCACGCGGGTCTTCTTGCTCAGCGCGTGTCGGACCGCGAATTAGTGCGCATGCGTAATACTTGAACGGTCTCAATGGACAAAGGCAGTCTGAACGGGCACGCCAAAAAAACGGATATGACAAAAAATCGGATTTGTGCATTAAGACCTGTAGTATGAACGTAGCCTTAGAGGGTCGGCAAAATGGCGTCTCGGGCGCTCTGCTAATTGTTTATTCATATTTTCATATGCAGTTTGCTACAGATAGGGCAGTACATATGCGATTTCATATATTGTGCATATTTTGATTGAGTTGTTTTGTCTGTTTTCTTTAGTTTCACCCTTTTGAGTGTTAATAAATCTGCTTAGACAAAGCCACGTCTGCAGAGTCGTTGATACGAGAAAGGTGTTCATAGCCACGACTATCGTGACGGCACAGTCGGGAATATCTATTGTAGCGTCGCACTGGATATAGAGAACGCACGGAGAATTGGTCTCGCCTACTTTTTTATTGCAGGATTAACGGTTACTGTTGACCGCAACCACGCCGAACAAGCAATCACCAATACAAACTGTTTTTACAACCTCATTTGTTATCAGCGCGCTTCCTCTCTCTCCTCCAGACACACTCTCGCAGTCGGACATCCGGGTACGAATGACGTCACCGGCCACAACAAAGCGTCGCCATATTGAAATGGGGGCAAAACACGAGTCACAAGCAGTTGCTCTGTCGTGCATTGTAGTCCAAACGCGTTGAACTTTTGTCTTATTTGCAGTCTTTTTTTTCCGTCGGAATGACTAAAAGTGCCGTGTTGCGGGTTGTAACACAAGGAAGAGTTCGAAGCCGCATTTGAAGTTCTTCATTCTTCCTCGTGAGAAGAAACGGACAAGCAAATGGCTGAAAGCAATCAATCGACGAACAGTAAAAGAAGACGGTTCCGTGGACTAGGGATGGGAATCGAAATCCGATTCCAATTCCGAACCGGTTCCGAGTGTTTCGAGGCCTCGACATCACAATGAAAAAGCCTTAACGAGCCCTTTAACGATCCCTGAAAACGCATATTGCGTCATGACGTGTCTTGTTGTCCAGACGCATCAAACTAGCATGGCGCCAAGAGCCACTCGCTCCAAAGTTTGGCTACACTTCACCAGGAAAAAGGGTGAAAATGAAAGGTTACGATAGTTTAGCACGAGCATTGCCGCCGTAAACAAAACAATGACAGCACGTAGGTTCGAACGCTCGAAAGTGTGTCTTCACTTCACGAGGAAAAACTACAACAAAGCGACTTGCAGTCATTGCAAGGTGGAGATAACTGCATCGGGAGGGAATAGATTGCTGACTTTATTCAACCATCACTTGAAACTAAAAATAGAAATGAAACAAATCAATTTTGTCCCCAATAACAAACAGGTTTGCATCAACGTAAATCAGCGATGATTAGCTGCTAACACAGTCATAACAAACAGTTAGCATGCGTTCGCTAGCTTTAGCACATCGTTTAAACCACTACACAACTGGATTTAAGTGTCCGATCGCGAGTGGAAACACACAACAACAACAACACAGAAGATTGATACATACAGGCGTTGCCTCTGTAGATATTTTACAAACATTAACAAAGAACGTAGGCTCGTGGCAGTGTTTCCCTTTCTCACTAACTCGCTTGGATGCAGCATTTCTTCTTCTGCGTGTGTAAGCGCGTTCTTCTTCGCGTGAGGAAGCGCAAGAGCGCCACCACTTGAGTGTGAAAGCGCCATAAAAACTAAAAGGTGCCCATTTCAATATACTGGTAAATAAAAACAGGGGTCCCCAAACTACGGCCCGCGGCTCCATATTTGGTTCGGCCCCCTGAACAATTCCAGAGAGCATTTTGAATTGTTTTTGTTTTTTTTCTACCTTAGTAGTGGTATTTATTTCCTGGCCTTTTTCAGTGAATAACTCAGAGAGGGTTATTTGGTTATTATCTATTTAATTAATAGTGCTATTATTATTTATTATTATTATATTGTTATTTTAATTTTATTTACTTTTGTTCCGTGAAGAATCCACAGAGGGTTATTTGATTGTGGCTTTCTAAAAAAAAAAAAAAATTTTTTTTTACATTTACGCACTCCTGCAATCGTCACACTTTTTCTGTTACAAACTGACCTCTCTCATCAGAGAAGGGAAAAGTTGTGTGGCCCTCACAGGAAAAAGTTTGGGGACCCCTGCTTTAACACATATTGCCAAAGGCAGAACAACGACCTATATGCCAATATATACCAATATTTTTTTATTTCTTTTAGAAAAATGTTTCAGTAAAATGTTACACATTCTTGTGCATTTGCCACTTATTGCCACAGTTAACATTAAGGCTTTGGGCCTCTTTTGACCTCGTTGTGAGTTTGTAAGGTTGTGACCTGATTAAACAAACTCGATGCCAATCAAAATGTTTGTTCTTCTTTTTCCCGAAATTAGAATCGATAAGAGAATCGATAAAGGATCGAATCGTTAAGCAATATCGATAATGGAATCGGAATCGTAAAAATCCTATCAATTCCCATCCCTACCGTGGACCATTCTCGCCAGTGCGAACCTAAATTCAGGCACATTTACGTTTGCAGCCGACATTTTATTACTGGTGAGTAAACTTTAATCGATTTTTTTTTGCCCCAATTAGCTGCTAGGATTCAATAGACTAGGCAGTGGTTATTATTACCGTAACCGACAACTCGCAGAGCGTTATTTTTCTTTTGCCGTGAAGTGCTCTGATCGGTCAATCGGTATATTATCGGCCTGGTGGGAATTGGTTATTTTGCCATGACGTGTTTACGGCTAAATAATGCTTGGAGGTGAATTACCGGTTATGGCAGAAATAATCACTCCGTATATACTACCAGTTTTCTTAGTTCCACACAGTACATATTCCACGCAATTGATAAAGGTCAACTTACTGGGTGACTTTATGAGGTAGTTATAGATGTTTCCGAACTCCACTGCAGGCAATTCCTTTGGATCGTTTATCCAGCTATCAGCTGCGACTTTGTATGGGCAGATTTGCAGGCCAATACACACCAATTTTAAGTCGTATCGCCTCCTTCCGTCTTTCGGCAGTGACTCGTGATAATAAGTCATGTTTAAGACGTTTTTATGAAAAAAAGATGCAAAACACAGCTGAAATATATGAATTTCAGACGTTTGTCTACGGAAGTTTACCTGTGCGTGCATCCATCTCAAAATGGCGACACGTTGCTATGCAAGATGACGTCATCGTGACATCACGCCGAGTGCGAGAATAAGTAGATAGATGATTTTAAAAAATTTAAAAAAAAACAGACCCCCAAAAAATTAATGCAGCCTCAACGGGACACAAGCCAGTGTCCTACTTGCGCCGGTCCCAAGCCCGGAGATGGTAAAAAAAAGCCTGCATTGGGGGTGCCCACTCTGGTGGGTAAATTTCCCGAAAATAAGGCGCACTTTTTTCCCCAAAATCCACTTGTAAAATCATGGGTGTGCGCAGGGCCGGAGTGGGACACATTTTCGGCCCTGGAATTTCATGCCTCAGACCGGCCCACTCATTTAAAATTATGTCATTATGCATAGACGTGTTAAGTTCAGTGTTCTCTAAAGCCGTGTACTATAATTCTGTGTATTCCAATTCAGTGCAGGTAATGGTTGTTTAACAAGGTGGCTTTATTTTAACAAGTGCAACACAACATATTTTGAACAAATTTAAAAATGGATTTAAAAAAAAACTATATTAAATGATACATTTGGAAAATAAATTAGGCCTGTCAAACGATTAAAATTTTTGATCGAGTTAATTACAGCTTGAAAATTAATCGTAATTAATCGCAATTCAAACCATCTATAAAATATGCCATAGTTTTCTGTAAATTATTGTTGGTATGGAAAGATAAGACACAAGATGGATATATACATTCAACATAAGGTACATAAGGACTGTATTTGTTTATTATAACAATAAATCAACAAGATGGCATTAACAGTATTAACATTCTGTTAAAGCGATCCATGGATAGAAAGACTTGTAGTTCTTAAAAGATAAATGTTAGTACAAGTTATAGAAATTTTATATTAAAACCCCTCTTAATGTTTTCGTTTTAATAAAATTTGTAAAATTTTCAATCAAAAAATAAACTAGTAGCCCGCCATTGTTGATGTCAATAATTACTTACACAATGCTCATGGGTGCTGAAGCCTATAAAATCAGTCGCACCCAAGCGCCAGCGGAGGGCGGCAAAACTCCATAAAACACAATTAACAAGTGGGCATGTCATTGTACTGTCATTTAAATCTGTCTGAGCAGGGCATGTGCGTTAATTGCGTCAAATATTTTAACGTGATTCATTTAAAAAATTAATTACCGCCCGTTAACGCGTTAATTTTGACAGCCCTAAAATAAATGAATAAATAAGACCTTTTCTGCAACATCAAATATTAACAAAATGAGTGCTTACAGATAAAACAAACATAGCAACATAACAATATGAAAAATAAAGAATACGTATTGCACATTGTAACAACTTCTAATGATACTATTATCCATTTTCCATTTCCACTTTAAAAACGCCACGTAATTGAATATATTCATTCTAATGTTCACTCGCTGAACGACATGGCAATCCTACCTTCCAGCTCTGCACCTGTGGTGTGTTCATTATGGCTAATGCTTGCTGCTACATATCCCTTGTGAGGTGCTACAAGAAGCCAAAGTTTCCACAATTACATATTGTCGTATCACACGGTGCAACTTGCACCGTGCAAGTTGCATTTTATTCGCCATCCGGTGTTCTGTGGCCTTACCACTTTCGTTGTAATCCTCTGTAGTTTGAGGCCGCAAGGTCGTTGCATGAAAAAAATTAGCTATTTTCGCGCATTTTGCCGATTCTTTCACGAGTGCTTTTCTCTTTTTAATTCTTAATTTTCAGCGCCACCCTTGCTCTTTTTATCCATCCGAGCACCGAGATAGCAGCTAATTTGGCTCAATACAGACTACAATTAGGGGGCGGAGCTGCATGCTGTTTTTTTACTGCGGTCAAGCCACCCTCCACTCGTTAAAACGAAGTCAAGCTAGCCGCCCCTCATTTGGATCATTGTGTGCATTACGGTAATGCAACGCGCTGGCTTCCTAAAGGTGCAACTTGCTGTATTCATAATGGAACGCGGTGGCTGCCCATTTCCGCTGTCATTTTGCCAGATTTCAAAAATTGATTAAAATAAATCTGGCTGATATCCCGGGACGGTTCCACTTCTGAGGTATACTAGAGTACCCCAAGACTCGAACTAAAGTACTCTGATAAAATTCTGATGTATCATTTCAAAATAAAAGTACTTTGAAAATTGCCCATTTTTGCTGTCATTTCGCCTGATTTAAAAAATTAATTAAAAAAAAATCTGCCTGATATCCCGAGACGGTTCCACTTCTGAGGTATACTAGAATACCCCAAGACTCGAACTAAAGTACTCTGATAAAATTCTGATGTATCATTTCAAAATAAAAGTACTTTGAAAAATGCCCATTTTTGCTGTCATTTCGCCTGATTTCAAAAATTAATTTTAAAAAATCTGGCTGATATCCCGAGACGGTTCCACTTCTGAGGTATACTAGACTACCCCAAGACTCGAACTAAAGTACTCTGATAAAATTCTGAAGTATCATTTCAAAATAAAAGTACTTTGAAAATTGCCCATTTTTGCTGTCATTTCGCCTGATTTAAAAAATTAATTTTAAAAAATCTGCCTGATATCCCAAGACGGTTCCACTTCTGAGGTACACTACACTACCCCAAGACTCGAACTAAAGTACTCTGATAAAATTCTGATGTATCATTTCAAAATAAAAGTACTTTGAAAATTGCCCATTTTTGCTGTCATTTCGCCTGATTTAAAAAATTAATTTAAAAAAATCTGCCTGATATCCCGAGACGGTTCCACTTCTGAGGTATACTAGACTACCCCAAGACTCGAACTAAAGTACTCTGATAAAATTCTGATGTATCATTTCAAAATAAAAGTACTTTGAAAATTGCTTATTTTGGCTGTCATTTCGCCTGATTTCAAAAATTAATTTTTAAAAAATCTGGCTGATATCCCGAGACGGTTCCACTTCTGAGGTATACTAGACTACCCCAAGACTCGAACTAAAGTACTCTGATAAAATTCTGATGTATCATTTCAAAATAAAAGTACTTTGAAAATTGCTTATTTTGGCTGTCATTTCGCCTGATTTCAAAAATTGATAAAAAAAAATCTGGCTGATATCCCGAGACGATTTCACTTCTGAGGTATACTAGACTACTCCAAGACTCGAACTAAAGTACTCTGATAAAATTCTGATGTATCATTTCAAAATAAAAGTACTTTGAAAAATGCCTATTTTTGCTGTCATTTCGCCTGATTTCAAAAATTAATTTAAAAAAATCTGGCTGATATCCCGAGACGGTTCCACTTCTGAGGTACACTACACTACCCCAAGACTCGAACTAAAGTACTCTGATAAAATTCTGATGTATCATTTTAAAATAAAAGTACTTTGAAAATTGTCAATTTTTGCTCTCATTTCGCCTGATTTCAAAAATTGATTAAAAAAAATCTGGCTGATATCCCGAGACGGTTCCACTTCTGAGGTATACTAGACTACCCCAAGACTCGAACTAAAGTACTCTGATAAAATTCTGATGTATCATTTCAAAATAAAAGTACTTTGAAAATTGCTTATTTTGGCTGTCATTTCGCCTGATTTCAAAATTTGATTAAAAAAAATCTGCCTGATATCCCGAGACGGTTCCACTTCAGAGGTATACTACACTACCCCAAGACTCGAACTAAAGTACTCTGATAAAATTCTGATGTATCATTTCAAAATAAAAGTACTTTGAAAATTGCTTATTTTGGCTGTCATTTCGCCTGATTTCAAAAATTAATAAAAAAAAATCTGGCTGATATCCCGAGACGGTTCCACTTCAGAGGTATACTAGACTACCCCAAGACTCGAACTAAAGTACTCTGATAAAATTCTGATGTATCATTTCAAAATAAAAGTACTTTGAAAATTGTCAATTTTTGCTGTCATTTCGCCTGATTTCAAAAATTAATTAAAAAAAATCTGGCTGATATCCCGAGACGGTTCCACTTCAGAGGTATACTAGACTACCCCAAGACTCAAACTAAAGTACTCTGATAAAATTCTGATGTATCATTTCAAAATAAAAGTACTTTGAAAATTGCTTATTTTGGCTGTCATTTCGCCTGATTTCAAAAATTGATTAAAAAAAATCTGGCTGATATCCCGAGACGGTTCCACTTCAGAGGTATACTAGACTACCCCAAGACTCGAACTAAAGTACTCTGATAAAATTCTGATGTATCATTTCAAAATAAAAGTACTTTGAAAATTGCTTATTTTGGCTGTCATTTCGCCTGATTTCAAAAATTGATTAAAAAAAATCTGGCTGATATCCCGAGACGGTTCCACTTCAGAGGTATACTAGACTACCCCAAGACTCGAACTAAAGTACTCTGATAAAATTCTGATGTATCATTTCAAAATAAAAGTACTTTGAAAATTGCTTATTTTGGCTGTCATTTCGCCTGATTTCAAAAATTAATAAAAAAAAATCTGGCTGATATCCCGAGACGGTTCCACTTCTGAGGTACACTACACTACCCCAAGACTCGAACTAAAGTACTCTGATAAAATTCTGATGTATCATTTCAAAATAAAAGTACTTTGAAAAATGCCTATTTTTGCTGTCATTTCGCCTGATTTCAAAAATTAATTAAAAAAAATCTGGCTGATATCCCGAGACGGTTCCACTTCAGAGGTATACTAGACTACCCCAAGACTCAAACTAAAGTACTCTGATAAAATTCTGATGTATCATTTCAAAATAAAAGTACTTTGAAAATTGCTTATTTTGGCTGTCATTTCGCCTGATTTCAAAAATTGATTAAAAAAAATCTGGCTGATATCCCGAGACGGTTCCACTTCAGAGGTATACTAGACTACCCCAAGACTCGAACTAAAGTACTCTGATAAAATTCTGATGTATCATTTCAAAATAAAAGTACTTTGAAAATTGCTTATTTTGGCTGTCATTTCGCCTGATTTCAAAAATTGATTAAAAAAAATCTGGCTGATATCCCGAGACGGTTCCACTTCAGAGGTATACTAGACTACCCCAAGACTCGAACTAAAGTACTCTGATAAAATTCTGATGTATCATTTCAAAATAAAAGTACTTTGAAAATTGCTTATTTTGGCTGTCATTTCGCCTGATTTCAAAAATTAATAAAAAAAAATCTGGCTGATATCCCGAGACGATTCCACTTCTGAGGTATACTAGACTACTCCAAGACTCGAACTAAAGTACTCTGATAAAATTCTGATGTATCATTTCAAAATAAAAGTACTTTGAAAAATGCCTATTTTTGCTGTCATTTCGCCTGATTTCAAAAATTAATTTAAAAAAATCTGGCTGATATCCCGAGACGGTTCCACTTCTGAGGTACACTACACTACCCCAAGACTCGAACTAAAGTACTCTGATAAAATTCTGATGTATCATTTTAAAATAAAAGTACTTTGAAAAATGCCCATGTTTGCTGTCATTTCGCCTGATTTCAAAAATTGATTAAAAAAAATCTGCCTGATATCCCGAGACGGTTCCACTTCTGAGGTATACTAGACTACCCCAAGACTCGAACTAAAGTACTCTGATAAAATTCTGATGTATCATTTCAAAATAAAAGTACTTTGAAAATTGCCCATTTTTGCTGTCATTTCGCCTGATTTAAAAAATTAATTTAAAAAAATCTGCCTGATATCCCGAGACGGTTCCACTTCTGAGGTATACTAGACTACCCCAAGACTCGAACTAAAGTACTCTGATAAAATTCTGATGTATCATTTCAAAATAAAAGTACTTTGAAAAATGCCCATTTTTGCTGTCATTTCGCCTGATTTCAAAAATTAATTTTAAAAAATCTGGCTGAAATCCCGAGACGGTTCCACTTCTGAGGTACACTACACTACCCCAAGACTCGAACTAAAGTACTCTGATAAAATTCTGATGTATCATTTCAAAATAAAAGTACTTTGAAAATTGCTTATTTTGGCTGTCATTTCGCCTGATTTCAAAAATTAATTAAAAAAATCTGGCTAATATCCCGAGACGGTTCCACTTCTGGGGTATACTAGACTACCCCAAGACTCGAACTAAAGTACTCTGATAAAATTCTGATGTATCATTTCAAAATAAAAGTACTTTGAAAATTGTCAATTTTTGCTCTCATTTCGCCTGATTTCAAAAATTAATAAACAAAAATCTGGCTGATATCCCGAGACGGTTCCACTTCTGAGGTATACTACACTACCCAAAGACTCGAACTAAAGTATTCTGATAAAATTCTGATGTATCATTTAAAAATAAAAGTACTTTGAAAATTGCACATTTTTGCTTGTCATTTCGCATGATTTCAAAAATTAATTCAAAAAAATCTGCCTGATATCCCGGGACGGTTCCACTTCTGGAGTATACTAGACAACCCCAAGACTTGAACTAAAGTACTCTGATAAAATTCTGATGTATCATTTCAAAATCATATCTACCTCATAGTTCTGAGAACAAGGTTCAAGTCATGGCTCCGGCCTTGCTGTATGACACTTCTAAAACACAGGATTGGTGAAAAGGTGTCTCCTTGTCCAGTAGGAGTGAAATCCTCCACCCACTGCGGTCCTTTGTGGAATTAGTTTGGTGACCGCTGATCTAAAGTCAGTGCGCCGAAGTCAGTGCGCCGCCAGCGGTGGCCACAGCCACCCCTATAAATTGGTTGGCCACCCCACTGGCCACCCCGCTTGCCAGTATATCGTTGAATTGTTGTAGCATCAGTTATGCATTTCATCCCAAATGAATGCATTTATTTTGTTTTGTTAAATGTGGGGCTGTCATATTTATCGTGTTAATGGGCGGTAATTAATTTAATTAATCACGTGAAAATACTGTATTTATCGCAATTAACGCATTTGCGGTAGGACTCATTCAAGCATTGCCGCAAACACCCTACAATAGCGCCGTTTTACTTATATACAGAGAAAAGAGGCAGTGTCAAGTGAGTGGAGTAGATACAAGCATTCATTGGGGCCGTGCGTTTAATTGCCAAAAGCTTAGTCATCTCTCCCACAGCAACTATAAATATTGTGGGAAGCAACGTGGGGAAGAATGACAGGAGTTGATCTTTTTCTTACGCAGAGAAGATATAGCATTTGCAGGCACCACACACAGTCATGGTTGCACCACTTCCCATCATGCATTTGGGCAGGACAGTTAAGTCGCTACAGTAACATTTACTGAAAGCTCAACAAATACACTAGATGGCAATATTTAGTCACAATATACAAACTCACATTTATCCTTTAAGAATTACAAGTCTTTCTACCTGTGGATCCCTTTCACAGAAATAATGTTCATAATGTTAATGCCATCTGGTGGATTTATTGTTATAATAAAAAAATACAGTACTTATGTACAGTATGTTGAATGTATATACAGTGGGAAGAACAAGTATTTGATACACTGCCAATGGGTTTTCCCATTGACTGTGTATTAAATACTTGTTCTCCCCACTGTAGCCGTCTTGTCTTATCTTTCCATTTCAACAATAGTAATAAAAAAATAAATAGGAGTAATAACAATTTTCAACAGAAAAATATGGCATATTTTAGAGGTGGTTTGAATTGCGATTAATTATTTTTTAAGCTGTGATTAACTCAATTAAAAATTTTAATCGTTTGACAGCCCTAGTTAAATGTACACCTTATGCCTAATATATACATAACACAATAAAACAGAATTGTTGTGGAACTTAAAATGTTGACTGGCCAGTTATGGACAATGCACATTAAATCATTAGTAGCATCAAATATTACACAATACACCAAAGTATATCAGTAGCCGTGTCCTTAAGTCTTTCTGATAGTTTTCTCCTGACCTTTGTACTGCAATAATATAATGAAAACCTGAAATTATGGCTTTTAGTTTTGGCCACCCCAAGATTTTAAGTGGCCCCATCTGGCCACCCCTATCAAAAATTTCTGGAGGCGCCACTGTCTAAAGTCCCTTTTGAAAAGCGAGGACACTATAATTTGCATACTTTGTATGTTATCCGAGTGTGTGTATCACATATAACATAAAAATACATGAATTCCAGTGGTGAATGATATGTTCTGATTTTTAATTTAAAAGCCTCAAATATAAAAGACAGCAATTTATGCATATATCCTTGTCTAAAGTTCCCACCCAACATAACATGACACCCAATGATGTTTTTATTTTGACTGCTCTTTGATCCAGGGGGATGGCTTCAATAAGTGGTACCATTAACAGCGCCTAGGAACGAATGAACAGGAGTTGAAAATTGCCAAAAGGAAACAATTATTATGCATTATATGTTGTGCATAAGCATGCTTTTTATGTGTCATTGATATATATATATATATATATATATGTATATATGTATATATGTATATATTCATTGGATCTATCAAAGAACAGTCAAAATAAAAACATCATTGGGTGTCATGTTATGTTGGGTGGGAAGTTTAGACAAGGATGAATTCATAAATTGCTGTCTTTTATATGTGACACTTTTAAATTAAAATTCAAAACATCATTTACAACTAGGGGTGAAAGTGGGCCAGAACGGTCATGAACACAGTTCCGGTATAAGATTCAGGGCCAGAACGCAGTTCTGGTATTAAATTCAGGGCCGGAATGCTGTTCTGGTACACTCTGCTTTGATTCCGAAAATATGACGGCAACTGTCAAAACGCTATGTAAAAAAAAAAAAAAAAAAAAATGCTAAGCTGCCACACATGCCAAGAAGAAAACAATCTACCAACATCAGATTTACATACACAAGTGTTAACAACAAGCATAATAAAGTGCTTGTGTAGCGTAATTCGTTTCCACCAATATTTATAATTTGTTTTATTCCGCGGACGGCATGGAGGTTTCCCCAGCTCCTGTAGTTATCCGAGTCTGACGATGATGAGTCACGTCAATGTGAAAATGCACGCAGCAAAGCAAAACGGCTGTACTCATTTATCCGTTCAATTGGCTGACATACTGACATGTTATCAGCAGAGGTAGTTAGCTCTGATTGGTACAAATGTGCATGTTTTCTGAACAGCAATTAAAAAATAAAAAAAATAAAAAGTCGTTGAATTGATGCGACAAAAAAAGGCAATGCAACATAAAATGGATCAAATCTTTAAGAGCAACGAAAGAGTTGAGGAGGCTTATTTATCATATTTAGTTTTATTTGCTCTGATGGGGAGGTACAGAACATCTTAGCTGTCAATGTGCCCTTTGGACTTATATTTGTTCTTTTATTTTAGGCTACTGATTCATTTATTCATTCATTCATTTCATTATGATTTAAAAAAGTCAATGTTCAAACTATATTTAATTTCACTCTGCATAATATAAGTCATTTGTACTTATTTTTCTGAATGTATGTTACTTATATCTTTATTATCATTTAAAAATAAGTATTTGTTTACATTGACTTCAATTTTAATGTTTCCTATGTTCTTTACTAGTTAAAATTGAGATTTGGCATTTAGTATGTGAGGAAATAACGGAAAATAAAAATTAGAAGATGAAGGTTGGGGTTTAGCTGTTTTTGTTAACTTTTATTTTGCATATCATTGAAAAAATACAATTTTGAATGAAAATCAGTTTTTGTATGTGTTATACAAATAACTGTGCTAAAACAGTTTTCTTTGCATTTCAGTAGTTTAAGAGGTTTGACACCCCCCCCCCCCCCCCCAAAAAAAAATAAAATAAAATAAAATGAAAGAAAGAAATTAAATAAAATTTCTGGCTCCGTAGCGACCTTCACGTCGGGGAGTTCCAGCAAGAAATTCTAGCCACTTTCACCCTTGTTTACAACTGTAATATCATGTTTTTTTTTTTTTTTTTTTTAATTCATTCATCCTCTTTGCTGGTTATCCTTATGAGGGCTGCCAGGGTGATGGAGCCTTTGTCAGTTCACCATTAACAGTAAGAAAGGTATACCCTGAACTTGCACTATTAAACAAACATACGTACAATTTGGAGTGTTCAATTTGCCTTACATGTTTGTTTTTAGGATCGTGCAAGGAAACCGTAGAGGGCCATAAAAAACAACACACACACGGATAACATAGAAAGTATGCAAATTGTAATGTCCTCGCTTTTCAAAAGGGACTTTAGATCAGCGGTCACCAAACTAATTCCACAAAGGACCGCAGTGGGTGGAGGATTTCACTCCTACTGTACAAGGAGACACCTTTTCACCAATCCTGTATTTTAGAAGTGTCATACAGCAAGGCCGGAGCCATGACTTGAACCAACCCTTGTTCTCAGAACTATGAGGCAGATATGATTTTGAAATGATACATCAGAATTTTATCAGAGTACTTTAGTTCGAGTCTTGGGGTAGTCTAGTATACCTCTGAAGTGGAACCGTCTCGGGATATCAGCCAGATTTTTTTTAATTTTTGAAATCAGGCGAAATGACAGCAAAAATTGACAATTTTTAAAGTACTTTTATTTTGAAATGATACATCAGAATTTTATCAGAGTACTTTAGTTCGAGTCTTGGGGTAGTCTAGTATACCTCAGAAGTGGAACCGTCTCGGGATATCAGCCAGATTTTTTTTAATCAATTTTTGAAATCAGGCGAAATGAGAGCAAAAATTGACAATTTTCAAAGTACTTTTATTTTAAAATGATACATCAGAATTTTATCAGAGTACTTTAGTTCGAGTCTTGGGGTAGTGTAGTGTACCTCAGAAGTGGAACCGTCTCGGGATATCAGCCAGATTTTTTTAAATTAATTTTTGAAATCAGGCGAAATGACAGCAAAAATAGGCATTTTTCAAAGTACTTTTATTTTGAAATGATACATCAGAATTTTATCAGAGTACTTTAGTTCGAGTCTTGGGGTAGTGTAGTGTACCTCAGAAGTGGAACCGTCTCGGGATATCAGCCAGATTTTTTTTTATTAATTTTTGAAATCAGGCGAAATGACAGCCAAAATAAGCAATTTTCAAAGTACTTTTATTTTGAAATGATACATCAGAATTTTATCAGAGTACTTTAGTTCGAGTCTTGGGGTAGTCTAGTATACCTCTGAAGTGGAACCGTCTCGGGATATCAGCCAGATTTTTTTTAATCAATTTTTGAAATCAGGCGAAATGACAGCCAAAATAAGCAATTTTCAAAGTACTTTTATTTTGAAATGATACATCAGAATTTTATCAGAGTACTTTAGTTCGAGTCTTGGGGTAGTCTAGTATACCTCAGAAGTGGAGCCGTCTCGGGATATCAGGCAGATTTTTTTTAATCAATTTTTGAAATCAGGCGAAATGACAGCAAAAATGGGCATTTTTCAAAGTACTTTTATTTTAAAATGATACATCAGAATTTTATCAGAGTACTTTAGTTCGAGTCTTGGGGTAGTGTAGTGTACCTCTGAAGTGGAACCGTCTTGGGATATCAGCCAGATTTTTTAAAATTAATTTTTGAAATCAGGCGAAATGAGAGCAAAAATTGACAATTTTCAAAGTACTTTTATTTTAAAATGATACATCAGAATTTTATCAGAGTACTTTAGTTCGAGTCTTGGGGTAGTGTAGTGTACCTCTGAAGTGGAACCGTCTTGGGATATCAGCCAGATTTTTTTAAATTAATTTTTGAAATCAGGCGAAATGACAGCAAAAATAGGCATTTTTCAAAGTACTTTTATTTTGAAATGATACATCAGAATTTTATCAGAGTACTTTAGTTCGAGTCTTGGGGTAGTGTAGTGTACCTCAGAAGTGGAACCGTCTCGGGATATCAGCCAGATTTTTTTTTATTAATTTTTGAAATCAGGCGAAATGACAGCCAAAATAAGCAATTTTCAAAGTACTTTTATTTTGAAATGATACATCAGAATTTTATCAGAGTACTTTAGTTCGAGTCTTGGGGTAGTCTAGTATACCTCTGAAGTGGAACCGTCTCGGGATATCAGCCAGATTTTTTTTAATCAATTTTTGAAATCAGGCGAAATGACAGCCAAAATAAGCAATTTTCAAAGTACTTTTATTTTGAAATGATACATCAGAATTTTATCAGAGTACTTTAGTTCGAGTCTTGGGGTAGTCTAGTATACCTCAGAAGTGGAACCGTCTCGGGATATCAGCCAGATTTTTTTTAATCAATTTTTGAAATCAGGCGAAATGACAGCAAAAATGGGCATTTTTCAAAGTACTTTTATTTTAAAATGATACATCAGAATTTTATCAGAGTACTTTAGTTCGAGTCTTGGGGTAGTGTAGTGTACCTCTGAAGTGGAACCGTCTTGGGATATCAGCCAGATTTTTTAAAATTAATTTTTGAAATCAGGCGAAATGAGAGCAAAAATTGACAATTTTCAAAGTACTTTTATTTTGAAATGATACATCAGAATTTTATCAGAGTACTTTAGTTCGAGTCTTGGGGTAGTCTAGTATACCTCTGAAGTGGAACCGTCTCGGGATATCAGCCAGATTTTTTTAAATTAATTTTTGAAATCAGGCGAAATGACAGCAAAAATTGACAATTTTTAAAGTACTTTTATTTTGAAATGATACATCAGAATTTTATCAGAGTACTTTAGTTCGAGTCTTGGGGTAGTCTAGTATACCTCAGAAGTGGAACCGTCTCGGGATATCAGCCAGATTTTTTTTAATCAATTTTTGAAATCAGGCGAAATGAGAGCAAAAATTGACAATTTTCAAAGTACTTTTATTTTAAAATGATACATCAGAATTTTATCAGAGTACTTTAGTTCGAGTCTTGGGGTAGTGTAGTGTACCTCAGAAGTGGAACCGTCTCGGGATATCAGCCAGATTTTTTAAAATTAATTTTTGAAATCAGGCGAAAGGACAGCAAAAATAGGCATTTTTCAAAGTACTTTTATTTTGAAATGATACATCAGAATTTTATCAGAGTACTTTAGTTCGAGTCTTGGATTAGTCTAGTATACCTCAGAAGTGGAACCGTCTCGGGATATCAGCCAGATTTTTTTTAATTAATTTTTGAAATCAGGCGAAATGACAGCAAAAATAGGCAATTTTCAAAGTACTTTTATTTTGAAATGATACATCAGAATTTTATCAGAGTACTTTAGTTCGAGTCTTGGAGTAGTCGAGTATACCTCAGAAGTGGAATCGTCTCGGGATATCAGCCAGATTTTTTTTTATTAATTTTTGAAATCAGGCGAAATGACAGCCAAAATAAGCAATTTTCAAAGTACTTTTATTTTAAAATGATACATCAGAATTTTATCAGAGTACTTTAGTTCGAGTCTTGGGGTAGTGTAGTGTACCTCAGAAGTGGAACCGTCTCGGGATATCAGCCAGATTTTTTTAAATTAATTTTTGAAATCAGGCGAAATGACAGCAAAAATAGGCATTTTTCAAAGTACTTTTATTTTGAAATGATACATCAGAATTTTATCAGAGTACTTTAGTTCGAGTCTTGGGGTAGTGTAGTGTACCTCAGAAGTGGAACCGTCTCGGGATATCAGCCAGATTTTTTTTTATTAATTTTTGAAATCAGGCGAAATGACAGCCAAAATAAGCAATTTTCAAAGTACTTTTATTTTGAAATGATACATCAGAATTTTATCAGAGTACTTTAGTTCGAGTCTTGGGGTAGTCTAGTATACCTCTGAAGTGGAACCGTCTCGGGATATCAGCCAGATTTTTTTTAATCAATTTTTGAAATCAGGCGAAATGACAGCCAAAATAAGCAATTTTCAAAGTACTTTTATTTTGAAATGATACATCAGAATTTTATCAGAGTACTTTAGTTCGAGTCTTGGGGTAGTCTAGTATACCTCAGAAGTGGAACCGTCTCGGGATATCAGGCAGATTTTTTTTAATCAATTTTTGAAATCAGGCGAAATGACAGCAAAAATGGGCATTTTTCAAAGTACTTTTATTTTAAAATGATACATCAGAATTTTATCAGAGTACTTTAGTTCGAGTCTTGGGGTAGTGTAGTGTACCTCTGAAGTGGAACCGTCTTGGGATATCAGCCAGATTTTTTAAAATTAATTTTTGAAATCAGGCGAAATGAGAGCAAAAATTGACAATTTTCAAAGTACTTTTATTTTGAAATGATACATCAGAATTTTATCAGAGTACTTTAGTTCGAGTCTTGGGGTAGTCTAGTATACCTCTGAAGTGGAACCGTCTCGGGATATCAGCCAGATTTTTTTAAATTAATTTTTGAAATCAGGCGAAATGACAGCAAAAATTGACAATTTTTAAAGTACTTTTATTTTGAAATGATACATCAGAATTTTATCAGAGTACTTTAGTTCGAGTCTTGGGGTAGTCTAGTATACCTCAGAAGTGGAACCGTCTCGGGATATCAGCCAGATTTTTTTTAATCAATTTTTGAAATCAGGCGAAATGAGAGCAAAAATTGACAATTTTCAAAGTACTTTTATTTTAAAATGATACATCAGAATTTTATCAGAGTACTTTAGTTCGAGTCTTGGGGTAGTGTAGTGTACCTCAGAAGTGGAACCGTCTCGGGATATCAGCCAGATTTTTTAAAATTAATTTTTGAAATCAGGCGAAAGGACAGCAAAAATAGGCATTTTTCAAAGTACTTTTATTTTGAAATGATACATCAGAATTTTATCAGAGTACTTTAGTTCGAGTCTTGGATTAGTCTAGTATACCTCAGAAGTGGAACCGTCTCGGGATATCAGCCAGATTTTTTTTAATTAATTTTTGAAATCAGGCGAAATGACAGCAAAAATAGGCAATTTTCAAAGTACTTTTATTTTGAAATGATACATCAGAATTTTATCAGAGTACTTTAGTTCGAGTCTTGGAGTAGTCGAGTATACCTCAGAAGTGGAATCGTCTCGGGATATCAGCCAGATTTTTTTTTATTAATTTTTGAAATCAGGCGAAATGACAGCCAAAATAAGCAATTTTCAAAGTACTTTTATTTTAAAATGATACATCAGAATTTTATCAGAGTACTTTAGTTTGAGTCTTGGGGTAGTCTAGTATACCTCTGAAGTGGAACCGTCTCGGGATATCAGCCAGATTTTTTTTAATTAATTTTTGAAATCAGGCGAAATGACAGCAAAAATGGGCATTTTTCAAAGTACTTTTATTTTGAAATGATACATCAGAATTTTATCAGAGTACTTTAGTTCGAGTCTTGGGGTAGTCTAGTATACCTCTGAAGTGGAACCGTCTCGGGATATCAGCCAGATTTTTTAAAATCAATTTTTGAAATCAGGCGAAATGACAGCCAAAATAAGCAATTTTCAAAGTACTTTTATTTTGAAATGATACATCAGAATTTTATCAGAGTACTTTAGTTTGAGTCTTGGGGTAGTCTAGTATACCTCTGAAGTGGAACCGTCTCGGGATATCAGCCAGATTTTTTTTAATTAATTTTTGAAATCAGGCGAAATGACAGCAAAAATTGACAATTTTCAAAGTACTTTTATTTTGAAATGATACATCAGAATTTTATCAGAGTACTTTAGTTCGAGTCTTGGGGTAGTCTAGTATACCTCAGAAGTGGAACCGTCTCGGGATATCAGCCAGATTTTTTTTAATTAATTTTTGAAATCAGGCGAAATTACAGCAAAAATGGGCATTTTTCAAAGTACTTTTATTTTGAAATGATACATCAGAATTTTATCAGAGTACTTTAGTTCGAGTCTTGGAGTAGTCTGGTATACCTCAGAAGTGGAATCGTCTCGGGATATCAGCCAGATGTTTTTAAATCAAATTTTGAAATCAGGCGAAATGACAGCCAAAATAAGCAATTTTCAAAGTATTTTTATTTTGAAATGATACATCATAATTTTATCAGAGTACTTTAGTTCGAGTCTTGGGGTAGTCTAGTATACCTCTGAAGTGGAACCGTCTCGGGATATCAGCCAGATTTTTTTTAATTAATTTTTGAAATCAGGCGAAATGACAGCCAAAATAAGCAATTTTCAAAGTACTTTTATTTTGAAATGATACATCAGAATTTTATCAGAGTACTTTAGTTCGAGTCTTGGGGTAGTCTAGTATACCTCTGAAGTGGAACCGTCTCGGGATATCAGCCAGATTTTTTAAAATTAATTTTTGAAATCAGGCGAAATGAGAGCAAAAATTGACAATTTTCAAAGTACTTTTATTTTGAAATGATACATCAGTATTTTATCAGAGTACTTTAGTTCGAGTCTTGGGGTAGTCTAGTATACCTCTGAAGTGGAACCGTCTCGGGATATCAGCCAGATTTTTTTAAATTAATTTTTGAAATCAGGCGAAATGACAGCAAAAATTGACAATTTTCAAAGTACTTTTATTTTGAAATGATACATCAGAATTTTATCAGAGTACTTTAGTTCGAGTCTTGGGGTAGTCTAGTATACCTCAGAAGTGGAACCGTCTCGGGATATCAGCCAGATTTTTTTTAATCAATTTTTGAAATCAGGCGAAATGAGAGCAAAAATTGACAATTTTCAAAGTACTTTTATTTCAAAATGATACATCAGAATTTTATCAGAGTACTTTAGTTCGAGTCTTGGGGTAGTGTAGTGTACCTCAGAAGTGGAACCGTCTCGGGATATCAGCCAGATTTTTTAAAATTAATTTTTGAAATCAGGCGAAAGGACAGCAAAAATAGGCATTTTTCAAAGTACTTTTATTTTGAAATGATACATCAGAATTTTATCAGAGTACTTTAGTTCGAGTCTTGGATTAGTCTAGTATACCTCAGAAGTGGAACCGTCTCGGGATATCAGCCAGATTTTTTTTAATTAATTTTTGAAATCAGGCGAAATGACAGCAAAAATAGGCATTTTTCAAAGTACTTTTATTTTGAAATGATACATCAGAATTTTATCAGAGTACTTTAGTTCGAGTCTTGGAGTAGTCGAGTATACCTCAGAAGTGGAATCGTCTCGGGATATCAGCCAGATTTTTTTTTATTAATTTTTGAAATCAGGCGAAATGACAGCCAAAATAAGCAATTTTCAAAGTACTTTTATTTTGAAATGATACATCAGAATTTTATCAGAGTACTTTAGTTCGAGTCTTGGGGTAGTCTAGTATACCTCTGAAGTGGAACCGTCTCGGGATATCAGCCAGATTTTTTTTAATCAATTTTTGAAATCAGGCGAAATGACAGCAAAAATGGGCATTTTTCAAAGTACTTTTATTTTAAAATGATACATCAGAATTTTATAAGAGTACTTTAGTTCGAGTCTTGGGGTAGTGTAGTGTACCTCAGAAGTGGAACCGTCTCGGGATATCAGCCAGATTTTTTTTAATTAATTTTTGAAATCAGGTGAAATGACAGCAAAAATGGGCATTTTTCAAAGTACTTTTATTTTGAAATGATACATCAGAATTTTATCAGAGTACTTTAGTTCGAGTCTTGGGGTAGTCTAGTATACCTCAGAAGTGGAACCGTCTCGGGATATCAGGCAGATTTTTTTTAATCAATTTTTGAAATCAGGCGAAATGACAGCAAAAATGGGCATTTTTCAAAGTACTTTTATTTTAAAATGATACATCAGAATTTTATCAGAGTACTTTAGTTCGAGTCTTGGGGTAGGGTAGTGTACCTCAGAAGTGGAACCGTCTCGGGATATCAGCCAGATTTTTTTAAATTAATTTTTGAAATCAGGCGAAATGACAGCAAAAATTGGCAATTTTCAAAGTACTTTTATTTTGAAATGATACATCAGAATTTTATCAGAGCACTTTAGTTCGAGTCTTGGGGTACTCTGGTATACCTCAGAAGTGGAACCGTCCCGGGATATCAGCCAGATTTTTTTAAATCAATTTTTGAAATCAGGCGAAATGACAGCGGAAATGGGCAGCCACCGCGTTCCATTATGAATACAGCAAGTTGCACCATTAGGAAGCCAGCGCGTTGCATTACCGTAATGCACACAATGATCCAAATGAGGGGTGGCTAGCTTGACTTCGTTTTAACGAGTGGAGGGTGGCTTGACCGCAGTGTATTTTTCGTCTGCACACGTGAGGATGAGTCTGGGAAAAAAAAATAATAGTTTTTTTTTTTTTTTTTTTTAAGACGGCCCACAGGGACAGCGGTAACAGAATGTAAGTTATACTCAGTGGCACTGTCATAAATAAATACCAAACAAAAAATGATAACAGTGTAATTTTTTTTTTTTTTTTTAATAAAACCCGGACCGGCCCATCTGGCCAGCCGGCCCTTCTGGAATCGTCCAGAAGCTCCCGATTAGTCACTCCGGGCCTGGGTGTGCGTTATAAAGGGGTACAGGGATGGAGACAGAAATATATAAATACATACAGTATAAAGACTTTTTCTTTATTGACACGGCCATGTTGTGTTGAAAACGTAAAAGGCGATCCGTTGCCGACCATTACGGTAAAAGACGTCACCGTTTGTTTTGGTAATACGTCACTCTGATTGGTCGAATGACTTCCGTGAGTTCGTCTGCACTGTTATGAGCTCTTTTTAACGACGTACCGCAAGCAACACGTCACTTCCGCTCATTAATAGTCATGACATTAGCTACTGTTGCTAAGTAGGGACAAGCCACTGGTTGTCCCTAATAGGAAATGAATGGAAATCGTGTACGAAGGAGATGTTTACAGAGCTAAAACTACCAATTCTCTCCGAAAATGATGTGCCTGGTGCCAAATTCACTGGCAAAGATGTGGAAGAACATAAAAATGTTCAGTTAAAGAGATGGCTTTAGTGTCGAAGGCTGAAAAAGACGAAAAAAACGAGCCGACCTAAGCATAGCTTTAGCTTTTTTTATCGACGCGACTGACAATGACATTCTCCTGTTTCAACAAGCTATCCTTTACCATCAGCCCTGTCTTTCTTATATATCCTCTGGTTGTCCTACGTCTCTTACCGTTCTTGGGGGAAATTTAGTTAGCTTTGTGTAGCGATCGCAAATGCTACTCAGTGACAGCCAACGAACACTTAATTTTTTCATTGATAACACATCTTAATCCTATAATTTATTTACACTTCCCTCTTACTAAAGTTGTTTTTTTATATATATAACAGAAACGGTAACAGTGGCAGTCAGATACCATTGTAATTCTTTTCAGGTCATTCATTATCAGACAGAAGCAGTACGGCACAACGTTACGCTAAAAACAATAAGTTAAAAATATAAAAATGGCTTACCTCTTTATCCTCTGAAAGACCATGCCAACCCAACATAATGTTTACTGCAAATGAAACGTGAATGGATTCGCCGAGCTGGTGATAAAGTCCGCGCAAGTTGATTCGGTCTTCACATTTTTTCCTCTCGAGTTTTTGGTTTCCGGAAACGTATGAAGAAAACATCCTTCATGTGTCGTAATGTCTAGAGTCGTTTCTACAAGTTCCAAAAAAGCAATGCGTGATCGGCATGTTCGTTTTTGAAAGATTACCGGAGAAAAGTAGCACTTTTTATGTTGGGTCTATGCTAGGGCGGGTCTATAATGTCCCACTTCGGCTTTACTTTCGCTTTACGATGCGACGTCACAGTCTAAAAATATCCTGCGTGCGGTACGCCATTTCCCACTAAAGTCGTCACTTTAACGTTACAGTATAATTCCAAGGAAGATACCGTACATTAATGGTATTTCACGATGATGAAACGAGCAAGCTACACGGCAGCCTTCAAAAGGAAAGTAATTTCCATATCTGAGGAAGCTGGAATTCGTGAAGCAGCAAGACGGAATGACGTCAGAGAATCGAGTGTGCGGTACTGGAGACGAATGAAGGAGAAGATGGAACAAGCAAAGTCATCAGCAAAAGCAATTGGTAGAGGTAGAAAAGCAGAGCACCCTCATCTAAAAAAAGAACTCATGGATATTGTGAAGGATAGGCGATGTCGGGGTCATCCTATCAACACATTAGAACTGAGACTGGAAGCATTGAAAAGAATGAAACGGATAAACCCGAAGTCTGACGTCAAAGCCCCAGCGCATTGGTGTTTCCGATTCATGCAACGAAACAACATTTCAGTTAGGAGGAGAACATCAATTGCTCAAAAAATGCCTAAAGATAATGAAAAGAAACTTATGGATTTTCAAAAGTTTGTAATAAAGCTAAGACAAAAACATTATTATGCACCGGGTAATATAGAGAATGCAGATCAAACCCCTGTTACTTTTGATTTGCCATGTGCTCAAACTCTAACCGACAAAGGGGAAAAATCTGTGACAATAAAGTCAACCGGCAATGAGCGGAACCGCTTCACAGTGATGCTTGGAGCAAAGGGGGATGGAACAAAGAATGCTTCATGGCCCTCTGGAGTTGTTGTACGGTGTCATCCAAAGGGCTGGATGGATGAGGACCTGACCAAGGAATGGCTCAGGACGGTGTGGTGCAGTGGTCCATCAACAAGGAGACGAATGCTGGTCCTGGATGCATTCAGGTGCCACACAATGCCATCAATCAAAGAAATCTTAAAAGAGAACCTCACAGATCTGGTGATAATCCCTGGGGGGATGACAAGCCAGCTTCAGGTAATGGACGTTGTGTGCAACAAGCCTTTCAAGGATTTCTTGAAAAAGAAGTGGTGCTCCTGGATGGCTGGTGATGACACCAGTACACAGCAGGAGGAATGAAGAAGAAGCCAGACCTCGTCCTTATGGTGCAGGGGGTGAAAGGGTCATGGGATGCACTGGATCCAACCATCATCATCTGTGGCTTCAAGAAGTGCTGCCTGACAAACGCCATGGACGGTACTGAGGATGATCTGTTGTGGGAGGAAGAGGGAATGCAAGAGCAGGACACATCTGCAGAAGAGGCATATGAAGAAATCCTCAACGAGCAGGACTTCAGTGATAACAGAGTCACTGATGCGGATGAACAGCATATCAGACAACTATTTGACTGTGAGTCAGATTCTTCTTTTGACGGATTCAGTACTGAGGACTTATAAGAATGCCTTAGATGTTCATGTATAATACAGATATGGCTGTTTTGTTTTTTGCCGGGTTCTCTTAAGTTGTTAACAGTTGTTACGGTAATGTTTTCCACTACCAGTACGGTATGTATCACTGTGCTATGCTTGTGCTGTGTTATGTCTGTTTTTAATTTTTGTTAAATTAAAATGACGTTTCTGTATTTCTACATGAGCCGTTTTCTTGTATTCTACCGTATTTATTGGTGGTAAAATTAGGGGGCACATTATACACGGGTACAAAAATTTTCCCTAGCTTTTGCAGGTAAATTGGGGGTGCGCGTTATACACGAGTGTGCCTTATATTCGGGAAATCATGGTAACCACTTAATGAGGTATTGTATTTGATTTGCTATATAATAGTGTTGGAAATGGCGTACCGCACGCATGCTATTTTTAGACCGTGATGTCGCTTCGTAAAGCGGAAGTAAAGCAGGACTGGGACATTATAGACCCACCCTCTCATAGAAACCATGTTAATTGTGCGACTTTTCTCCGGTAATCTTTCAAAAACGAACACGCCGATCACACACTGCTTTTTTGGAACTTGTAGAAACGACTCTAGACATTACGACATATGGAGGATGTTTTCCTCATACGTTTCCTTAAACCAAATACTCGGAGGAAAAAATGTGAAGACCGAATCAACTTGCGCGGACTTCTGCCAGCTCGGCAGTAAACATTTACGCAGTAAACATTTTGTTGGGTTGGCATTGTCTTTCAGAGGACAAAGAGGTAAACCATTTTGATATTTTTAACTTATTTCTTAGCGTGATGTTGTGCGGTGCTGCTTCTGTCTGACAATTAATGACCTGTAAAGAATTTAAATGGTATTTGACTGCCACAGTTACATTTTCTGTTGTTAAAAAAACAACTTTAGTAAGGGGGAACAATGAAAAAATTAAAAGTGTTCGTTGGCTGTCACTGACTAGCATTTGCGATCGCTACACAAAACTAACAAAATTACCTCCAAGAACGGTCAGAGACGTAGGACAACCAGAGGATATATAAGAAAGACAGGGCTGATGGTGAAGGATAGCTTGTTGAAACAGGAGAATGGCATTGTCAGTCACGTCGATAAAAAAGCTAAGGCTATGCTTAGGTCGGCTCGTTTTTTTCTTTTTCAGCCTTTGACACTCAAGCCATCTCTTTAACTGAACATTTTTTTGTTCTTTTACATCTTTGCCAGTGAATTTGGCACCAGGGACATCATTTTCGGAGAGAATTGGTAGGTTTAGCTCTGTAAACATCTCCCTCATACACTATTTCCATTCATTTCCTATTAGGGACAAACGGTGGCGTGTCCCCCCCTTAGAAACAGTAGCTAATATCATGAATATTAATGAGCGGAAGTGACGTTTTGCTTGCGATACGCCATTGGGGGCATCTAAGCCCCCCTCTGGTTTATTTCTCTGCAAGTTGGCAAGGCTAATTCTGTTTTTCTTGCTCTTGAAATAGAATTTTGTGACGGCTGAGTCTTGGTCTTGAAAACATTTTTGAGTGGGTTTAAAGGGGATCATTGAAAACAAATTCTTTTTGGAAATATTTTCATCGAATTAGCCCTTTTTGTGCTAGCCATTGAACCGTAGGCTGCGGCCATAAGGAACGACCATTCTATTCAAGGCATCATAAGATATAACATGGAACATAACGTTTCCCTGTACGCTGATTATCTTCTGCTCGACATCTACAAAGCCGAAACATCGATTAACCGTGCTTTGGAGCTTTTTCGCCAAATTTGGTGAAATCCCTGGTTATAAATCAAATTTGGATAAAACTGAGCTCCTTCCACGAACTCTGACCGAGACGTTACCGCAAAATCTCTCTGTACAGTTTCAGACTCTTCCCGTGCTCATCCCCGGTGCTTAATTTAAGAAACATGACTCATAAATATCATTTTTCATCTGTAATGGCAAGAAACCACGTCCCCGGAAAGAAGTGTGGGTTCTTGTGTGTCTTTTTAAGGAGCTATTGTCACTGAATCTTTGCCCACAAACTGAACAGGAAAAAGGTTTTTCAGCAGTGTGGGTTCTTGTGTGTTTTTTTAAGTTGCTCTTGCAACTAAATTTTTGACCACAAACTGAGCAGGAAAAAGGTTTTTCGCCAGTGTGGGTTCTTGTGTGTACTTTTAAGTTCTGCTTTTGAGAGAATCCTTGACCACAAACTGAGCAGGAAAACGGTTTTTCGCCAGTGTGGGTTCTTTTGTGTCTTTTTAGGGTTTCTTTTAGAGCAAATTCCTGACCACAAACAGAGCAAGAAAATGGTTTTTCACCAGTGTGGGTTCCTGCGTGGGTTTTTAAGTTACTCTTTTTACTGAATTTTTTACCACAAACTGAGCAGAAAAAAGGTTTTTCGCCAGTGTGGGTTTTTGTGTGTACTTTGAAGTTCTGCTCATGAGAGAATCCTTGACCACAAACTGAGCAAGAAAACGGTTTTTCCCCAGTGTGGGTTCGTTCGTGTCTTTTCAAGGTTTCTTTTAGAGCAAATCCTTGACCACAAACTGAGCAGGAAAAAGGTTTTTCACCTGTGTGGGTTCCTGCGTGGGTTTTTGAGTTGCTCTTTTTACTGAATTTTTTACCACAAACTGAGCAAGAAAAACGTTTTTCGCCAGTGTGGGTTCTTGTATGACCTGTCAAGTCTTCTTTCCGAGCACATCTTCGGCCAAAAATTGAGCAGGAAAAAGATTTTTCTCCAATGTGCATTCGTGCGTGAATTTTTAAGGCGCTCTTGCGACCGAATCCTTGACCACAAACTGAGCAGAAAAAAGGTTTTTCGCCAGTGTGGGTTCTTTTGTGTCTTGTTAAGGTTTGTTTTAGAGCGAATCCTTGACCACAAACTGAGCAGGAAAATGGTTTTTCACCAGTGTGGGTTCTTGCGTGTGGTTTCAAGTTGCTCTTTTTACTGAACTTTTTACCACAAACTGAGCAGGAAAAACGTTTTTCGCCAGTGTGCATTTTTGTGTGCACATTAAAGTAGCTCTTGGAACGGAATCTTTGACCACAAATTGAGCAGGAAAAAGGTCTCTCAACAGAGTGGGTTGTCATATGCCTACGGCAACTATAGTTATTAGCAAAGGTTTTCCCACACTGAGAGCATTTGCAGAGTTTGTCATCACGGTGAGATTTCTTTTGACCGGCAACATTGTAAGGTGAGCTTGATGTGGCGTTATTTCTATCTGACGGAGCGATGAAAATGTCTGCTTGCAATCCTTCTGTTGAGGTACTGCTGCTGCCTCCACTTGGAGGCTCCACCCCTCTGCTGGCCTCACTCGAAACATCTTCACTCTTCAAGGGCTCACCAGTCAACCTGGTGATTTGCTCCTCTTCTTCCTCCTCTTTCCCATATTGCAGCTCTTCCTCCTCCTTTTTGATTGGAAGCTGCTTCTGTTGACAGGGCTTTGGCTCATCCTCCTTTTTGATTTGGGGAAGCTCAACATCCTCTTTAACGCCATGCGATTCTCTATATTTTCCGACACCTGCAAGACAAAAGAGAACCATTTAAATGTTTTGTGGATGACCACCGAGTCTAGTCTTTTTATGCAAAACCTGGAGAAAAGAATAAAATATAATAGAATAGAATAGATTGGTCTTTATTGTCATTGTCAACAATTAAATCAACATTGTGAACAATCAAATTGGCATGGCACTCCAGTACAAACATATAGAATGATTTAAAAAACAAAGAAATAAACTAGAAACTGTGAATTCTGGAAAAAATAATATGGGGCTTTGATATGTGGAGCTACAGATCTTAGCCCCGCCCAGGTTGATTTGGGGACATCTCTGGGACAATATCAGGTCATTTCCTGTTGATTTGGGGGACATATCCTGGTCATATCAGGCCATTTGGGGGAAACGTCCTATTGATATCTGGTCATTTCCTGTTGATTTGGGGACATTGTTTTTTTTGCCATTGAAAATGAATGGGAAATTTGGACGTCCTTGGCCGTCAATGGCATCGACTTACAGTGGGGCAAATAAGTATTTAGTCAACCACTAATTGTGCAAGTTCTCCCACTTGAAAATATTAGAGAGGCCCTGTAATTGTCAACATGGGTAAACCTCAACCATGAAAGACAGAATGTGGAGGGAAAAAAAAAAACAGAAAATCACATTGTTTGATTTTTAAAGAATTTATTTGCAAATTATGGTGGAAAATAAGTATTTGGTCAATACCAAAAGTTCATCTCAACACTTTGTTATGTACCCTTTGTTGGCAATAACGGAGGCCAAACGTTTTCTGTAACTCATGGCAGATCTACCTTCTTGCAGGGTACTGCTTGACGATCCACCTTTCACGAGGGTTGGCATTGATTACGACGATCCTTTCCAAGCAAAAAGGAGATGAGGACGAGTAAATAAATATGGAGTAATCTTCACGTGTCTTGCAATAAGAGTCATACATCTGGAAGTTGCATCCTCGCTTGACACAGATGCCTGCCTCAACGCAATCAGAAGATTTATTGCCAGAAGAAGCCAAGTCACAGATGTATTGGGATAACAGAACCAATTTTCATTCAGCGGACAAGGAAATGAGGAAATCAATCAATGAATGGAACACAAGCAGGATTGAAAAATACTTGCAACAAAAAGGATTTCAGTGGCATTTCAATACAACAGCAGGATCTCACCAAGGAGGAAGTTGGGAGCGACTCATTCGTTCAGTGAGTAAGGTCTTGAGCGTCACTGTCAAGAAACAAGTTTTGGATGAAGATGGTCTATAAACCTTGCTTTGTTAAGCTGAGGTCATAGTGAACATGCCACCACAAAGGCATCTTCAGACGTCTATGACTTGGAGGCTCTCACGCCCAACCACCTGCTGCTGAAGCCGGACTTGCTGCCAGGATTGTTTCATAAAGAGGATCAATACGCCCACTGCAGATGGAAGCAAGTACAGTACCTCGTTGACATTTTCTGGAAGCACTAGTGTAAGGAATACCTCGTGCAACTCCAAGAACGTCAACGATGGTCTACGCCTGGAAGACACTTCAGCGTCAGAGACGTGATGCTGATCGTGGACGGCACATCGCCCAGGAATTCAAGGCTGCTAGGACAGATTGTGGAGATTTTTCCCAGAAGGGACAGACTTGTTCGTCAAGTTCGAGTTAAGACAAAAACCAACGAGCTTTGTTGGCCGATAACAAAGCTATGCCTTCTACAAGAAGCGGAGCATAGTTAGTGGACATATGGACAATTTGTTGTTATAGACTTTCAACAGTTGTTATTTAGGCACCTGTAATTTAACTTTACATTTTAAGTACCGTATTGGCCCGAATTTAAGACAGTGTTTTTTGCATTGAAATAAGATTGAAAAAGAGGGGGTCGTTTTATATTCGCGGTCTAGACGTTATACTCATTCACGACGCTAGATGACGCAAGATATCACTGAAGCGATGTTCTGTCATGACAGATCACAGCTACTAGTTTAACCATTTTGCATTATTTTATTGCAATGTTTTTCCTTATTCAGATTTGTTTCAAGACTACAGTTACAGTTAGACTTCACTTTGATGGTTAATGCAGTTATTGCAATTTTGTTGTTTTATCACAAAAGATTGGTTTACATTTCAAAAACCAGAAGCCATTCATTTACGAATGTGATTGCACTTTAGTTTACATATTTAAATGTTGAGATATTAAGATTTGAATGAGGCAAAACAACATGCTTTTTCTCTCAAATATATTCTTATAATCATTTGTTTCAGATGTACTGTAATTATTTTCTGTACAAACATTAATTTGGTGTTCAAAAAGTCTTTTTTCAAACTTGAGTCTTGAAAAAGAGGGGGTCGTCTTATAATCAGGGCCGTCTTATATTCGGGCCAATACGTTAATTGTTTCAGCTCTGGTGATAACAATTAGGGGCCGGTAATGTAGGAGCCTAAATAACGTTTGGTTAATTATTAATGTCAGTTGTGAATCATTTATTTTGGTTCTATAAAACAAGTTGTGATTTGTTTATTTCATTATTTGATTTGCTTTTAGTTTGTGACGTCATGTTGTACAATATATATATGTGAAGGTAGCTGTGTGGGCAGGTAGTTGGCGTTAAGTCAGAAGCCAGATAGAGCCAAAAAAGCCTCACTTTCCCTCTCTGGGTTAATCTCTCTCTCTCTGTACTTTCTATGTTTTTGGATCGCTCAGTTTGCTCTTTTGTTGACCCTTTTTTGTTGGAATTAAAGGAACGAACGCAATACGAGCAGTGGGGGTATTT
This sequence comes from Corythoichthys intestinalis, assembly GCF_030265065.1. Classification (NCBI taxonomy): domain Eukaryota; kingdom Metazoa; phylum Chordata; class Actinopteri; order Syngnathiformes; family Syngnathidae; genus Corythoichthys; species Corythoichthys intestinalis. The sequence continues at coordinate 4,885,751 of NC_080412.1, forward strand.
TTTGGCCGCCGTCCAGCGTACGTGAGGGGGAGAGAGGGGGAGAGTGTCAGGGTGGGCTTTTTTTACGTTTTGGAATCTACATCGCCCTCCAGTGCTTGACCGCCATTACTGGGATGTTTGCACACCTATACCAGCCCAATGTATAGCCACTCAATGTAAACAGTAACGTGAGCTGCTGTTGCTGTGTGCGGGTGAAGAACAACTCATTATGCCTGCGACCAAGGATATTTGCCATCAAGTTTTAGGAGAGGCCGCTGTTGAAAAAAAAGTTGATTCATACGGAGCCCCTAAAGCAGGGGTCGGGAACCTATGGCTCTTTTGACGGCCGCATCTGGCTCACAGACAAATGTTTAATTAAAAAAAAAAAAAAAAGCTTCGTTATACTTAAGCCTGTCGCAATATGCAATAATTCCATTTATCGCACGGTAAATGAAAATGAAGGCGGTAAGTTTCCCGCTGCGATTTATCGCCTCACGTGCGTGCGTACGTGCGTGTGTGTGGCAGATGTGCAGCTGACGCGCTGTTAAAAGTTCGGTTTCCATGTTATCAACAGCGCAATATGCTGTGATGAGGATTCCCTCTGTTTTATTGACTTCTGGGTAATGTTCGTTTTATACATTTGAGTTTGCGTGACCATCATTCAATGGAGGGAAGTGCGGGGCCGAGTGCACTGTCGGCACGAGCGAGCAGACTTAGGAAGATGAAAATGGACGGAAAATGCGAATTTCCAAGCCAAACACCAAAGCCCCGGTGTGGGAATATTATGATTTTAAACCAAATGAAAATGGCAAGGCAACAAAAAAGGACGAACCAGTCTGCAAAATGTGTTTGGACGTTGTTTCAACAAAGACAGCCATCACAACAAATCTACATGCTCATTTGAAACACTATCACCCTCTTTAGTTTTCACTGCTTAGTAAGAAAACCGTATCGAAAAAGCGGAGCCTTCCTCATCACGTCAATCGACAATTACAGAGGTAATTGCTTGATTTGAGAAATACAAACGAGATCCCACAAAATGGCGTTCCCTCATTGAAAGTGTAGTCCGCTACATTGCTGAAGAAATGAGACCTTTTTACCTCTGTTTAATGTTGTTTGACACTTAGGTTAGGTTCACACTGCAGGTCTTAATGCACGAATCCGATTTTTTCGTGTTTTTCCGACTCAAGTGAAGCATTAACTTAACGGTCTGAACGTGACATGTCGCATAGAAGTGGACCATTTCAAATCCGATCTGGGTCACTTTCGTATGTGGTCTAAATCCGATCTGGGCCACATTTTTCCAGAATGTGGCTGGGGGTCTGAATTTTCTAGTCTCCCGAATCGGAATTCATGCAGCAATGATGTCAGCAAAGCGAAAGCGGCAGGCAGGACGGGAGCAATGTAGCTGTGCATTAGCTTCTAGCTTGAACTCTGCTTTTATGCAGAAGCGGGCTTGACCACAGTCATAAAAAAATTAATGAAGAAAAGGATAAGCCTGACAATTTTCGATTTTCATTCTATGCGCCGAATGAGCACGGGGGCAAATTGACACACCCGCGTCACGTCACGCACACAAGTCAAGACTTATGCATGTGCGTGCGTGTATGCGTTCTATCAGTCCACATAAACTTTGAATAAAAGACTAAACGGGGATTATTAATGTCTGTTATTTGTGTCATTTTTTTGGAAATCAAAATATGATCACCCTGGAATGACATACAGCTAGCATGTGCAATTTATTTTGATGCTTCTGCGCATGCGGGCCCCTTTTCTGAGTGCATCTCGGACTGCGAATAGGTGCGTTTGCGTGATACTTGAACGGGCTCCATGGACAAAGGCAGTCTGAACGGGCACGCCAAAAAACGGACATGACATTCATTCATTCATTCATTTTCCATGCCGCTTTTCCTCACGAGGGTAGCTGGAACCTATCCCAGCTACCAATCAGACTTGTGTATTAAGACCTGCAGTATGAACCGAGCCTTAGTGAAGCCAAATTTTTGTTACTGCTACTTAATTATTGTATTTTTCCTCTGTTGTTGTTGTTGAAGTGCAATTGTTTGTGTTACTACAACTTTATACCTCTGTCCCTAAATGCTTAAGTTATTGAAGTGCAATTTTATTTTTTTCTTGAAAAAGACATTTTATTTATTCTGTGTTTCTGTGCGGTATTGATATTGTTGTCTTAAAAGAGGCATGGTCTATTGTTTTTCGTTGTGATTTCTTAAAAGGTATTTTCGAATTTAAGAGTAAACGTTTATTGCGTTTAAATGGGTGTACTTAATATTACCTCGTATTATTAATATACACTGTATTCTTACTGTGTTATTGAAAATTGGTTAAAAAAAAAAAACGAGTCAGTCATAGTCAAACAACAAGGATTGGACACACTATCGCATAAAGACTAAAGGGATTGAACGAATGCCACCAAATGACAGTTCTTCAGAAAGAGCCCCGCACTCAACTCAAGGTGAGTAACGTGATACTCACAGAACACCGAGTGTGATGTGAAGTCTTCATTCTCTGATGGTCGAGCGATGAGGTTGTCTGCTTGGAATCCTTCTTTTGAACTGCTGCTGCCACTCAGAGGCTCCGCCCCTGTGCTGGCCTCACTCGGACCTTCATCTTCACCCATCAAGGTCTCATCAGTCCACTTGGGGATGTCCACAACTTCCACTTTAACATATGGCGGGTTGTCCTCCTCCTTTTTGAGGGGATGAGGTCGCTGCTGCTCCTCAATGTGGGGATTCTCAACTCCAATGAAATACTTTTTAATGTGGACGAATTCCACCTCCACCTTCTCGACGTATGGCGACTCTTCCTCCTCCTCTTCTTCCATGCAAGCAGACTCCTGGTGTTCAGGACGATGCACTTGACTGACACCTGCAAGACCCAGACCATAATCACACATGGGCCAAATTTTATTTTTCCATTTGCCATATTCTGTCCCCAAAATATTTACTGCTTCAGAAATATTCCTCCATGACGATTTTGTATTCATTTGTATTTTGTTGATGCTCTGACACAATGCAACTCAAATTGCTTGACATTACATTTTAATGAGTAAGACAAAAACATAAGTAGGGTTGTGACAATTGCATATTATTGCACCTGAGTCCAAGTCACCTGATTTTGAGAATCCGCCAATACAGAGTCCTGATCCTATACAGAAAAAAAGTGTGTTTTTTTAAAGAAGTTTCAAACATGTTGCTGTCCTCACCATGCCTTCCTCATAATGATTTTTAAACGTCAATACCACAGAAAAATGCTTGTCTTTATTAAATACTTCATTGAGTGAGTCCACTCACGCTTTGATGCTCAAGCTGCAGAGAACAGCCTCTCACATACTCAATGAGTTGTCACAGCACATTTATGCCAGTATAATGATGATTGACAGACTTGTGCCTTTGATAGTAGAGCTCCCAAGCTTCTCTGGCAGGATCAAAGTTACAAACCTGTCAATCATCGTTAATTTTAGTACCAAATGCAAGCTGACAGTTTGGCGCAATGCTTAGCAGGAGGGAGGGTAAGAGGCTGTGGCGCTGTACAAGCATGAAGCAGAAAAACTAAGATATGGCGGAAAAAACAGACATGACTGAAAGAGCCGTTTCTGCTCTTGCACCCCTCTTTAAAATAAACTGTATTTTAAGCCAAAAGGACTGTTGTGTTTGATAGAACAATATGTCTAATGTATATGCTGCCTTAGCAGATTAATGGCGCATATAGCCCCCGAACTATTTGTAATTTGTCCGTTTTACCTTGGAAATCCCTGTTTACAGACGTCGCGCAACCGCTTTTGTTTCAACCCAGCCATAAAAAAAAAGGTAATTATATTCAGGCCCGGAGTGACTAATCGGGAGCTTCTGGACGATTCCAGAAGGGCCGGCCGGCCAGATGGGCCGGTCCGCGTTTTATTAAAAAAAAAAAAAAAAAAATTACACTGTTATCATTTTTTGTTTGGTATTTATTTATGACAGTGTCACTGAGTATAACTTACATTCTGTTACCGCTGTCCCTGTGGGCCGTCTTAAAAAAAAAAAAAAACAGTATTATTTTTTTTTTTCCAGACTCATCCTCACGTGTGCAGACGAAAAATACAGCATGCAGCTCCGCCCCCTAATTGTAGTCTGTATTGAGCCAAATTAGCTGCTATCTCGGTGCTTGGATGGATAAAAAGAGCAAGGCTGGCGCTGAAAAATAAGAATTAAAAAGAGAAAAGCACTCGTGAAAGAATCGGCAAAATGCGCGAAAATAGCTAATTTTTTTCATGCAACGACCTTGCTGCCTCAAACTACAGAGGATTACAACGAAAGTGGTAAGGCCAGATGGCGAATAAAATGCAACTTGCACCGTGTGATACGACAATATGTAATTGTGGAAACTTTGGCTTCTTGTAGCACCTCACAAGGGATATGTAGCAGCAAGCATTAGCCATAATGAACACACCACAGGTGCAGAGCTGGAAGGTAGGATTGCCATGTCGTTCAGCGAGTGAACATTAGAATTAATATAATCAATTACGTGGCGTTTTTAAAGTGGAAATGGAAAATGGATAATAGTATCATTAGAAGTTGTTACAATGTGCAATACGTATTCTTTATTTTTCATATTGTTATGTTGCTATGTTTGTTTTATCTGTAAGCACTCATTTTGTTAATATTTGATGTTGCAGAAAAGGTCTTATTTATTCATTTATTTTGGGGCTGCCAAAATTATCGCGTTAACGGGCGGTAATTAATTTTTTTAATGAATCACGTTAAGATATTTGACGCAATTAACGCACATGCCCTGCTCAGACAGATTTAAATGACAGTACAATGACATGCCCACTTGTTAATTGTGCTTTATGGAGTTTTGCCGCCCTCCGCTGGCGTTTGGGTGCGACTGATTTTATAGGCTTCAGCACCCATGAGCATTGTGTAAGTAATTATTGACATCAACAATGGCGGGCTACTAGTTTATTTTTTGATTGAAAATTTTACAAATTTTATTAAAACGAAAACATTAAGAGGGGTTTTAATATAAAATTTCTATAACTTGTACTAACATTTATCTTATAAGAACTACAAGTCTTTCTATCCATGGATCGCTTTAACAATGTTAATAATGTTAATGCCATCTTGTTGATTTATTGTTATAATAAACAAATACAGTCCTTATGTACCTTATGTTGAATGTATATATCAATCTTGTGTCTCATCTTTCCATTCCAACAATAATTTACAGAAAAATATGGCATATTTTATAGATGGTTTGAATTGCGATTAATTACGATTAATTTTTAAGCTGTAATTAACTCGATCAAAAATTTTAATCATTTGACAGGCCTAATTTATTTTTCAAATGTATCATTTAATATAGTTTTTTTTTAAATCCATTTTTAAATGTGTTCAAAATATGTTGTGTTGCACTTGTTAAAATAAAGCCACCTTGTTAAACAACCATGACCTGCACTGAATTGGAATACACAGAATTACAGTACACGGCTTTAGAGAACACTGAACTTAACACGTGTATGCATAATGACATAATTTTAAATGAGTGGGCCGGTCTGAGGCATGAAATTCCAGGGCCGAAAATGAGTCCCACCCCGGCCCTGATTATATTTATTATTCAAAATGTGTCATTTTTAGCTTAGAATCATTAATTGATGTCTAATATTTCGTTTAAAAAAAAAAAAAAACTTAAAAAATTATTCACTCGCATATTTTAAACTTTTAAACAAATTACGTCACAATGAAAAATATGGTGTCTGTAAAAAAGTCACGGATATCTACCGTATTGGCTCGAATATGAGATGGTGTTTTTTGCATTGAAATAAGATAATAAAAGTGGGGGTTGTCTCATATTCGCAGTCTAGACATTATACCCATTCACGACGCTAGATGGCGCCAGATATCATTGAAGCGAATGCTGAACTTGAGGAGTAATGTTCTGTCATGACAGATCTCAGCTACTAGTTTAACCAGTTTGCATTATTTTATTGCAATGTTTTTCCTTATTCAGATTTGTTTCAAGACTACAGTTACAGTTAGACCTCACTTTGATGGTTCATGCAGTTATTGCAATTTTGTTGTTTTATCACAAAAGATTGGTTTACATTTAAAAAAACAGAAGCCATTCATTGTGATTAAAGTGATTGCACTTTAGTTTACATATTTAAATGTTCAGATATTAAGATTTGAATGAGGCAAAATAACATGCTTTTTCTCTCAAATATATTGTTATAATCATTTGTTTCAGATGTACTGTAATTATTCTCTGTATAAAAATTAATTTGGTGTTCAAAAAGTCTTTTTTCAAACTTGAGTCTTGAAAAAGAGCGGGTAGTCTTACAATCAGGGCCGTCTTATATTCGGGCCAATACGGTACCTCATAACTATCGCTTAATTGAGTTTTTTTGTTGTTGTTGTTACTGTTGCATTTTCCCCGATATGTTAGATGATAAATAATTGATCCAAACAAAGAAAAATTGCAGAAAAAACAAAAAAAATGTTTAAATGGGTAAATATATGAAAAAGAAAATCTCAACCATTCCTTGATGTCTGCAATTTCTACATCGCAATCCTTGTTGTATTACCATGTTTTACCCATAAAATACCCATTCAGAGCTGTGTCTTGACACTCAGTGATACATGCTACATGGAGTTTTTGGATCCAAAAGAGGTTAGCACGCGATGACATCATGGCATCTTTAATTATGCTCTCACCTCTTGTTAGGGTTTTGCTGTTTAAAAACAAATTTTTATTTTTTTTCTAATAGCCCCCCTGTTCATAATTTTTCCTCCCCCATAAAATTAAAATTTTAAGCTTTCCAATGATGTATCACACATGCATATCGGACAATTTTGAATTTTGGCCAAGTTGGGGGTCTGAGAGTGGAGTGGAGAGTCACCTGAGTGTTTTCCGCCATATATTTTTTAATTAAAATTCCGATCCTTTTCACTCGATTCCGATCCTCTAAAAAACTGGTGTGATCGGCCGAACTTCCGATCATGTGATCGGATCGGGACACTTTGTCCCTACAAACAATTGACAGTATTTTTATATAAATTTGTGTCTGATGGGGGGCCAACTTCACAGAGGTGATATACACCTACAGGTGATCAGTGGCGCCACCGGGGGTGGCCACGGCCCCCCCTATAAATTTGTTGCCCACCCCATTGGCCACCCCGCTTGCCAGTATATCGTTAGATTGTTGTAGCATCAGTTATGCCTTTCATCTCAAATGCACAGCCAGGACTATGGATTATGGACTATGCACATTAAATCATTAGTAACATCAAATATTACACAATACACCAAAGTATATCAGTAGCCGTGTCCTTATGTCTTTCTGATAGTTTTCCCCTGACATTTTTACTGCAATAATATAATGAAAACCTGAAATTATGGCTTTTAGTTTTGGTGTGCCACCCCAAGATTTTAAGTGGCCCAGTGGTGGGCTGTCAAAGCCTTCCATGCTGGCCTAAAAAAATCTGAATCACAGACTGATGTTATTTATACATTTTTGTCCATGAATATGTATTCAATCATTTCAAATGGTCTGCCTGATTCCTTTCATTGCTATCCCCCTGGTTGCTGTTGCTTCCAGACTTGTATTTTCATGTGTAAGCATTTAACCTATACATGGGCGATATGACGATATAAAACCGTCTCACGATCTTGCTGAAGGTGCTGAAGGTACGTATTTTTTAGGACATCGTTATATCGTGGTTTATTAACTTTTATTGCAAACCCACTCACATCACTAGTCTCCCTTTCTCCCTTTTTACACTTCCTCGTCAGGCTCTCTAGTCTAGGCCAATCAATAGACTGGAAAGTAGGGCTGTCCCAAACGACTAATTTTCTCCCGATTAGTCAGCCGACTATTTTTACGATTAGTCGACTAATCTAATAATTAAAAAAAACATTTTTTTTTTACTAATTTAGCTATGAAATTTTTGTTGACGCTTATCAATTCACAAAAAATATACTGGAACACTTAAATTATTTATTTAAGTACAAATGAACACGTAAATAACAATAATAAATCACAAATAAACAATGAGTTCAAATGCTGATAGAATTAACTAGTTTAGCATCCCGATTGAAAAGGTGGTCTCTTAAACTGATGGTTTTAAACTTTTATTCCATCCTTGATGTAAGAGCTGCGGTGCACACAAATAAAACAACACAATTAGAAATTAACAAAAACTTTTCACCTTTTTCCTTTTAAACCTTATTTATATATCAATGAATTGCCTTCACCTTAATTTATTACCTTATCATTGACAATCTCTCCCTTGAGTGCAAGCACTGTATATACTGTATATATTTATGACCTTTTAACCTTATATAATTTTATATACCATAAAATAAACCATAACATGAAATAAACCTTTCAGTTAGCATTAAGGACAATACTAATAGCATTTATAGGCCCATTGTCAATGAAACATTATTATTCAGTAAGGCGACAGCACCCTCTGGTGTACAAAAAATGAAAAAAAAAAAATTACTAACTGGGTGACGGCATTTGAGGTGTTTATTCACGGCCGACGTGCAGCCAAGCTTGCCATTGAAGAGGCAGGACAGAAGAGTGTACCCTCAGTTGTTTCTTTGAAATAAGTCAATGTTTTGGACACTCTGGTGCGCTTTTTTTGGCTTTGTGCCGCTTTCCCTGCTTGCATACAGAGCATCCGACATTCTGAACTTTCCACGCATATATTTTTTTTAACCCTTCATTAACCGTCGACGGGATGTTGTGCTCGTCGACGGATTTACATCATCGATGACGTCGACTATGTCGACTAGTCGGGACAGCTCTACTGGAAAGTGAGTGACGCCGCCCGGTAGCACACGCCCACTGTTACCACTTTCACAAAGGAGGTGTGCGTCATGGCGGAGGCAGCAGAGAGCGAGCTTAGCGAGGCAGAAGAGTTTACCACTAAGAAAAACTCCACATCGATTGTTTGGAACTGGTTTGGCTTCAAAGTGGACGATATAGATCAGATTTGCAAGGAACACGTAACGGCAAGTGACGGCAACACATCAAACTTATTCCACCATTTGAAACGAAAACATCCAAAGCAATATACTGAGAGCCAAACTGCCAAAGCTAAAAAGCCAACCTCCGCTACAGGTTAAAAGCAACAAAAACTTTCGAATGCTTTCCTAAAATGCACTCCCTACGAGAAAAGTGGTAAACAATGGAATGACATTACTGACGCAATACCCTTTTATCTGGCAAAAGATATGTGTCCTATTCAAACAGTTGATGGAGTCGGTTTTGCGAAAATGATTAAAGTTTTAGATCCTCGCTACCAGCTGCCTAGTCGAAATTAGTGTTTTAAAAATATCGTGATAATATCGAAACTGTGATATTGTCTTGGGAATACCGTGATGTATATTTTTTCCCATATCGCCCAACTCTAATTTAACCAATCAAATTCAGCCACTATTTGTTGCCAGGGTCATTGAAATATGCCTGGGGGGGCCTCCACAATCAGTTCTGCGGGCCATGTAGCATAAAATAAATGGGGATCAAGCTGTTGCTTTAACCAATCAGATTTTGATTTGGTGACACCAAGGCCTGCTAGCGGGCGTACGGAAACATCAGCATATTCCCAAGCTTTGATTGGCTAGTCAGACATTGTACTAACCAGAGCTAGCAAACTGCATCTCTAGCAAGCTGCACAATAAATCAAATCATTTAATAGCTGTTTTGTTAACCCGCAATGGCTGAAGGAGGAAAACAAATGGATTTAGTCGCAGATTTACTTTCAAAGCCATTTTCAAGACCGACTTTTCAAGAAAAGCAGGACATTGTTAAGCAAGGTCAGGCAACTCCGAAGCTAGCAAGCCTGTCACAACCGGGAAAACGATTTGTCCACCCCTTCCAGTCCACTAACTACGAGCGGTACTCCTGGTTCACAAACTCTTCGGACCGGTGCAAATTGTATTGCTGGGAGTGCTTGTTATTTGCCACTGAGCGAGATGGTGTTTGGAGCCACACTGAATTTGCAAATTTGTCTTGCCTTTCCAAGGCAGCAATGAGGTATCAAAGCAATGCTGGACACTTGCGAGCAACGGTGCTTTTCAAAACTTTTCGGGAAACTAGAGTCGATCTACAGCTGAGTGAGCAGGTGCGTAGGGAAACGGAGTACCACAACGAAAAGTTGAAGAAAAATAGGGAAATTTCGAAAAGACAGACAGACTGTCATTTTTTTGGGCAAGCAGGAACTTTCATTTCAGGGGCACGATGAAAGCGCTGGATCCAAAAACAGAGGAAACTATGTGGATCTTCTGTCTCTCATTGCTGAGAGCAACACGGATCAACCTGTCCACTAATAGGCTTTAGTGGGATGTCGGGCAAAATACAAAATGACCTGATCGCTGCTAATGCAGATCTTCTTGAGGAAAAGAAAGGAGGATGGACTGTTCAAACTGTATGTCATTTTTGTTATGATGACATGTTTGCACAGTCGTCGTATTCATTTTTATAATGTTGTACATTGTTCAAGTCATACAAGCTGTTATAAATGTTCATACTTGAATTTTTATTGTTTACAATAATTTTTTATATATCTAATGTTTAGAGTGCATGTACAATTATTAAATATGTTAAATTCAAAGCTGGTAAATAAATCGATGAGAAACAGTTTACAATTTATCTTCATTTATCGTTATCGAGGTAAATCTCCTCAATTTACCGTGATACGTACTTAAGGCCATATCCCCCAGCCCTAGTGTACAGTATACGTATCATCAAAAGTGAACCAACTAAGCTTGAGAACGATAAACCAATACGACCGGAAATCCGGTTTTATAGGCGAGCGATACGGCTGTATCGATAGCAAACTAATCAATCAACAGTAAATAGCCTCAACATCCCATCATGCATTTCGATCGTGACGGGCGTGTCATAACTACGCGAGAGCAAACGAAACCACAGTCGCGCATGCTAGAACAATGAATGGACAAACAACACAAGCGCTGACGCCAGCTTGCCAGGCGGAAGTTGTGAATGACAGCGATTGATTTTCAACACACGAGGAAACAAAAGTCGGACTTTGAAGTGAAGACGGCAGCCAGATTTTTATGGGACAGAGATCGTGCGTTTTTAACCCCTGAAAAATAACCCACTACAATGGCACGACCTGCTGGAGATATTGTTTCCACAAAACGCAGTCTACTTAAACATGAACATGTGGATCAGTTGATCTTCCTCAAGAAAAATCTGCCCTTCAAAAAAGATATGGACAGTGATGAGGAATAAAAATGTGGAAGCACAGGCATAAGTGAATGACTTTGCTGTGTATAAGGGTAAAATAATGATTATTGACCTATCTGGTTAAAATGCCGTGTTTTTATCCTCCCAATTATACCAGAGGTAAAGAATAAATAGCATTATGTTTTATTTATTATGATAACACTAGCAGGTTTAATTCCTTTTTTCTAGAGCTCCTGCATATAATTTTAGTTTGTAAGATGTTTATGTTGAAAGGTTGCACTTAAATTACCTACCTCTTGTGTTCAAAACACCAGGAAATACAGAGATTGAATTACTGCACCTTATTGCTGTCTGTCACTGGTTTTATTTTATCATCAATCCCATCCAACAAAATGATGGTCATCTAGTTGGCGTTATTTTTTCATGTCTCAAAACTAAACATACATTGGTATGAAATGTTGTTGTTTAATTTTGATTGAAGAAATTTGGTCTTTTTTATCCGTTTTAAATACTGTAAGAACAAACAATAAATGTTTACTAACGTATCGTTTTCACACTGTATCGAACCGTATCGTTTTTAAACTGTATCGAATCGCTCTGCCTTAAAAACGTATCGTTTTTTAATCGAAACGTAACCTGTGTATCTCGATACACATAGAATCGGCTTCATGCCAGAGATTCCCAACCCGAGAACCAACCTTCTAGTCTGCGAAGAACAACCTTTGCGTGCATTATTTTGCACACAGTCGAGTTTTGGTGACGTAGGGCTCCTCGTTTACTCCACAAAGTTCTTCCTGCAACTTTTCTGCAGCCGGTGTAGTTCTCGCGAACAAATTCCTCACTTGATTTCTGGATGCTTGACGATGTGCCTTGCAGCTTTGTTAGCGGTCGGCCAGCTAGGCTAGGCTAAAGTAAGCAGCAAAACTTCAACGACTGCTGAGACTTGAAGACTGATGTTTGAGTCCGTAACGTGGCGAATGCTGGACACGCCGTCGAGACTTCGATTTAATTAAGTGACTGAAATAGAGGAAAAACAATACGTGCACATGAAAAAAAAAAAAAAACGCTCCACCTCATTACTTTCCGACCAGGATTGCATGATGGGAAAGACAGTCTCCAGCCCAATCGCACCGTAAAACCCACCTATTTCAATAATAAAAAACAAAAACAGCCCGAATTACAACTTCCCTTTCAAGATAAAAATGTTTATCTAATAAAACTCAATCTATATTTTGACATGATAGGGGGGAAAAAAAACAACAGTGGGATTTTAGCGTGATCATTTCGCCTGCAAGGATCATGGGAGGTGTAGTTCTTCACGAAATCATTCAGTGCGTTCAGCAACGCCGTCTGGCGGTATTTTCATTTCAAGAAGTACAATAATTAATATTTGACGGTCTATTTATTCATTATTAAACATCTCAATTACATGTTTGTCCATACAAATCACAGCAGAAGTACATGTTTGACAATATTTTCCAGAGCCAATTCTAAGTGCATTGTGCAAGAACATTTATTCTATTGATTGGAGTCAAAAGCTAAAGCAAATCTACCTGTCACGAGTCAATCCTTCAAAAAACAAATGCCAATAGGCAGAAAAAAAAAGCACTGCATTTAACACTAATGTAATGTCATTTTGGAATTATTTTGTTGAATTTGACGATGTACCTAAAAATAAAAAATGACATGCAGTTCACAGCTCACGCAACGCTTTAGTATCTCTGGGATACTTATTGATACACTTATTGATGACACTGCGCAAGGTAGACATTCAGGTCTTTGGAGATGGACTTGTAGCCTTGAGATTAGAGCTGTCCCGACTAGTCGACATAGTCGACGTCATCGATGACGTAAATCCGTCGACGAGCACAACATCCCGTCGACGGTTAATGAAGGGTTAAAAAATATATATGCGTGGAAAGTTCAGAATGTCGGATGCTCTGTATGCAAGCAGGGAAAGCGGCACAAAGCCAAAAAAAAGCGCACCAGAGTGTCCAAAACATTGACTTATTTCAAAGAAACAACTGAGGGTACACTCTTCTGTCCTGCCTCTTCAATGGCAAGCTTGGCTGCACGTCGGCCGTGAATAAACACCTCAAATGCCGTCACCCAGTTAGTAATTTTTTTTTTTCATTTTTTGTACACCAGAGGGTGCTGTCGCCTTACTGAATAATAATGTTTCATTGACAATGGGCCTATAAATGCTATTAGTATTGTCCTTAATGCTAACTGAAAGGTTTATTTCATGTTATGGTTTATTTTCTGGTATATAAAATTATATAAGGTTAAAAGGTCATAAATATATACAGTATATACAGTGCTTGCACTCAAGGGAGAGATTGTCAATGATAAGGTAATAAATTAAGGTGAAGGCAATTCATTGATATATAAATAAGGTTTAAAAGGAAAAAGGTGAAAAGTTTTTGTTAATTTCTAATTGTGTTGTTTTATTTGTGTGCACCGCAGCTCTTACAATGTAATTACATCAAGGATGGAATAAAAGTTTAAAACCATCAGTTTAAGAGACCACCTTTTCAATCGGGATGCTAAACTAGTTAATTCTATCAGCATTTGAACTCATTGTTTATTTGTGATTTATTATTGTTATTTACGTGTTCATTTGTACTTAAATAAATAATTTAAGTGTTCCAGTATATATTTTGTGAATTGATAAGCGTCAACAAAAATTTCATAGCTAAATTAGTAAAAAAAAATTTAAAAAAAAACATTTTTTTTTAAAATTATTAGATTAGTCGACTAATCGTAAAAATAGTCGGCTGACTAATCGGGAGAAAATTAGTCGTTTGGGACAGCCCTACTTGAGATTGTCCTTGCTTCCTCACATTTTCATTCTGCTTGTCAAGTCCTCAGACAGTTCTTTTGTTTTCTTTCTTTTCTCCATGCTCAATGTGGTAAGGACACAGAACAGAGGTTGAGTCAACTTTAACCAATTTTAACTGGCTGCAAGCGTGATTTAGTTATTGCCACCACCTGATATGTGCCACAGCACAGGTAAGTAACAGGTGCTGTTAATTATACAAATTACAGAAGCGTACATGATTTGTCAAAGGCCCCTTTTTGGAGTTTTATGTAAAATGAAAATGATTAAAAAATTTTCCCATTCCCTTTTGTATTTTTTCATTGCAAGCATAATAAATGAGGATATTACTACCAAAGCATTTGTAATTGCAATCATTTCCTGGGAGAAATTGAGCATTATCTGACAGAATTGCATGGCTGCCAATACTTTTGGCCAGCAGTGTAGCCTTAATTTGGTTTGAGATTGGTTGAGAAATTCACTTCACCACAAAATACTGAAGTAAATACAGCAGAACCTCTAAATATAGGCATATCTGAAAGCAATAAAAGTGTCATGGTTGAAAATAAAGGAAAATAACATCTATTCAGTGTTGTTTCAATATTATTAACAATTGAAATAATGTTTAGGTTTTTGGAAAAACATTAATTGAGGGAGCAAAAGTGATGACAAATCAACGTCGAGTGTCAACGTTGATTCAACAATATGAAATCGACAGCGGAATGTTGATTCAACATCATTTCAACGTTGGCCTGCTATCTGGGTATGTAAATCCAAAAATATTTATTACATAAGAAAAAATGGACATTATTCACATCCAAAACGATTTACAATGTGCAATTTCAAACAAATATTTAAAATGTAAGAAAAAAAAGTGGCAATTACACACAAGCAAAAATAACAATATTTAGTTTTGAAAAAATGGGAATAATGTTTCCAAATCATATTTACAAAGGTAAGCACTTTAGAGCGTGTTTCTCCACTCCTCTATGGTTTGGCCAGAATCAGAACAATACCATTTCCCTTTTGTTTGGCTATGACAAGTGGAGCAATTTTTTGCCTTTCCACATTTTTGGCACTGGCATTGATGATTTTATTTATATCGCCTTTTTGGGGGGCTTCCCCTCTTGCCTCACGCTCCTTGGTCTTCAAGAGTGGAAGAGTCTGTGAATAGGCAAGATTGGAGTCAGTATGCTGCTATCAGATGAGACACACGCAAATAGACACAAACCTTTCAGCCGCTTGCTGACCAGGCACAGAACCGGCAGACTTGCGCGACGTTCTCCGGGACCCAGGCAAGGTTTTCTTTTTTTATTTTAATGAATATTTTGGAGAAGCCTCGTCAGATGGACGCAGGCGGGAGTACAGATTCAATATCTGGGCGATTTCATGTGCTGACAATGCTGTGACAGTTCAGATCAGGCCAACAAACGCCGCTAGATCATCCACTGTCTCCCAATTAGCGATTATGCTGGCAAAAAAACAAAAGCACACAAAAACATCCATATAAGTAGAGATCAATTCATCCATGCGTCTTTGATCAAATGCAAGTTTACCAGGGTCGATGTCCGAAGCCCACTTGAGTCCATGCTATCCAATGATCTATTCACAGCGAACAGAGCTGTGGGAGACACCACTGTCAGAGGTGGCCTCCTGGAGGAAGAAATGGAGGGCTACGGTGATATATAAGCCAGTGAAAAGTGACAACATGAGAAAACTTTGATTGTAATTACACATACACAAAAAAGTTAACCATACACAACAAATATGGATAGATTAATAATCTTAATAAAAATGCAATTCGTGTAAATTAATTAATTGATCAATCCACCGTTATAAACTGGGTTTAACTATTTGTCCACCTACTCAAAAGTTATGTATTTAATAATAACGATTTTATGTAGTGGTTCTCATGAAGCGCAATGATACTTTAAAAGAAGGATGGAAACACATCACAAAAATAACAATACAATATAAAAATAAAACAAGCATAGAATTAGAAGGTAAATTTGTGTATAAGAATCACATTCATAAAAGTAGAAGACAACAGTGAGAATAATAAAGTATCAATACATTGAAAGCAGATTGGCACAGATGAGATTTTGGAGTGATTTAAAGGGAAGGAGAATTCAAGTAAAATGCGCCAATTGTTACGGTTCTTGAGGTGACGTTAAAGGGCTAGTTCGTTGTAAGGACTTATTTTAAACATGATGGTGTGCCGAACTGAGCACAGGTAGAAAGGTGACATGCATCCACTGCTGAATTCAAATGGCTTTAATTTTGCATAATCATCCAAATCTTCCTTGATGTACAAAAATGAGGAATTGTAACTCCACAGGGCATAAGGTATTAAATCGGTCTGTAAACAATACAATAAAAAGGAATAAGCTAAATTAATATCATAAATTTCAGTTTAATCAGGAAAATACAGTCAAATGCAGACATTGACTCACAGGCATATTATGATTGAATTGGCCTACAACAAATGGACGAATGATGTCATCTAGCGGCCGTCATGGGAAACTACCGTCAATGATATATATCACAGTCTCCAATACTCATAGTCCACAATACTAATTTAACAAAGCAAATAATACAGATCATGCAACATCAACATTGTATATGTGTAACGGGTACACGCAGGTCCGTTGTGGAGCGTGGAAACCTCCCTCCCGATTCCTTCATGTAGAGAAGCTGGCAACTCTGTCGTTGGCTCGACCTTTATGGCGCAGTGGTTGGCATCCCTACCTAGCGGAACGCGGGGCGGCGCTGACACACTGGTTACATATGCATCACGAAGGCATTAGATTCACATACAATGCACATATACAACTGCATTAGCGACTGACGTCCTAATCTAAACTGTCCGTCGGGGATGTTGGTGGAGGGCGATGGTAAAAGACAAAAGACAGTGATAGTCGACAACGATGAACAGCTAAGCTATCCTCTTCCGCAAACTGACCACGCTCGTTATTGGCTGCGCAGACTTTGACTTGCTTGGCGCTAATCTCGTGATTGGCTGTGCGATGTTGACTCGCTTGCCACAGCCGCTCTCCCGATTGAGGCAGTCGGACATCCGGGCCTTTAATGGCGTCACCAGCCACAACAAAGCGTCGCCATATTGACAATGGGGTAAAAGACCAGTCACTTATAATAGAAACGCATTGAACTTTCGTCTGATTTGCCGTCTTTTTTCCGTCGGAATGGCTAAAAGTTGCTGTGTTGCGGGTTGTCACACAAGGAAGAATTCGGAGCCGCGTTTGAAGGTCTTCATTCTTCCACGTGAGAAAAAAAGGAGAAACATGGCTGAGCTTAATTAATTGAGGAATAGTAAAAGAAGACCGCTTCTGTGGACTATTTTCGCCTGTGGGAACCTAAATCCAAGCACATTTACGTTTGCAGCCGACATTTAATTACTGGTGAGTTTAATCAATTATTTTTTTGCCCCAATTAGCTGCTACGATTCAATAGACTAGGCAGTGGTTATTTTTACCTTTACCGGCAACTCGCAAAGCGTTTTTTTTTTTCTTTTGCCGTGAACTGCTCTGATTAGTCAATCGGTATATTATTGGCCTAGTGGGAATTGGTTATTTATGCCGTGACGTGTTGATGGCTAAAGAAAGCTTGGAGGCGAATTATTGGTAACGGCAGAGATAATCACTTCGTATATAGACCCTACTCACCTACGTCACAAAATGGGCGTGTCGCTGTTTCCGGCCGCCATACTGTACCTCTTTTTCAGACCTATTCTCATTGTTTTCAATTAGTCGAGCAAGTTATAGAGCAATTCATGGAAGCCCCGGTGTTATCTGACGCTGTAAACTCATTGGATCCGTTGCATAAAAGGCGTTACGTGGAAAAGCTTCAATTTATCCATTCTCCAGATCCGTATTTGATGCCTAAATCGATGTTTTTCGACCCGCTGGCTTCGCCTGACATCTGATACCCACACAAAATCAGCCTATTCTCACGAAAGTTTGAAAAACTTTAAGAGCTTGGAGGCTTATAAATGCTACGTTGCTGGTTGGGTGAAACACGTCCTCGTACACGAAAATTCGGCAGGAATCTTGTGCTCGGAAGGTGAGTTACGAAATTTTCAATTCAAAATCTTTTGTTCTTGCTAACATCCACTGTCAAGTCTAATGTATTTCATGTCATTTGTCAATGGAGCTAGGGCTTTTAATGTTTATATGGTTTAGCGATAGCACTCACTACATACATACGTGTATGTTGTCGGCGATTAGCCTAGCAATGGTCTTAATTGTGGTTGTCAGCCCAAAACCCTCTAAATATATATTAAATGCATCTTACCAGATATAAAATAACTACTACATAATCTGTGGTAGTCGTTTGGAGCCCAGTTTTCTCGTCGAATTGCAGCAGTCAATCGCGGCCTCTTCTTCGGGTCTCTCGGAATACGGTAAAAATTCGAGTCTCTCCGTCTATCTTCTCTGTTATTGCAACCGACCGCCACACACGACTTCACCATTTTGAGTATTAATGTTGACGAGCAGTAAAACGTGCAATAATAGGAAGAATTTACGAAGCGCTAATGCATTTCTATGACGAGTATGCGGACATCATGGCGCGGGGGCGTGGCTGTGACGTCACGTGAGTAGGGTCTATAGACGTGTAATTACACACAAGAAAATGAGAGAAATTTGGATCGACTGTCAAGCTAAAACGACCGGCGCCCGAGATCCCGGAAATCTGGCAGATTGTGTGCGTGACGTCACAATAAGTACACATTCGGCTCAGTGCTTAGTATTGAATGGCGGCGATGATGGCGGTCAATTTAGTTTCTAGTTGCAGCGATGAATCCGACGTAACGAACGTTCTTATAATGGTGACGAGGTGAGTTATGAACCTTTGTTTGGTGTTTAAGGCAACCAGTTTGAGCCCAAACGAAAGCCAATGCAGCCTAATGAAAGGATCATTGAGGGGAGCAATCACATCGATGAAACACCGAATGGTTTGTTTTGCATTTCTTTTTGTGAAGCTGATACACCGTGACCGCAAAATAAAGTAATGTATAGAATAATTATCATTTATTGTGCTATCATCGGTTTTCGCTCTGCCAACCGACTCAAATATGAATGGGATTAGAGGATTTGTTGTATATATTTTACGAGCGATATTTTATACATGTGTCCAGTCCTATATCCAATGCGTGATATGTTTTTTATCTTTCTTGATATGTCGGGACATTTAGGTGGCTGCGCGTGTAGGTGAGCACTGCATCTGCTTTCAGCAGCAATTTCTTAGCAAAACCTGATTTCATTTGTCCATAGTTCGAATAGCTTTCAGGTGTGAAATGCGCACCACACACCGTGCCGGAGGCTGGGTCTGCAAAATTAGCCCTCTTAGCACTGACGAACTTAACTCATTGACTGCGTAGTCCAGCTCTTTTTCTCGCGTTCGGGAACTCAAGGGTACTACATTGCGACAAATGGCTATTTGTACACCACATAGCATGACAGGTTTGAACCATTTTAGCAATTTTTTTGATAAAACACTAACGCTACTCTCTCGTCGATAAACAACGATGGCACCCGCCTCGACCTTTCGTTTCCTTGTAAT
Organism: Corythoichthys intestinalis; assembly: GCF_030265065.1. Taxonomy (NCBI): domain Eukaryota; kingdom Metazoa; phylum Chordata; class Actinopteri; order Syngnathiformes; family Syngnathidae; genus Corythoichthys; species Corythoichthys intestinalis. The sequence goes on from NC_080412.1 coordinate 4,905,346, forward strand.
GATGTCTCCGCCCCATTCGGCTGTTTCCGGAATACTTTCGGAAATGTTCGTAATTTTCGATCTATTTTCGATAATTGCTCATTAATGTGATTTATTTTTTTGTTAACTTTATTAATATTTGTTATCTTGCCACATAACGGTTCTATTGATATCTCACAACCCCTTAGTGTTATCATACACTTTAATACACCTTAAAACAACATAACTTCAATTTTAACCACCTTAAGATAATAATTGGCTGCAACTGTGACATACTTTAATTGGGAGGGGGCAACAGTGAATAGGAATCAACACTTTCTGGCTGTGACTCAGTCTGCCTCTTTTCCTCCTTCAACCTCTGCATCAAAACCTCCTTCCTCAACTTGTTCATCTGAGAACAAACCACATCAGACTATTATTACAATATTATAATATTATCCATACTTACCAACTCTAGCACCTAATAATTAATAAAGCAATGGCATAAAATCTTATCTAAAATAACATTGTAATTGTGTTTATAATTGTATTTTATACCCAACTATCCTTGCAAACTTATTGTTACCAAGTGTGCTATTCACCCAGCTGATGAGGTATCCACTGCCTTTAGCAGCTTCATCCAACTGCTTTTTTATCCCTCAATCTCCTTTCCTTACAAGGCATGTCTATATAATGAAATATAAATCTTAAAAAAAAAAGCGTTAATTTTTAAAGCTTTCTTAATTTCTTTCGCAATAACTATGGAAGTAGATTTGTGTCTTTATTGTTCAATCAAAAAACACAAAGTTTCGTCAATCAAAATATATTTTTTCAATCCCAAAAAAGTCACGTCAATAAAAAAAAAAAAGTTTTTGATTGCAAAAATAAATTTGAGATAATGAAAAAAATTTGAAAACTATTTTTCTTGATTGAAACAACTTTTTCCATTGAAGTAATGTTATTTTGCGTTTGGGCCACATTTTGGCTAGGACATTTGTGTCTTTATTATTCAATCAAAAAATAAGTTGTTTCAAACAACAACAACAAAAAACCTCACTTAAATAAAGAAAAAAATTCAATAATAGAAAACGTTTGCACATGTGCCAATCATCGTTTAACAAAGTGAGCAGCCTCAGAAGGTTTGAGTAGACTCACTATGAAGCATTTAATAAAGCCAAGCATTTTCTTACTACTTTATTCTTGTTTAAAAATAATTTGGTGGGGCAGTAACATGTTTAAAAATTATCATAATTCTTACATTTTGAAGTGCTTAAAAACCATTTATAAATGATACTTTGGGGGAAAAAGTGAAAAAACATGTCTTATGTACGAATGTATCATTTTTCCAATGTAAAATCTGAATAAATACATTGAACACGCACAAAAAAATTGGGGGGCGGAGGGCGCTACTTTGCGGTTTTCACTTATTGCGGCGGGTTCGTGTCCCCATTAACCGCGAAAAACGAGGGATCACTGTATTTCTGAAAAGCTCCAAGAAGCAAGAATCATTCCCACCACTCGTCGGGCCTGTGTCGTCAGCTCAATTCCCAGCCGAAAATAATGCGTCTCAGGCGGACAACGGGAGCGATGCGAGGCGCCACCCTCCATCCGAGAGCATGCCGCTTAATTTGACTCAACAGTGTGTTTCTTCGTTTATATTACCGCTAAATACACAAGCTTGACGCCAATTTAACGGGAGCTATTTTTTTTCACGGGAGATTTGGCTAGCTCTGGCAGTATTCAACGCAAGCTGCAACGTATGGCATTAACTTTATTATATCGCAAAATATGAAAACGATTGAAACCATTGCTCACCAAATTCAATCTGCTGGCAAATACAGGCAAGTGTGTATGCTGCGCTCTGGTCTGCCCCGGTGTGGATAAGGCCTGTTTTTTGTTTTCGCAGCTTTGCAATGCAACAAAAGGCTCCATGTACACGTAAAGAGTGCGCGCGATTGGAATAATGGAACGCAGTTTGGGCCGATGATTGGTTCTCGTTAGCGAAGCATCTAGAAGGATTTGCTGACAGTGTACATGTATATATTAGGCATAAGGTGTACATTTAAGTTAACAAAACAAAATAAATGCATTCATTTGGGATGAAATGCATAACTGATGCTGCAAAAATCTAACGATATACTGGCAAGAGGGGTGGCCAGTGGGGTGGCCAACCAATTTATAGGGGTGGCCGTGGCCACCCCCTGGTGGCGCCACTGTTTGCTGACTGTCGACTGACGAGTTTCTCCCGTGATTGTCTTCTTGAAGGTCTTCTTCTGTTGCAACTAGGATGTTTATGCAGCGAATAGGGTTACAGTGGCGAGTAGCGCCATCGACTGTCGGAGAGTTTGAAAAGGAAACGAACGAGTCTCGGGTTTTTTTTTTTGCGTGAGAAATTTAATGTGTGGCGTGTGTGCGTGAGAAAACAGGCAATTGCGTGTGTCTCACGCTCAAAGTGTGAGAGTTGGCAGCTCTGGACTCATTTTCAGACCGGCCCACTTTACATCATGACTTACCGTATTGAAATATTGTAATAATAATCGTGCTGTCAAGCAATTAATTAAAAAAAAAAAAATCTCAACTATTCGCTCGCTCTCAATAGACCCTACCCACCGACGTCACAAAATCACGTGATCGCTATATTGTTCCGCCCCCTTGTCCGTCATTTTGTGTCTGTATTATCAATGGTCTCAATTGATCGAGCAATTTATAATGCATTTCATGGAAGACCCGGTGCTTTCGGATGCCGTAAACTCACTGGATGCGTTGCATAAAAGGCGTTATGTGGAAAAGCTTCAGTTTATCCATTCGCCAGATCCATATTTGATGCCTAAATCGATGTTTTTCGACCCGCTGTCTCCGCCGTATTTGCCTGACATCTGCTAGCTACCCTGAACTGTACAACTATCTTGTCCACACAAAATCAGCCTATTCTCACGAAAGTTTGAAAAACTTTAAGAGCTTGGAGGCTTATAAATACTTCGTTGCTGGTTGGGTGAAACAGGTCCTCGTCCACGAAAATTCGGCAGGAATCTATCTTGTGCTTGGAAAGGTGAGTTACGAAATTTTCAATTCAAAATCTTTTGTTCTTGCTAACATCCACTGTCAAGTCTAATGTATTTCATGTCATTTGTCAATGGAGCTAAGGCTTTTAATGTTTATATGGTTTAGCGATAGCACTCTCACTACATACATACGTGTATGTTGTCGGCGATTAGCCAAGCAATGATCTTAATTGTGGTTGTCAGCCCAAAACCCTCTAAATATATATTAAATGCATCTTACCAGATATAAAATGACTACTACATAATCTGTGGCAATCGTTTGGAGCCCAGTTTTCTCGTCGAATTGCAGCAGCCCATCTCACTCTCGCCTCTCCGGGTCTCTCGGAATCCGGTAGAACTTCAAGTCTCTCCGTCTATCTTCTCTGTTATTGCAACCGACCGCCACATACGCCTTCACCATTTTGATTATTAATGTTAACGAGCAGAAAAACACGCCGTAAATAGGAGGAATGTACGTAGCCGTAACAGGTAAACACGATGTGTTGACGGACAATTGGGCGGCACCAGTCAGGAGGCCGGAGTTGTGACGTCACGTGGGTAGGGTCTATAGTAACTTGCGATTAGTGGCATTATTTTGAATGCAAAAATAATATATTTCAATTTTTAAGTACACCTATTAGCAAAGGCGTTGACCAATGTGCTTATCTTATCTAGTTTACATCATTCAAATTTAAGCCTTATTGAAACAAGAGTTTTACTTTACACTTGTAAAGATGAATTAAACATGAATTTTCCCCAAATAACTTGTAAAAAGGGAGGCACAGACGAAGAGTGGCTAGCATGTTCGCTGACAGCTCTGAGATCAAAGAATCAAGCACGGGTTCTGTGTGGAGTTTCCATTCTTTTTAAAGGCTCAGGAACCTTTTGGAGGTTTTTTGAATTACACATGTGGCAACTGTGTAGAAAACTGAAGCTTTTCGTCATATATATATATTTTTTTTTTTAAGCTTGTGGTTATAATATGCTGAAAAAGCTTCAGAATCAGAAAAGTAAAGGCCGAGTTATACTTCCGCGTCAGACCTACGCCGTCAAGGAAGAATCGAGTTACGACCCTACGCCGTAGCCTGACGCGCACCTCTCAATTTTTCTAACCTTCGCGTCGCGTAGACGCGTTGACGTAGCGAAAACGGACTGTGATTGGTCCGCTCAGACTGTTGTTTCCGGGCGAAAACACCGCCATTGTAGAATAGAATCAAACATTATTTTCTACACGCAAAAATGCACCAAGCCAACGGGAGTATCATCGAAGAGCAAGTCTCGTCAAGAAATTATTATTGTGACTGCCAAATGGCAAGGTCGGCGATAGAAAAAATAAATAAATGGAAGAACCACCGAGACATGGGTGGTCGGAATCGAGTGGCCACACGAAGCGGTGACACAGTCGGCCAAAAACTGCCAACTTTTTATCACTTTATGTCGTATTTTTGGTTGGTGCACTTCATCATTTACTGTGTACATATGTTTCAAGTATATGAAGAATAAAGCACAGATTTGGTGTCAAAAGAGTTGTTTTGATCTTTAATTTTCAATAACAGACAGTTCACACACACAATACATCATCACTGATTGAGAGTGCCTCGGTGCTTTTTATGATAACCTTAAAATCAAGCCTCCCAACGCAGTTTGGGAAGTTCCCTAGACGCCAGAAATCTGCTATGGCTTCCCACTGGCTGGTTGTAGGACACGGCAAACAAATCAGGCTGGAGGGCTTTGCAGACCTTGAACGCAGTGCTCGACGCCAGTTTGAAGCTAGCCGCCACAGCTAGCTCTCTCCACCCGAGTCTAAAACTCTCTGTGCGGCATCAAAAGTCGGCCAGACCGCCTCGAAACCGTCTTCTGCGTCGCCTGCCCGTCAACATTTGTATGTTCAATATTTATTCAGTGTTGATGAGCAGAATATTTACTTTCAAGAGTTCCATCTTGCATTGTTTATTTTTTCTCCGACTAGCGGAAGTAGTCAACAATCATGCCCCAAAACCGTACAAACATAACGCCACATCCCTCTAGTGGCTTGGCGGTGAATTACAGAGCAACGCGTTCCCTCACCGCAGAACTATCGAATGTCGAATGACGCCGTAGTCGCTACGCCGTCACCGCAACGCGGGAGTATAACTCAGGCTTAACGAGGAACTGCTTGAGATGAGGCATTACATGCAAATTGACATATGGTGGAAAACACAGACAACTCTGAAAAAGCAGTTTCTGCTCTTGCACCCCTCTTTAAAATAACCTGCTGTATTTTAAGCCAAAACAACTGTTGTGTTTGATAGAACAATATGTCTTAATGCTGCCATAGCAGATTCATGGCGCATGAAGCCCCCAAACTATTTTTAATTTGTCCGTTTTACCCTGGAAACCCCCGTTTACAGACATCGCGCAACCGCTTTTGTTTCAACCCTGCCATAAAAAGAAGCTAAGTAATTATATTTATTATTCAAAATGTCTGTAATTTTTAGCTTAGAATAATCATTGATGTCTAATATTTAGTTGAAAAAAAAAAAAAAACGACTTTAAAAAATTATTCCCTCGCATATTTTAAACTTTTAAACAAATTACGTCACAATGAAAAAAATGGTGTCTGTAAAAAAGTCACAGATATCTACCTCATAACTATCGCTTAATTTTATTTATTTATTTATTTGTTACTGTCGCATTTTCTCCGATATGTTAGATGATAAATAATCGATCCAAACAAAACAAAATTTAAAAAATTTTTTAAAAAGGTTTAAAAGGGTAAATACATGAAAAAGGACATCTCGACCACTCCTTGATGTATGCGATTTCTGCATCGCGACCCTTATTTTATTACTATGTTCCACCCATAAATTCACCCCAAAATATGGGCTGGCCATTCACATCTGTTTCTTGACACTCGGTGATATATTCTACATGGAGTTTTTGGATCGAAACAAGGTAAGTACGCGATAATGTCTTGTTAAAATCGTGGCGCCTTTAATTCTGCACTCTCATGCTCTCACCTCCAGTTAGGGTTTTGCTGTTTAAATTTTATTTTTTTAAATGCCCTCCTATTCAAAAATTTTCTTCCTCCAGAAAATGGAGATTTCAAGCTTTCCAATGGTGTATCACACGTGCATATCGGACAATTTTTTTTTCAATTTTTCTTTGTTTGGATCGATTATTTATAATCTAACATATCAGAGAAAATGAGAAAGTAATGAAAAAAATACAATTAAGCGATAGTTATGAGGTAGATATCCCTGTCTTTTTTTTTTACAGACATCATTTTTTCATTGTGATTTCATTTGTTTAAAAGTTTAAAATATGCGAGTGAATAATTTTTTAAAGTTGTTTTTTTTTTAAACGAAATATTAGACATCAATGAATGATTCTAAGCTTAAAATGACAGACATTTTGAATAATAAATATACAGTGTATCACAAAAGTGAGTACACCCCTCGCATTTATGCAGATATTTAAGTATATATTTTCATGGGACAAGACTGACAAAATGACACTTTGACACAATGAAAAGTAGTCTGTGTGCAGCTTATATAATAGAGTTCATTTATTTTCCCCTCAAAATAACTCAAAATATAGCCATTAATATCTTAACCCCTGGCAACAAAAGTGAATACACCCCTTAGAAACTACATCCCTAAATGTCCAAATTGAGTACTGCTTGTCATTTTCCCTCCAAAATGTCATGTGACTCGTTACAGGACTGCTGTCAGCATTGGTGCAGAGATTGAAGAGGTGGGAGGGTCATTCCTACCACCATGCTTGACTGTAGGCATGACACACTTATCTTTGTACTTCTCACCTGATTGCCGCCACACATGCTTGACCCCATCGGAACCAAACAAATTAAAAATTAATCTTCGTTTCATCAGACCATAGGACATGGTTCCAGTAATCCATGTGCTTTATTGACATGTCTTCAGCAAACTGTTTGCGGGCTTTCTAGTGTACCGTCTTCAGAAGAGGCGTCCTCCTGGGGTGACAGCCACCCACATCAATTTGATGTAGAGTACGGCGTATGGTCTGAGCACTAACAGACTGACCCACTACCTCTTCAATCTCTGCAGCAATGCTGACAGCACTCCTGTAACGAGTCACATGACATTTTGGAGGGAAAATGACAAGCAGTACTCAATTTGGACATTTAGGGATATAGTTTCTAAGGGGTGTACTCACTTTTGTTGCCAAGGGTTTAGATTTTAATGGCTATATTTTGAATTGAGGGGAAAATAAATGAGCTCTATTATATAAGATGCACACGGACTACTTTTCATTGTTTCAAAGTGTCATTTTGTCAGTGTTGTCCCATGAAAAGATATACTTAAATATCTGCAGAAATGCGAGGGGTGTACTCACTTTTGGGATACACTGTAATGAATTTCCTTCGTTTTATGGCTGGGTTGAAACAAAATTGAAAAAAAAAAAATATATATATATTGTTTTCCGCCATATATATTTGGCGGAAAACAGTCAGGTGACTTGAAGTTCTGCTCTGAGACCCCCAGATTTGGCCAGATTTCAAAATTGTCCGATATGCACTTGTGATACATCACTGGAAAGCTTAAAATCAGAGAGCAGAATTAGACGCCATGATTCTGACGAGATATTATAGTGTACTTACCTCTTTTCCATCCAAAAACTCCATGTAACATGTATCACCAAGTGTAAAGACCGTGATAATTATGACATGACACTATAATGGGCATTTATGAATGCATATGACAGATGTTATTAAGTGTCATCCGACAGTTTATGTCACTAACACCATTTATGTCCAGCTCGGATCCTTTACATCTATTCTAAAGTGAGATCATTAGCCAGATGACACAAAATGATATCTGTCATAAGCATTGATTAATGCTTATAGCAGTCATGTCATACTTATGATGGTCTTATGATAGTCTTATGGCGCCACTATCAAATAAAGTCTCACCATATACCATAACTAGCAATGGGGTACTGCACGCTACATGTCACTTCCGCTCATTAATATTTATGACGTCAGCTTCTGTGGCTCAGTTGTTAGCTAAGGGGGGGACAAGCTCTTGTTTGTCCTTAATAAGAAATGAATGGGAATAGTGTACGAAGGAGATGTTTACAGAACTAAACCTACCAATTCTGTCCGAAAATTATGTCTCTGGTGCCAAATTCACTGGTAAAGATGTGGAAGAACATACAAATGTTCAGTTAAAGAGATGGCTTGAGTGTCGACGGCTGAAAAAGATGGAAAAAAACGAGCCGACCTAAGCTTCCCTTAGCTTTTTTATCGACACCTTTTTCTTACGCCACTGACAATGACATTCTCCTGTTTCAACAATCTATCCTTTACTACCATAAGCCCCGTCTTTCTTATACAGCGTGGCAAATAAGTATTTAGTCAACCACCAATTGTGCAAGTTCTACCACTTGAAAATATTAGAGAGGCCTGTAATTGTCAACATGGGTAAACCTCAACCATGAGAGGCAGAATGTGGAAAAAAAAAATCACATTGTTTGATTTTTAAAGAATTTATTTGCAAATCATTATGGAAAATAAGTATTTGGTTAATACCAAAAGTTCATCTCAATACTTTGTTATGTACCCTTTGTTGGCGAATACGGAGGCCAAACGTTTTCTGTAACTCTTCACAAGCTTTTCACACTGTTGCTGGTATTTTGGCCCATTCCTCCATGCAGATCTCCTCCAGAGCAGTGATGTTTTGGGGCTGTCGTTGGGCAACACAGACTTTCAACTTCCTGCACAGATTTTCTATGGGGTTGAGATCTGGAGACTGGCTAGGCCACTCCAGGACCTTGAAATGCTTCTTATGAAGCCACTCATTGTTGCCCTGGCTGTGTGTTTGGGATCATTGTCATGCTGAAAGACCCAACCACGTCTCATCTCCAATGCCCTTGCTGATGGAAGGAGATTTTCACTCAAAATCTCTCGATACATGGCCCCATTCATTCTTTCCTTGACACAGATCAGTCGTCCTGGTCACTTTGTAGAAAAACAGCCCCAAAGCATGATGTTTCCACCTCCATGCTTCACAGTGGGTATGGTGCAATTGAGTATTCTTTCTCCTCCAAACACGAGACCCTGTGTTTCTTCTAGAGCAGGGCGGTAAACCGAAAATTTACCGTTACCGAAATTCTTCACGATGACCGACGTAATTTTGACCATGTCGGTAAATTCGGTAATTTAATAAAAGAAGAAAATATAGTCTTTTCATCCCGCTTTGACTCTGTGTTGTTCGGCTATGTTCATTCCCCTTTAAGAAAGCAGACAGTGTGCTTACGTTTGGAGTCACATGGTTTTCAGGAAGCCAATCAAACAGAAGCCCGGTAGGCTAACGCTAGCAGCTAACGCTAGCGGCTAACGCTACAAGTAAACGGGATGAAGTCGGGCTTAAGTTAGCTTCGCCAAACTTTCACCCGACATTAAGCAAACTCTTGACGGGTTCCAGATAGGGATGGAAAAACCGAGGCTTTCTGAAACAATGAACCACTTTTAAGACAATTGCCCAAAATTGAATCACCGTTTGACACACTGCAAGAGCCCCATCTACTGGATAAACAGTGCACGTTTCTTTTTAAAAGTAAAGTTGACAAATTGCCTCAGCATTACATATCTTCAATAGAATTAAGTGGATGTCGTCTATTTCAACCAGGAGATCGTGTCGTCATTAAGTGTGATTTACACAATTAAAGTTGACCTCTTTAAGCCTGTGTCATTGCTTTTGCCTGTGAAGATGTGTTCAAAGCAGTATTTGTAATACACGACAGTGCTAGTCTTGTAAGTGGCTCGTCCTAGATGACGGGGAGTACCTATGTATTGTTTATTTTTTGTAAAAATTACAGTACAGTAAGCACAGGGCTTGGGAACAGGAATATTATTTATTGCATACTGTAAGGATTTCCAAAATCATAAGATGTAAATAATTGAGCCGAATAAAAGAAAGGAAAGGTTTGTGAAACATTTTATTTTTTAATTAAGTATAATTTCTGGGGGGCGGGTGGATGTGTCGTATTTGTATCTATTCTAAATATCTAAACGTATGCCACTATCTAGTGTATAACAATGCGGAATGAATTTAATGAAATTCAAGTGATGATATTTTTCAAGTCATACAAGCTGTTATAAATGTTCACACAAGAATTCTTATTGTTTACAAGATTTTTTTTTAATACTTAATGTTTAGACTGCATGTGCAATTGTTAAATTGAAAGCTGGTAAATAAATTTAACGAGAAACTTAATTTGTATTCCATGCATTGATTCAAATTTTCAAATTATATAACAGTTTGCTTAGGCGAATTTATCGTCATTTATCGTTATCGAGGTAAATCTGCTCAATTTATCGTGATACGTACTTAAGGCCATATCGCCCAGCCCTAGTTTCTACCAAAAAGTTCTATTGTGGTTTCATCTGACCATAACACATTCTCCCAGTCCTCTTCTGGATCATCCAAATGCTCTCTAGCGAACCGCAGACATGCCTGGACGTGTACAGGCTTCAGCAGGGGGACACGTCTGGCCGTGCAGGATTTGAGTCCCTGGTGGCGCATTGTGTTACTGATAGTAGCCTTTGTTACTGTGGTTCCAGCTCTCTGTAGGTTATTCAGTAGGTCCCCCCTTGTGGTTCTGGGATTTTTGCTCACCGTTCTTGTTATCATTTTGACGCCACGGGGAGAGATCTTGCATGGAGCTCCAGATCGAGGGAGATTATCAGTGGTCTTGTATGTCTTCCATTTTCTAATAATTGCTCCCACAGTTGATTTCTTTTCACCAAACGAAGAGTAAAGAGTTACAGAAAATATTTGGCCTCCGTTTTTGCCAACAAAGGGTACATAACAAAGTATTGAGATTAACTTTTGGTATTGACCAAATACTTATTTTCCACCATGATTTGCAAATAAATTCTTTAAAAATCAAACAATGTGATTTTCTGTTTTTTTCCCCCACATTCTGTCTCTCATGGTTGAGGTTTACCCATGTTTACAATTATACGCCTCTCTAATCTTGTCAAGTAGGAGAACTTGCACAATTGGTGGTTGACTAAATACTTATTTGCCCCACTGTACATTATATCCTGTGGTTGTCTTACGTCTCTGACCGTTCTTTTGGGGGACATTGCTGTTTTGTGTAGCGACCGCAAATGCTACTCGTTGATAGCCAACGAACACTTCATCTTTCATTAATAACGAATCTTAATTCTATCAATTTCTTTACACTTCCCCCTTACTAAAGTTGTTTCTTTACAAAAGAAAAGGTAACGACGTTGGCAGTCAGATACCACATTGATTTTTTTTTTCACGTCATTCATTGTCAGACAGAAGCAGCACGACAAAACGCCACGCTAAAAAATAAGTCAAAATATCAAAATGACTTACCTCTTGGCCCAAACAAAAATGTTTACTTCATATGAAATGTGAAGGGCTTCACTTTGCTGGCATTAAACTGGTCTTTTAGACGTCCATATTACGCCATAGTAGCATAATAGCTGCGGTCTTCACATTTTTTCCTCCGAGTTTTTGTTTTGTGGGAGAGTATGAGGAAAACATCCTTTACATGTCATAATGTCTAGAGTCGTTTCTACAAGTTCCATAGGAGCAGTGAATAATCGGTATATCAGTTTTTAAAAGATTACCAGAGAAAGAAGGGCGAAAAATAATGGTTTGCATGCAAGGGCGTGTACAGTGGCGCCGCCAGAAATTTTTCATTGGGGTGGACGGATGGGGCCACTAAAAATCTTGTGGTGGCACACCAAAACTCAGGTTTTCATTATATTATTGCAGTAAAAAGGCCAGGGGAAAAACTATCAGAAAGACGTAAGGACACGTGATGGGATGAAATGCATAACTGATGCTACAACAATCTAATGATACACTGGCAAGCGGGGTGGCCAGTAGTGTGCCCAACAAATTTATAGGGGGGGCCGTGGCCACTCCTGGCCACCCCCTGGCGGCGCCACTGGGCGTGTATACAATGTCCTACGTCTGCTTTACGATGCTACGTCACGGTCTAAAAATAGCCTGTGTGCGGTACGCTATTAATGAAAAAAACTGGAACAGTAACTGAAGAAAGAATTAGCACTGAACATGAATTTTGATTGTCATTTAGTACATCTGTAACGCTGCAACGAGTGCTAGGAGGCATGTTGGAGGACAACAGTCTTGACAGCAGGTGGCAGCAGAGATTGACTGTCTCCCTCAAGAGAGCAGTGATGGCTAAATGAAGCTTCTTAAAGTAGCTTCATGGTGGTTCCTTTGGTCTTATGATGCCGCTGTCAAATAAAGTGTTACCGGTTTATATCTTTTGGTGTAAATACCCAATAATACAGTGAGGACATCTGTGGCTTATAGTCCAGTACGACTTATAAATAAATGCCATTTTTCTTTCGGTTTCAAAACATTTCAACCGAAATTGCATTTTTAGCTATTTTTGGCCGATAGTTTTCGGCGCCGAATTTTTCGGACGCATCTTTACGTGAAACAAATTCTCTTGCGGCTCAAACTTAAACCGCATATTTTTTCCCAGTTTCTTTCACTGAATACTTTTCAAAACCGCACCATGCACTGAATCCACGAAACCGCAAAGGATCACTTTACTCGTCTTCTCCAAGTTTTGCACAAAGGAAAGACGCGGTGGTTGTCCATAAAATATAGCAATGGTTTTCCTGTGTCTTGCAGGTTTCAAAAAATATCTTATTGCTGAGCGGCAGGTGCCAGAATCTGCTGGCATTGAGAGGATTATGAGCTCCCCCAAATGAAAGAGGAGGAGCAGCCAGAGCCCTGTCAACAGAAGCAACTTCCAATCAAAAAGGAGGAGGAAGAACTGCCATGCGTTAAAGTGGAGGAAGAGGAGGAGCACATCACCAGGTCGACCGGTGAGCCCTAAAAGAGAGGAGATGGTCCAAGTGAGGCCGGCAGAGGGGCGGAGGCTCCGAACGGCAGAAGCAACAGCTCAACAGAAGGATTGCAAGCAGACCTTTTCATCGCTCCGTCAGACAGAAATGGCGCCACGTCACACTCACCTTACAATATAATACAATACAAGAACCTTTTTTCTGCTCAGTTTGTGGTCAAAGATTCATTTGGAAGAGCACCTTAAAACAACACACAAGAACCCACACTGGCGAAAGACCTTTTTCCTGCTCAGTTTGTGGTCAAAGATTCACTGTAAAGGCAAATGTGACGAAACACATAAGAACCCACACTGGTGAAAAACATTTTTCCTGCTCAGTTTGTGGTCAAGGATTCGCTGAAAAAGGAACCTTAAAAAGACACAAAAGAACCCACACTGGCGAAAAACCTTTTTCCTGCTCTGTTTGTGGTCAAAGATTCAGTCGAAAGTGCACCTTAAAAAAACACACAAGAACCCACACAGGCGAAAAACCTTTTTCCTGCTCAGTTTGTGGTCAAAGATTCAGTCGCAAAAGCACCTTAAAACAACACACAAGAACCCACACTGGTGAAAGACCTTTTTCCTGCTCAGTTTGTGGTCAAAGATACTCTCAAAAGCATAACTTGAAAGTACACACAAGAACCCACACTGGCGAAAAACCTTTTTCCTGCTCCGTTCGTGGACAAAGATTCGCTCGGAAGGATGGGATGAAGAGACACGTGTGTGTTGGTGTGAGAAGCAGTGGCCAAATGACTGTTTTGCCTGTCATCCATGCCGTCTTTATCAGATTTTGTACGCAGGACAATTATATTCTGTCGACCTTCCTCAAATCCTGTTGAGGATCGCTACTTTTAGTGCCTTTTCATCGCATATTAGCATCGTGCATTCGGAGTGCTCATTATTTAAAGACTCCTGTCACCATATGCAAGTGTCGGGCTATTGCTTAGTTTGTTTTACTTTATTTGATTACTTTGTTTTTTTTCCTTTTCTGCCCATCAACGTCTTTTCCTTGGTTCTCTCGCCGACTCGGTTCGTGCCTCTTTTTATTTGTATTTTTTCTCACGTGTTCTGGCGTGCTCCCTTGTTTTTTTTTTGTAATAAATTCTACACAAACTTCGTCTGTGTTGGATCCATATTTTACGGCTCACCGTTCCATTACATAGTTAAGTGGCATTATTTATATCATACTCTACCTTTCAAACTACACTTTTCAAATTTGATATTTGAAACAGCAGACCCTAAATTCCAAAGTTCTAAATAATAAATATTATCATTAAATAAATATGGAAAATTAGAATATATTGTTCGTTATTGTAAAAATCAAAAGTTTTGGCTCACAAATGAGTTCAATAAATATATAATTTTTTAAAAATTATTATTACTACTCGTGATTGACAGAGCCATGTTACAACAGAGTATGAGGGCCAAAAAGAAAAATGAAGAAAAAAAAGGTCTATGACAGTAAAGTCGTATTCTTATGAAAAGAATTATGTTTTTCTCGTTGTAATTTAAAGTTTTGGTATGTCATTTTTGTTAAAAAAATAAATATCTAAATAAATAAACACAATGAAAGATTTGTGTATTTAACATTACAGCAAAAAGCATGTCTATTTCATATTTCACTTGGTATTTCATGCTCCTGATAGGCTGTATTGGCACCATGGAAAAAGTGCTTAGAAAATGGATTTCGTTCCACTGAAATGGATCTACATGACCTCTGCATTGTAATTTACATACGTTGCTAATTACTACCAAAAAAAAAAGTTTCCAGTCATTTTTTAGTAATTAGCGTTTTTGTGTCGGTCTTTTTTTTCCCCGTGGCGCAGTGATATTGATACGGCGGAGTCGTATCGTCAGTGTGTGAAGCCATTTTAGGTAACGTGCACCAATAGGAGACGAGGATTGTTGCTATGCGTTTCTCAAACAAACAACATGGCGGCGACCGTGTCAAGCTACGACACGAGCGAAGATGAACAAAAGATAAGAAAACCGTATTTGAAATGTAGTCAAAAGGCATGGAAACGATGCTATATGCATCTCTCATCTGTCCAAGGGCGAAAAAGAACAGGAATTTGGCCGAAACGGCGGGCAACTTGCTAAGCCTGCGTGGTTGCGTCAGACAATGGCTTTCTCTCCAGGCTCCGTCGAAGGATCTTGCTGAAAATGCGTCGACTGGGATTTTTAACGACATTGACTACAGGTAAGCCACACACACGCCTTTTGTTGTGAATAACTATGGGAGTTGTGGGCTTCTGGTCAGATCACATATGAAGTTAAGACTTGCAATGTGAGTTCTGGGCTGTAGCGGTCATTATTATAATGTTAGATTGTTAACTTTGAGCAAAAAGTTTAGATTGACAAATAACATAGTATTTAGTTTGTTTAACTGTAGTTCCAAAAACCTATTTGATAATTTTATTCAGGAAAAAATTGGCAGAATAGACAAGCCTATATAATTTGGATTGGTAGATTATGTAAATATGATATGGATGAAACAGTTCTCACATGGTTTATGTGTGTGTGCGTGTTTTTCAGAACTGAAACACCCTTCACTGACAGCTACAACTTCTTCTGTGAGACCGTCGTCCATTAAAAGATTAGAGTTGACCAGGAAGTGCTGTGAATGGACAAGCTTGTGGAAATATGGCTTTATTGGGACCATGGAAAAAGTGCTTAGAAAATGGATTTCATTCCACTACGCTGGATCTATGCGTTCAATGCATTTTTTCAAATCCAATACACTCCTAACTTAGTCACCAGCCAGAAATGTATCTTGATGTGAATACACAAAAATACAGATCTAGTGTTGCTGTTTTTGCTTGTTTTAAGTGTTATATTAATTCTGGCAACACAAAATCTTTATCAAATGTCATAAACACATCTACCAAACATTTGAAACAAGTATTGGTGCCTTAGTATACACATAGGTGAATTCAGAATGAGAAATGTAGCTAATTTCTTGAAGGAAACACTTCAACATTAATGATTTGCACCCAGCACAATGAAATATATATTGAATTAAGCTAAAGGCTTATGTGTCATATTAAAAATATCACAACCTACTATGCAATGAAATATATAAAATAAAAAATGCACGCCATGATCATAAATAGCTGAAAATCAACCGAATTGCTACCACACCCTCCTAAATGTGAATCATGGCAAAAATGGAATAAGACAAAAAAAAATTACAGGGTGATCAAAAAAATAATGTGCCAAAATCATAAGGTGATACTTAAAAAATGAAAGACATTAAAAAAGAAGTGATGGACACGTGTTGAAGATAACTTCCAAGTTTTATTTCATGTTTCACAAGTGCTCAAATGTGAGCACACCCAGCAGCACGGACAAAATCAAGCCATGATGAGAATTCCTCTCAAACGTGTGCATGTCGCAGCTATTGTCTTGATTGCAACTGTTGTTCGATATTTCACATCATCAGTACTTGCTGGAAGTGTTGGTATGTTAAAGACAAAGTTCATTATCCATCTTTATGGCACATAACGTATGTTATACACTAAGTGTATGTTCCACCACTTCCAGCAAATATTGATGACATGAAAGATCGAATAACAGACGCAATCAACGCGGGAGGGAGGAATTCTCATGTCAACTTGATGTTGTCCATGCTGCTGGTGATGGCCATATTTGAGTACTATGAAAACATGAAATTAAACTTAGTTACTTCCTACATCTGTCCAAGGTAGTTTTTTTTAAAAAATGTTTTTCATTTTTGACATGGCATTTTGATTTTGGCACAGCCTTTTTTAATCACACTGTATATACACAAAAGGTTGGAATCATTCAAGTATGGTACTGTTGGTACACATTTATTTAAACATGGAAGTGTCTCATACTATAAAAATACACATTATTACACATACAAATATTGAAAAACAAATAAAAAAAATAGAAATAAAATAATAGTAAACTGTACATGACAACATTACTCCTCAAAATCGCTTTCATCAAAGTCATCATCCCATCCAAGTGTCTTCTGTTTCTTTGGAAACATTCTCACATGCTTGGCACCTTTATAAATCAGTACAAGAAAGTTTTGCAGACATACAGGAACATCTTCCCATGTCACAATTGGTTACCTTTCAACTACAGTTGACTACTTGCAAAACAGTATCAGGGGTAGGATTTTTAGTCATCCATGTCACTGCCAACTGCCCATCCTCAATGTCCCACCCATTCCCAATAGGTGAAGGGGCACACATTTTAACTCTCAGATAAACCTGTCGCGATATGCAATAATTCCATTTATCGCACGGTAAATGAAAATGAAGGCGGTAAGTTTCCAGCTGCGATTTATCGCCTCACGTGCGTGAGTATGTGCGTGCGTGCGCGCGCATGCGGCAGATGTGCGGCGGACGTGATGTTGAAAGTTCAGCTTCCTTGTTACCAACAGCGCAACATGCTGTGAAGAGGATTCCCTCTATTTTATTGACTTCTGGGTATGTTCGTTTTATACATTTGAGTTTGCGTGACCATCATTCAATGGGGGGAGGCGCGGGGCCGAGTGCACTGGCGGCGCGAGCGAGCACAGTGAGGAAGAAGAAAATGGACGGAAAATGCTGATTTCCAAGCCAAACACCACAGCCTCGGTGTCGGACTATTTTGGTTTTAAACCAAATGAAAATGGCGAGGCAACAAAAAAGGACGAACCAGTCTGCAAAATGTGTTTGGACGTTGTTTAAACAAAGACGGCCATCACAACAAATCCACATGCTCATTTGAAAGACTCCCTCGTTTCACTGCTTGGTAAGAAAAATGCATCGCAACAAGCAGAGCCTTCCTCATCACGTCAATCGACAATAGAGCCTACCCACGTACCACGTACTCGCTGTATGGTTCCGCCCTCTTGTCCGTCATTTTGACTCTGTATTAGCATTGTTTTCAATTGATGGCGGAATTTAAAATGCATTTCATGGAAGACCCGGTGCTTTCTGATGCCGGAAACTCACTGGATCTGTTGCATAAAAGGCGTTATGAGGAAAAGCTTCGTTCTATACAGTCGCCAGATCCATATTTGATGCCCAAATCGATGTTTTTCGACCCACTGTCTTCGCCCTGTCTGCCTGACATCTGCTACGCAGATATTTACAATTATCTTGTCCACACTAAATCAGCCTATTCTCACGAAAATATGAAAAACTTCAAGAGCTTGGAGGCTTATAAATACTTCGTTGCTGGTTGGGTGAAACAGGTCCTCGTCCACGAAAATTCGGCAGGAATCTATCTTGTGCTTGGAAAGGTGAGTTACGAAATTTTCAATTCAAAATCTTTTGTTATTGCTAACATCCACTGTCAAGTCTAATGTATTTCATGTCGTTTGTCAATGGAGTTAAGGCTTTTAATGTTTATATGGTTTAGCGATAGCACTCTCACTACATACATACATGTATGTTGTCGGCGATTAGCCTAGCAATGATCTTAATTGTGGTTATTTGTCAGCCCCGTAGACGAGGCCAGTTTCTTTCACTTGGTACCAGCTAAATATTATTCAAAAAATAACGATGGTGGAAGAAAGGGAAGTCACAAACATCTTGAATTTGAAACTATGTCGTACTACGTCGTATGTTGTCGGCGATTAGCCTCGCAATGATCTTAATTGTGGTTATTTGTCAGCCCCGTAGACGAGGCCAGTTTCTTTCACTTGGTACCAGCTAAATATTATTCAAAAAATAACGATGGTGGAAGAAAGGGAAGTCACAAACATCTTGAATTTGAAACTATGTCGTACTACGTCGTATGTTGTCGGCGATTAGCCTAGAAATGATCTTAATTGTGGTTGTCAGGCCAAAACCCTCTAAATATATATTAAATGCATCTTACCGGATATAAAATGACTACTACATAGTCTGTGGTGATTTTTTGGTGTCCAGTTTTCACGTCGAATTGCAGCCGTCCATTTCGCTCTCCTCTTTGGATCCCTCGGAATACGGTAAAACTTCAAGTCTCTCCTTCCATCTTCTCTGTTAGTGCAACCAACAGCCACACACGCCTTCACCATTTTGATTATTAATGTTAAGGAGCAGAAAAACACGCCGTTAATAGGAGAAATGTACGTAGCCGTAACAGGTTAACACCATTGTTTTGACGGACAAGTGGGCGGAACCATACAGCGAGCACGTGGTACGTGGGGAGGCTCTATTGCAGAGGTAATCGCTTGACTTGAGAAATACAAACGAGATCCCCCAAAATGGCGTTCCCTCAAGGAAAGTGTAGTCCGCTACATTGCTGAAGAAATGAGACCGTTTTACCTTGTTTAAGGTTGTTTGACACTTAGGTTAGGTTCACACTGCAGGTCTTAATGCACGAGTCCGATTTTTTCGTGTTTTTCCGACTCAAGTGAAACATTAACTTGACGGTCTAAACGTGACAAGTCGCATAGAAGTGGACCATTTCAAATCCGATCTGGGTCACTTCCGTATGTGGTATAAATCCGATCTGAGCCACATTGTCCAGAATGTGGCTGGGGCTCTGAACTTTCAAATCTTCCGAATCGGACTTCATGCAGCAATGACGTCAGCAAAGCGAAAGCCGCAGGCAGGAAGGGAGCGTTGTAACTGTGCATTAGCTTCTAGCTTGAACTCTGCTTTTACCCAGACGCAGGCTTGACCACAGTCGTAAAAAAAAATAAATGAAGAAAAGGATAAGCCTGACAATTTTCGATCTTCATTCTATGCGCCGAATGAGCACGGGGGCAAATTGACACACCCACGTCACGTCACGCACACAAGTCAAGGCTTATAAACTTTGAATAAAAGACTAAACGGGGATTATTCATGTCTGTTATTTGTGTCATTTTTTTGGAAATCAAAATATGATCACCCTGGAATTACATACAGCTAGCATGTGTAATTTGTTTTGATGCTTCTGCGCATACGGGCCCCTTTTCTGAGCGCATCTCGGACTGCAAATTAGTGCATTTGCGTTATACTTGAACGGGCTTCAAGGACAAAGGCAGTCTGAACAGGGCACGCCAAAAAACAGACATGACATTAATTCATTCATTTTCCATGCCGCTTTTCCTCACGAGGGTCGCGGAGGTGCTGGAGCCTATCCCAGCTACCAATCAGATTAGTGTATTAAGACCTACAGTATGAACCTAGCCTTAGTGAAGCCAAATTTTTGTTACTGCTACTTAATTATTGTATTTTTTCCTCTGTTGTTGTTGAAGTGCAATTGTTTGTGTTACTACAACTTTATACCTCTGTGCCTAAATGCTTGTTATTTAAGTGCATCTTTATTTTTTTTTGAAAAAGACATTTTATTATGTGTTTCTGTGCAGTATTGATATCGCTGTCTTTAACTTAAAAGAGGCGTGGTCTATTGTTTTTCGTTGTGATTTCTTAAAAAGTATTTGAATTTAAGAGTAAATGTTTATTGCGTTTAAATGGGTGTACTTAATATTACCTAGTATTATTAATATATACTGTATTCTTACTGTGTTTTGTAAATTGGTTAAAAAAAATTGGGAGTGGGGGGGCGCAATAATATCGCATATCGCAATAATTTATGAGAGAATTTATCGCCCACTAAAATTTGTTATCGCGACAGGCCTACTCTCAGACAACGTTTCATAATTGCTGCTTGATAGTTTGCTGTCCTGCAATGTTGGTACAGAGCATCAGTTTTGGGGGGAATAGAATGTTCTGGCAAGACTGACGAGGCCATACAGAAAGATCTGCATTTGGCATCATTTTTGGCACATGACTGGCCAAACAGGTGGCACACGTATTTACACAACGTGTTAAATGTTTGTAGGTCAAGTTTAAAACTGCTGCCCAGCTTTGCAAACCCAGTCAGGTATTCTTTTTTATGACGTGCAAAAGAAAATGTTTTTTTGCCTTTGTCATGAAAGGCACAAGCAGAGTCACAACCTGTGAATGTATGGATGCCATTGAGTGCTGAACACACACCAGACCCGGCTGCAGAAAGAAATTACAGGGGGGCATTACATTTTTTTGGGGGGGCACACTTCTTCAATGTAAATTTAGCCGTAAAAGTGGCGTTTTTACCCGTTATATTTTCTGATGATAGTGTCAGTCAGTGAAACTGCAGGAGGTGGCAGCGCTATCGGTTCATGTTGACTTTCGGCCACGTCTTTGTCATGGCTTGAGTTCGTCTTTAGTTTCTTGAAAAAAACACGGATGTCCATTCCAATTTGAATTAGCAACGGAGGAGCCGCTCAATCGCTATTTCTGTAACCGGAGCAATCCCTATCCAATCACAGTACACAATGGCCGGCTACTCAAGCTGCCCCCCCTTATCTGTGATTGGCTAGAAATTGCCTACATTCGCTGCTCTGATTGGTGGAATTGAAGACGACAGATCAAGATAGGATGACTAGAGCAGTGTTTTTCAACCTTTTCTGAGTCACGGGACGTTTTTACATTGGAAAAATTCTCACGGCACACCACACCAAAATGTTCCAAAATTACTTTCTGTATAGTATATTTAATTATAAAATAATTTCTCAGTATTTATACTTACTCAGTGTGAAACGTTCAGCAATTAGGCTTGAAAAACTATCAGACAGGGGACTTGAGCAATGCATTTAAGCACATCAGGGCTGGTCGTCTCGCTGACAATGGCTTTGCAGACAGGTAGTATTAACGTCTCTGCCACAGTTTGGGACTTTTGGGATTTAGCAACATAGTAACTGGCTTTCAGGGCGTTCTTATTGACCTTTGTAGTTTTTTTCAAAAAAGTTCCCATTTCTCTGTGTTTTCACGAAGGCGTACAAAATAATCCATCGACTTGTTCTGAAGCGACGGGCGTTCATTTGGAGATGACGTTTAAGCTTGTATGGCGCCATGGCGCTAGATAGCCGCTCGTGTCGCGTTCAAGAACTGCTCGGATTTCTAGGTATCTCCCACCTAGCTGTCCTCGATAATGTGTTGGAATAAAACAAAGAGGGAGGATTAACGGTCGTCACATATGGATAAAATGGAAAGGACACTTTTGTATATATCGACACTTGACGAGTCAAATAATGAACAGTAGAAGTGCTGGGGTCCACATTGTTACGGAGAGCAAGGTGGCTGATGGCTAGAAATCCGAGCAGTTCTTGAACGCAACACGACTCATCTGCACACAACCGAGAACTTTTTCCCCATTCCTTCCTTCCTACTGCAACTTTGCCCGACGATGTTAAAAAAAAAGCGACATTGGATAATTTCTCGCGGCACACCTGACGATCTCTCACGGCGGCGGCACAATCGGTTGAAAAACACTGGAATATAGGGTTCATTCTCCCCGTGTGTGTGTGTTTTTGTGGAAGATTTTTTTTTTTAATTACACAGTACAGTTTAATCGAGCTAGGGCGGGCACAGCCGTCCCTCAGGGCGGGCACGGCCCCCTAATGCCCGCCCATGCCGCCGGGTCTGACACACACTAGTGCCAGGAGCTGCAGAGACCTTAGAGACGTCAGTCCTCGTTCTGTTGCCTCCTCCTGTGAAAAAATGCAATTTACACTGCAAATCTATCTGCAGACTTACAGCAATCACTGCCACGTCAATATCAGGGCTTTTATTTACTATAGCTTGATGTTCTTGAGCCAAAAGGTTTATTTAACCATTGTCACCCATAACAGGTATGCAATACAAAGTTCTACTGGATTCACTTTCGACACACTGTACCCTATATACATTTTATAACAAAGTGGTATTGATATCTGGGCTAAAAAATGGTATCGTTACAACACTAGTTTAAATAAGAATTTTTTGAGCATAAGTTAATAACAATTAACCTTGTAGTAAAGGCGTGCGTGTGGCTTACCTGTAGTGAATGTCGTTAAAAATCCCAGTCGACGCATTTTCAGCATGATCCTTCGACGGAGCCTGGGGAGAAAGCCATTGTCTGACGCAACCACGCGGGCTCTGCACGTTTTTTCCAAATTCCTGCCCTTTTTCGCCCTTGGACAGTTGAGAGATGCATATAGCATCGTTTCGATGCCTTTTGACTAAATTCCAAATGCGGTTTTCTTATCTTTTGTTCATCTTCGCTCGTGTCGTAGCTTGACACGGTCGCCGCCATATTGTTTGTTTTAGAAGCGCATAGCAACAATCCTTGTCTCCTATTGGTGCACGTGACCTAAAATGGCTTCACACACTGACGATACGACTCCGCCGTATCAATATCACTGCGCCACGGGGAAAAAAAAGACCGACACGAAAACGCTAATTACTAAACAATGACTGGAAACCGTGAGTAGAACTTTTTTTTTGGTAGTAATTAGCAACGTATGTAAATTACAATGCAGAGGTCATGTAGATCCACTTTAGTGGAACGAACCAACACAATTTTCGCTCAGCCAATACAGCCTATGAATGAAATGGACCGCTTGGATGTGTCTGGAAGAGATCGATATATTTATTCCATTTCTTTAATCCCGCGCCATGAAAATGAACGACTTCCTGGATTGATGAAGAATGCGAATGTGACAAGAAGCAAGAAGGTGAGCACAACACCTGTGTTGCGCCGAAAAATAGCTGCCCTGTGTGAAATGTCCCCCCTGACGGGAGCGCCCACACAGAAACGACTTTCTTGTACCGTGAATATGTATTATTTTACTCAGCTTGAACTAATAAATGTCATACCTGTGTGATTGTCATTGGGATATGGTCGTGAAAACCTGTAGACTAAAACATTTCTGTTCAAAGATGGTTATGTGGCCCAGTCCACGATTTGTTACTAAAATACAGTACTAATATTTTGTGTAATCTAATTATTTAAAACTGATCTTACAGTCGGACATCCATTACTGTAATGCGTCCATGAAAACATGTTTTCACGTCAATAAAGCGTTATAATAAATAAGCGCTCCCGTCAGGGAGGACATTTCACGCGGGGCAGCTATTTTTCGGCACACACCGGCCCATTGACGATCAAGTTTCATTTTACAATCGTGACAACGGTGACGCTCCGTCCATCCATCCATCCATTATCTTCCGCTTGTTCCGGGGTCGGGTCGCGGGGGCAGCAGCTTTAACAGGGAAGCCCAGACTTCCCTCTCCCCAGCCACTTCAACCAGCTCCTCCGGCGGGATCCCAAGCCATTCCCAGGCCAGCCAAGAGACATAGTCTCTCCAGCGTGTCCTGGGTCATCCCCGGGGCCTCCCGCCGGTGGGACATGCCCGGAACACCTCTCCAGGGAGGCGTCCGGGAGGCATCCGAACCAGATGCCCGAGCCACCTCAGCTGGCTCCTCTCTACGCGGAGGAGTAGCAGCTCGACGCCGAGTCCCTCCCGGATGACCGAGCTTCTCACCCTATCTCTGAGGGAGAGCCCGGACACCCTGCGGAGGAAACTCATTTCGGCCGCTTGTATCCGGGATCTTGTTCTTTCGGTCACGACTCACAGCTCGTGACCATAGGTGAGGGTAGGAACGTAGATCGACTGGTAAATCGAGAGCTTCGCCTTTCGGCTCAGCTCCGTCTTCACCACTACGGAACGGTGCAGAGTCCGCATTACTGCAGACGCTGCACCGATTCGCCTGTCGATCTCCCGCTCCCTCCTACCGTCACTCGTGAACAGGACCCCAAGATACTCGAACTCCTCCACTTGGGGCAGGATCTCATCCCCGACCCGGAGAGGGCACTCCACCCTTTTCCGACTGAGGACCATGGTCTCGGATTTGGAGGTGCTGTGAACCGCTCCAGTGAGAGTTGGAGGTCACGGCTTGATGAAGCCAACAGCACTAAATCATCTGCAGAGATTCAATGCTGAGGTCACCAAACCGGACACCCTCAACGCTTCGGCTGCGCCTAGAAATTCTGTCCATAAAAATTATGAACAAAATCGGTGACAAAGGGCAGCCTTGGCGGAGTCCAACCCTCACTGGGAACGAATTCGACTTACTGCCAGCAATGCGGACCAAACTATGACACCGATCGTACAGGGACCGAACAGCCCTTACCAAGGGGCTCGGTACCCCGTACTCCCGGAGCACCCCCCACAGGACTCCCCGAGGCACACGGTCGAACGCCTTCTCCAGATCCACAAAACACATGTAGACTGATCGGGCGAACTCCCATGCACCCTCGAGGACCCTGCCGAGGGTGTAGAGCTGGTCCACTGTTCCACGGCCTGGACGAAAACCACACTGCTCCTCCTGAATCCGAGATTTGACTTCTCGGTGGACTCTCCTCTCCAGCACCCCTGAATAGACTTTACCAGGGAGGCTGAGGAGTGTGATCCCTCTATAATTGGAACACACCCTCCGGTCCCCCTTCTTAAAAAGGGGGACCATCACCCCGGTCTGCCAATCCAGAGGCACTGTCCCCGATGTCCACGCGATGTTGTAGAGACGTGTCAGCCACGACACCCCTACAACATCCAGAGCCTTGAGGAACTCCGGGCGGATCTCATCTACCCCCGGAGCCTTGCCACCGAGGAGCTTTCCAACCGCCTCAGTGACTTCAACCCCAGAGATCGAAGAGCCCACCTCGGAGTCCCCAGACTCTGCTTCCTCAAAAAGGAACGCGTGTCGGTGGAATTGAAGAGGGCCTCGAAGTATTCTCCCCACCGGCTCACGACGTCCCGAGTAGAGGTCAGCAGTACACCATCTTCACTATACACAGTGTTAATGGTGCACTGCTTTCCTCTCCTCAGGCGCCGAATGGTGGACCAGAATTTCCTCGAAGCCGTCCGGAAGTCGTTTTCCATGGCCTCGCCGAACTACTCCCATGTCCGGGTTTTGTCCTCGGCGACCGCCAAAGCCGCAGTCCGCTTGGCCAGCCGGTACCTGTCAGCTGCCTCCGGAGTCCCACAGGCCAAAAAGGCCCGATAGGCCTCCTTCTTCAGCTTGACGGCATCCCTTACCGCTGGTGTCCACCAGCGGGTTCGGGGATTGCCGCCACGACAGGCACCAACCACCTTACGGCCACAGCTCTGGTCGGCCGCCTCAACAATGGAGGTGCGGAACATGGCCCACTCGGACTCAATGTCCCCCACCTCCCCCGGGACAAGGGAGAAGTTCTGCCGGAGGCGGGTGTTGAAACTCTTTCTGACAGGGGATTCTGCCAGACGTTCCAGGCAGACCCTCACAATACGTTTGGGCCTGCCAGGTCTGGCCAGCATCTTCCCCCGCCATCGGAGCCAACACACCACCAGGTGGTGATCAGTTGACAGCTCTGCCCCTCTCTTCACCCGAGTGTCCAAAACATGCGGCCACAAGTCTGATGACACGATTACGAAGTTGATCATCGAACTGCGGCCTAGGGTGTCCTGGTGCCAAGTGCACATATGGACACCCCTATGTTTGAACATGGTGTTCGTTATCAACAAACCGTGACGAGCACAGAAGTCCAATAACAGAACACCACTCAGGTTCTGATAGGGGGCGCTGTTCCTCCCAATCACGCCCCTCCAGGTCTCACTGTCATTGCCCACGTGAGCGTTGAAGTCCCCCAGGAGAACGAGAGAGTCCCCAGAGGGGGCACTCTCTAGCACACCCTCCAAGGACTCCAAAAAGGGTGGGTATTCTGAACTGCTGTTCGGTGCATAAGCGCAAACAACAGTTAGAACCCGTCCCCCCACCCGAAGGCGGAGGGAGGCTACCCTCTCGTCTACCAGGGTAAACCCCAAAGTACAGGCGCCAAGCCGGGGGGCAATAAGTATGCCCACACCTGCCCGGCACCTCTCACCATGGGCAACTCCAGAGTGGAAGAGAGTCCAACCCTTCTCGAGAGGATTGGTACCAGAACCCAAGCTGTGTGTGGAGGAGAGTCCGACTATATCTAGTCGGAACTTCTCTGCCTCACACACCAGCTCAGGCTCCTTCCCTGCCAGAGAGGTGACATTCCATGTCCCAAGAGTTAGCTTCTGCAGCTGGGGGTCGGACCGCCAAGGCCCCTGCCTTTGGCTGCCGCCCAACTCCCTATGCACCCAACCCCTTTGGCCCCTCCCACAGGTGGTGAGCCCATGGGAAGGGGGACCCACGTTGCCTTTTCGGGCTGAGCCCGGCCGGGCCCCATGGGGACAGACCCGGCCACCAGACGCTTGCCTTCGAGCCCCACCTCCAGGCCTGGCTCCAGAGGGGGGCCCCGGTAACCCGCGTCCGGGCAAGGGAAACTGGGGTTCATTTATGTTGCTCATCATAAGGGGTCTTTTTGAGCCATACTTTGTCTGGCCCCTCACCTGTTTGCTATGGGTGACCCTACCAGGGGCTTAAAGCCCCAGACAACATAGCTCCTAGGATCATTGAGACACGCAAACCCCTCCACCAGGATAAGGTGATGACTCACGGGGGGACGGTGACGCTCAGCTGACCAAATGTCGGTTTATATTCGGGCCGGTGCCGATTTTGGGTACCCGACTCCTCATCGTGACATAAACTGGAGTATGATTGGAAATTTTGTGGTCTCAGGACCAACTCTGACGCACGGAACAGGAGGAAAAATCGGTTTGGGCATCAAATATGGATCTGGCGACTCGATCGACTGAAGCTTTTCTAAATAACGGCTTTTATGCAACTCATCCAATGAGTTTACGGCATCTGAAAGCACCGGGGCTTCCATAATTTGCAAGTGAATCCCCCCTTTAGAAACTACGAGCATTGACAATACGGACACACAATGACGGACAATATGGCGGCACAATGCAGCGATCACGGGATTGTGTGACGTTGGTGATTAGGGTCTATAATGGTAGGCGTCGCTAACAGACTAATTTCTCGTCAACTGCACTTGGCTAAATTGTTGTATATCGTCAAATCGTCTCAAAATATGATTCTAATTTACATAATAATAACATTTAAGACTTTTTTTCTCGTGTTGGATGCACTTTAAAGGGCGAGTTCGTTGTAAGGACTAATTGTAAACGTGATGGTGTGCCGATCAGAGCACAGGTAGATAGGTGACATGAATCCACTGAATTCAAATGGCTTTAATTTGCAAAATATTCATCCAAATCTTCCTTGATGTACAAAAAATTAGGAATTGTAACTCCACAGGGCATAAGGTATGAAATCAGTCCATAAACAATACAATAAAAAGGAATAAGCTAAATTAATATCATAAATTTCAATTTAATCAGGAAAATACAGTCAAATGCAGACATTGACTCACAAGCATATTATGATTGAATTGGCCTACAATAAATGGACGAATGATGTCATCTAGCGGCCGTCATGGGAAACTACCGTCAATGATATCAGTACCCAATACTAATTAACAAAGCAAATAATACAGATCATGCAACATCAACATTGTATATGCATCACGAAGGCATAATATTCACATACAATTCACATACAAGTCCATTAGCGACCGTTAGCGATAGCGACTGACGTTCTAATCTAAACTGTCCTTCGGGAATGTCGGTCGAGGGCGATGGTAAAAAACAAAAGATAGTGATAGTCGACAACGATGAACAGCCCTCTCCTTCCGCAATTCGATCACGCTCGTGATTGGCTGCGCAGACTTTGACTTGCTTGCCACAGCCGTTCTCCCGATTGGCTTTTTATAGGAGAAAGAGATCAAAGAAATAAAAAGAGATGAAGAAGATCAAAGATAAAGGCTCGCCATTTTTTCCTCTTTTCTCGACGGCGTGCCCAGCATTATGTTCTAAAAAAAAAAATCATTATCTTCGTCTCAGCTCTCAGAAATCAAGTGGGGAAAATGTCCGCAAGACCGGCCAAGTTCCAGGAGCATCTTTGTGAGGTGAAAGAGGAGCCCCCACGTCACCGACACTCGATTGTGTGCAAACTAGAAGGTTGGTTCACTTTCGATGATAAGTTTACTGTACATGACAGATCGCGGTGATGAGAATTCATTTTTAATATTAACACTGTTAAATTTCTAATCGCAGTTAATGTAATGTCAAGCAATTTGAATGACTTTTGTACTGGATTCAGGGCCGGAGTGGGACTCATTTTCAGACCGGCCCACTTTACATCATGATTTACCTATTGAAATATTGTAATAATAATCGTGCTGTCAAGCGATTAAAAAAAAAATATTTATATATATATATATATATATACTGTATATTATTCTCTCGATCTCAATAGTAACTTGCGATTAGTGGCATTATTTTAAATGCAAATTTTTTTAAGTACACCTATTAGCACAGGCGTTGACCAATGTGCTTACCTTTGCTTACATCATTGAAATTTAAGCCTCATTCGAAACAAAAGAGTTATACTTTACACTTGTAAAGATGAATTAAACATAAATGTACCCCAAATAACTTGTAAAAAGGGGAGGCGCATGTTCACTGACGGCTCTGAGATCAAAAGATCAAGCACGGGTTCTGTGTGGAGTTTCAAATTAAGTTTGTGGTTATGATATGCTGAAAAAGCTTCAGAATCAGAAAAGTTACGAGGAACTGCTTGAGATGAGGCATTACATGCAAATTGACATATGTGGCAAAAATGTTTTGCCATGTGGCATTTTTTTTTGGCCATCGGGCAAAATGTTTTTGCCATGTGGCATTTTTTTTGTCATGTGGCATTTTTTTTGCCATGTGGCAAAATGTTTTTGCCATGTGGCAAAATGTTTTTGCCAAGTGCCAACATTTTTTTGCCATGTGGCAAAATGTTTTTGCCATGATGCATTTTTTTTTTTTGCCATGTGGCAAATTTTTTTTGCCATGTCGCATAATGTTTTTGCCACGTGGCAAAATGTTTTTTGCCATGTGGCAAAATGTTTTTGCCATGTGGCAATTTTTTTTGCCATGTGGTAAAATGGATTTTGCCATGTGGCATTTATTTGGGGTTTGCATGCATTTTGGTTTGGGGGGGGGAGTATATGGCATTTTTGGGGGTATATGGCTGTCTTGCAGGCCATACAAGTCCATGCCATTGACGGCTATGCACGTCCAAATTGTATTTTCATTTTAAATGGCAGAAAAACATGTGTGGCCGTGCTTTTTGACCATACACTTTACATTAGAGCTTATCGACATTCAACTGGCACCCAAGTAAGGCTCTGCCATTGACGGCTATGCACGTCCAAATTGTATTTTCATTTTGAATGGCAGAAAAACATGTGTGGCTGTGTTTTTTGACCATACACTTTACATTAAAGCTTATCGACATTCAACTGGCACCCAAGTAAGGCTCTGCCATTGACAGCTATGTACGTCCAAATGGTATTTTCATTCTAAATGGCAGAAAAACATGTGTGGCTGTGTTTTTTGACCATACACATACACTTTACATTACAGCTTATCGACATTCAATTGGCACCCAAGTAAGGCTCTGCCATTGACGGCTATGCACGTCCAAATTGTATTTTCATTTTAAATGGCAGAAAAACATGTGTGGCTGTGTTTTTTAACCATACACTTTACATTAGAGCTTATCGACATTCAACTGGCACCCAAGTAAGGCTCTGCCATTGACGGCTATGCACGTCCAAATTTTATTTTCATTTTTAATGGCAGAAAAACATGTGTGGCTGTGTTTTTTGACCATACACTTTACATTAGAGCTTATCGACATTCAACTACCACCCAAGTAAGGCTCTGCCATTGACGGCTATATTGTACTTTCATTTTAAATGGCAGAAAAACATGTGTGGCTGTGTTTTTTGACAATGCACTTACACTTTACATTAGAGCTTAACGACATTCAACTGTCACTCAAGTAAGGCTCTGCCATTGACGGCTATGTGCGTCCAAATTGTATTTTCATTTCAAATGGCAGAAAAACATGTGTGGCTGTGTTTTTTGACCATACACTTTACATTAGAGCTTATCGACATTCAACTGGCACCAAAGTAAGGCTCTGCCATTGACGGCTATGCACGTCCAAATTGTATTTTCATTTTAAATGGCAGAAAAATGTGTGTGGCTGTGTTTTTTGACAATACACATACACTTTACATTAGAGCTTATCGACATTCAACTGCCACCCTAGTAAGGCTCTGCCATTGACGGTTATGTACGTCCAAATTGTATTTTCATTTTAAATGGCAGAAAAACGTGTGGCTGGGATTTTTTTGACCATGCACTTTAAATTAGAGCGTATTGACATTAAACTGGGACCCAAATAAGGCTCTGCCATTGACGGCTGTACACGTCCAACTTTCCAGTTCAGCTTTCTTTCTGCACTGATGAATCTTGGGTATTTGGTCACTACGCTCGCTGTTGGACCATCAGGTTATTTCAGGAGCCTCGCCAACAATGTAAGAAAAGTCTTAATTTTATTGCTGTTTTTTTTTTTTTTTTGATTGTGTTGTATGTTGAGAAATTAAAGAATTTGTACATCTCAATTTTCTTTTTACTGTGTGCTGTGTCATACATGTACTGATGCATCTGGACACATCTTCAGTGACCTTCCTGGAATCAATGGCTATTTCAGGTCTTTCATCATCATACACCCTCCTCCAGGTGACCTAGCCGAGCTTGATCAGACCCCGGCTTGTGTCCAGATGGCAAGCTACCATGACACCATGGCGCTTGAGCCACAGCAATCACGAGGCTCTCTCTGCCATATCAGTCATACTGTGGATGGCTCTCTTCTTCCTCTCTCCCTCAATGCCTAAAATATTGAAGGCCTTGGGTAGTGAACGGGATGCGAAACCCCTACATCCGACTTCAACTGGGAGACACCTTGCTCTCCACCCAGCTTGCTGGCAGTCACTAACAAGTCCCATGTACTTGGAAAGTTTCCGCTCAAAGGCTCCCACAAGTCGATCTTCCAACCGTTAGCTGCAGCAACACCACTTGTTTGGTGGACTCAGACACGAGGACAATGTCTGGCCCAGGGTGGTGACGGTGATGTGACTGGGGAACTTCATTAGTCGACCGAGGTCCACCAGTAGCTGCCAGTCTCTTGCCGAAGCCAGAATGCCAGCAGATGTTATTCTGGCAGGGGCTGCCTTCTCCCCAGCTTTGACGAAGGTGATGGTTGTTAAGCCTGTCGCAATATGCAATAATTCCATTTATCGCGCGATATATAAAAATAAAGACGGTAATTTTCGTGCTGCGATTTATCGCCTCGCGTGCACGTGCGCGCGTTTGTCATGTGCGTGCGTGTGCGCGCGCGCGACGCACGCGCTTGCGGCAGATGTGTGGCAGACGTGCTTGATAGCGCTGTTTAAAGTTCAGCTTCCTTGTGCCACTCTGTTTTATTGACTTCTGGGTATGTTCGTTTTATACATTTGAGTGACCGTCATTTAATGGATGGAGGCAGGGTCGAGTGCACTGTCGGCGCACAGCAAAGAGCGAGCGGAATGAGGAAGAGGACGAACCAGTCTGCAAAATGTTTTTGGAGGTTGTTTCAACAAAGATGGCCAACAGAATAAATCTACATGCTCATTTGAAACACTATTATCCTCTCCAGTTTTCACTGCTTAGTAAGAAAACTGCATCGCAACAAGCGGAGCCTCCTCGTCATGTTGACAATTAGAGGTATTCGCTTGATGTGAGAAATACAGACGACACCGCGCCAAATAGCGTTCCCTGACGGAAAGTGAAGTCCGCTACATTGCTGAAGAAATGAGACCGTTTTACCTCTGTTAAATGATATTTGATATCTTTGGGAGCCAAATTTTTGTTACTGCTACTTAATTAGTCTATTTTTCTCTGTTGTTGTTGAAGTGCAATTACTGTGACTGCAACTTTATACCTATATGCCTAAATGCTTCAGTTATTAAGTGCAATTTTATTTTTTCTTGAAAAAAGACATTTAATATGTGTTTCTGTGCGGTATTAATATTGTTGTCTTTTACTTGAAAGAGGCATGGTCTATTGTTTTTAGTTGTGATTTCTTAAAAGGTATTTTTTAATTTAAAAGTAAACATTTATTGCGTTTAAATGGGTGTACTTGATCTATTAATATATACTGTATTCTCACTGTGTTATTGTAAATTGGTTAAAAGGGGACGGGACTTGATAAGCATATGCTTCTCTCGTCAGTCCTTGTCTTTTCTTCGTTTTTTCGGGTTGCTCATATCACATCTTGCAACTGTCAATGATACCGATGATGATGACAATAAATAAAAATAAACGCTCAAAAAAAATTTTTTTGGGTGGGGGTGGGGGGTGCGCAATAATATCGCATATCGCAATAATTTATGAGATAATTTATCGCCCACTAAAATTTGTTATCGCGACAGGCCTAATGGTTGTCCTTGAGGGTTGGGCCTGCTTTGCCCACACCAATCCAGTGCTGATAGCTTCAGCAATGGCTTTAAGGACTTGGTCGTGCCTCCGACGGTACCTTCCATCTCCAAGCGCCTTGGTATAGCTGCTAATGATATGCTCCAGGCTTCCTCGCTTAGAACACAAGGGGCAAGCTGGTGTTTCGGCTAAGCCCCAAGTGTGCAGATTTGATGGGCTGGGTAGCACATCATAAACTGCCTGAATGAGGAACCGAATGCACTGAGGCTCAGCTCTCCATAGCTCCGCCCTTGTCACTTTCCTCTCCATTGCATTCTCTCATCTTGTCCAGGCTCTCTGTTGTTTCATTGCCACAGCCAAACAAGATCTTAACTTCTCTTCGACTGCCCTAACCTCCTCCTAAACTAGGCGCTTCCTCTCTTTTCCCTTGATGTTCACTCGGGGAGATGGGAAGGACCCTAGCCCGGCTCGGCCTCGTGGGACTACACCCACTAGGTTCCTATGGCTCAGCCTTGCTTCGGCTTCTTCGACCGCATCCTCTGCTTTCCACTTTCTGCCAGTTCTTACTTGGATCCCAGCGTTGGCCCCTTTACGGTCACTTGAGTCCCTGTACTGCAACACTTCTCTGGCTCTTGACACTTTAAATTCCTCTTGCAGGGATCTCAAGGGCAGTTGGAGCTTGTTGTTATGCCCATAGAGCGCTATGCTGCTCAGGCTCCTCGGTAACCCAAGCAATTGTCGGAGGTGACTGCTGACTTTCCTGTCCAGTGTCTCCACTGCCGAAATTGGGAAGGTGTAGATGAGGAGGGGCCGCAGGATCCTGGGGAGAATGACATGCTGGTAGACCCAAGCTTTGAACTTTCCTGGGAAGGCCTGACTTGTCCACAGATTTCATCCAGCTAGCCAACTCAATGCAAGTTGACTGAGTTGATGATGTACTGTATCTCTCAGAGAGCAGTCAAAAATCTTGCCCAAGCTCTTGACTGGCTTCTCTGAGATGATGGGGATGACTTTTCCTGAGATGTTAAACCAGAACTTGTCCTTCACCCTCACTTTCTTCAACACCATAGATCTTGACTTGGGTGGTTTAAAACTCATCCGGGCCCACCTCACCAGCTTCTCTAGACCCTTCAGGATCCACCGGCAGCCTGGGACCGATTCTGTTATGACTGTGAGGTCATCCATGAATGCCCTGAAGCTGTTGTTCCTGAAGAGACCCTCACCCTGAAGTTGTTGTAGTTGTCAGCGATGAAGTCTCTACACCTGCTGGGAACCTGATGTTTTGCCAGAGAAAACTGGACAAGCTTATGAGGAATGGAACCGAATGCATTCGCAATGTTGGACCACAACACCGACAGGTTGCCTATGTTCTCCCTGGCCTCTCGGATTAGCTGTGTCACCGCACCGGTATGGTCCATACAGCCTGGCATCCCTGGAATACCACCCTTCTGGACTGATGTATCAATGTAGATGTTCTTTATCAGGTAGGTGCTCAGCTGTCCTGAGATTACACTGAAGACCTTTGCCTCGATGCTCAGCAGGGAAATGATGCAGAAGTGATCTACCTGGGTGGAGAGCCCCTCCGTCGGGATCCACGCCCCCTCCACCACTCGCCATTGGTCTGGAATATTTTCCCTGCTCCAGATAACTCGCAGGAGTTTCCACAGATGTTGTAGGAGTTTGGGGCAGTTCTTATACACTTTGTATGAAGTGCCACTTGGTCCTCAATTTTCTGCTATTCTCTTTTACACATACAGTATACTGAAACACTCTGACGCAATGTATTAATTCTAGTTTTCCGTCTGTCCAAACAACTGTAAGGCTGCCACTCCAATTTCGCAGCTAGAAATAAAAAACGATGTATGTGGCAAAAAGAGCTGAGGAGGATGACATCAATGCTACATCATTTTTACGCGAAATTGCGGCTCCTTGCGGGCGGAGGGCGTCGTTCCTCGGGTGAGGTGAACGTGAAGCAGTAGTTTAGCGTCTCATGCTGTTCGGCCACCGCGCTGCTGTATAAACGGGCACCAAGTGAAATTGGTTGTATAACCCAATTTAAAAATGTGAGAACATGAGTGGTAAGTTGTTTGAAAATCTTCAGTCGAAAATTGGGTGCCAGTTGAATGTCGATAAGCTCTAATGTAAAGTGTATGGTCAAAAAACACAACCACACATGTTTTTCTGCCATTTAAAATGAAAATACAATTTGGACGTACATAGCCGTCAATGGCAGAGCCTTACTTGGGTGCTAGTTGAATGTCGATAAGCTCTAATGTAAAGTGTATGGTCAAAAAACACAACCACACATGTTTGTCTGCCATTTAAAATAAAAATGCAATTTGGACGTACATAGTCATCAATGGCAGAGCCTTACTTGGGTGCTAGTTGAATGTCGATAAGCTCTAATTTAAAGTTTATGTGTATTGTCAAAAAACACAGCCACACATGTTTTTCTTCCATTTGAAATGAAAATACAATTTGGACGTACATAGCCGTCAATGGCAGAGCCTTATTTGGGTGCTAGTTGAATGTCGATAAGCTCTAATTTTAAGTGTATGTGTACTGTTAAAAAACGCAGCCACACATGTTTTTCTGCCATTTGAAATGAAAATACAATTTGGACGTACATAGCCGTCAGTGGCATTTGGGTGCCAGTTGAATGTCGATAAGCTCTAATGTAAAGTGTATGATCAAAAAACACAGCCAATTTGAACGTACAGTGGGGAGAACAAGTATTTGATACACTGCCAATGGGAAAATCCATTGGCAGTGTATCAAATACTTGCTCTCCCCACTGTACATAGCCACCAATGGCAGAGCTTTAGTTGGGTGCCAGTTGAATGTCGATAAGCTGTAATGTAAAGTATATGTGTATGGTCAAAAAACACAACCACACATGTTTTTCTGCCATTTAAAATGAAAATACAATTTGGACGTGCAGAGCCGTCAATGGCATAGCCTTACTTGGGTGCCAGTTGAATGTTGATAAGCTGTAATGTAAAGTGTATGGTCAAAAAACACAGCCACACATGGTTTTCTCCCATTTAAAATGAAAATACAATTTGTACGTGCATAGCCGTCAATGGCATGGGCTTGTATGGCCTGCAAGACAGCCATATACCCCCAAAAATGCCATATACCCCCCCACAAACCAAAATGCATTTTGCCACATACCCCAAATAAATGCCACATGGCAAAATCCATTTTGCCCCATGGCAAAAAAAATGCCACATGGCAATTTTTTTTTGCCACATAGCAAAAAGAAAATGCCACAGGGCAAAAAAAATGCCAAATGGCAAAAAAATAT
Organism: Corythoichthys intestinalis; assembly: GCF_030265065.1. NCBI lineage: Eukaryota > Metazoa > Chordata > Actinopteri > Syngnathiformes > Syngnathidae > Corythoichthys > Corythoichthys intestinalis. The sequence continues at coordinate 4,941,620 of NC_080412.1, forward strand.
TGCCACATGGCAAAAAGAAAATGCCACAGGGCAAAAAAAATTAACACATGGCAAAAACATTTTGCAACATGACAAAAAAAATGCCACATGGCATAAACATTTTGCCACATAGCAAAAAAAATGCCACATGGCAAAAAACATACCACATGGCAAAAAAAAAAGCCACATGGTAAAAACATTTTGCCACATGGCAAAAAAAATGCCACATGGCAAAAACATTTTGCCACATTGCAAAAAAAAATGCCACATGGCAAAAACCACTTTTGGTTTTCGGCCTTGCTGCCCCTCTGGCCAGACACACACTTCTTTCCAGACTGATTTGTTGACTTTAACCAGTGGTCTCTAAGCCAAAGTTATGTTTTGCCTGAAAAAGTGGATTTCGCCCCCTGTCCTCCATCTCTTTGCCCAAAAATAGTGAGCTTTGGGCAGCCGTGACAGAAGCATGAAGTGCCTGGAGACTAGCCTGGTACACCAGACTCACCGCTGTTCCAGCTATTGAGTCTGGCCACCATTCAGCGGATAAAATTTCCAGGGCGGAACAAGCCACAGCAAACTGACAGCGGAGTGGACCAATCACCGACGGGCAGACGAGGGACTTGCGCGCGGAAGTAAGCACGGAAGTAAACATACGAGGAGAGCGGAGTTTGTTCAGTATGGCGACCGCGAGACGGACTGTTGTCAATGACTTGTGTCGATGTGTTTTTGGTAATTTACAACAGATTTTACCGTGTATCCTGTTCGCCATCTGTGTTGTTGTGGAGACGACTTTCAACGCGGAAGAGTGACGTTGTTCGTTAAGAACACGTCACGCAAATAAACGAATCTGATTGGATGGTTGATTTTGTCCTTGCTCGAGAGGCTGTTAATGGGCTGGGTCCCAGACTATTCTCACAGTGTTTGAAAAATACAGGGAGAACAGTCTGGCCATGCCAGGCAACCTGGAGCCTCCATGCTGGAGGTTTTTGGTGCTCTAAAACACAGGTGTCAAACCGATTCCAGAAAGGGCCAAGTGGGTGCTGGATTTTGTTCCAACCGATACCGTGCAGAGAGTTTAACCAATGAACTTCCTACTGAAACAAGCAGCACCTGACAAAGTTTAACTGATTACACATGTAAAAGATCTGATTGGTGAAAAGGTGTCCTCTTTATTGGTTGGAAAGCAAACCTGCACCCACTTGGCCCTTTCTGGAATCGGTTTGACACCTGTGCTCTAAAACATTCAAATTCTTTCATTTTACACGTTCATTCAGTTTACTGTATCTGTCCATTGTAGTAATAAATGGCAAGAGTGCCAAATTTTGGGCTAAAAAAGTTCAAGTTACGTTTCGCCGGCCAAGGGGATTTCACCCCGAGCCCCCGTGTGCTTTTACTCGCCTTTAGGGCGTCTCGGATGGCTGCCACCATGCCAGTAAATTCATCGCTGTACTTTCATCCACACATGCTAGAAAACAATCATAATGGGTCGCGTCAACAGCCAGACGGGTTCATGCTCCTCACGCAGCCTCAGCATGCCTCATTTTGGCCATTAAAATCCAACATTAAATTTTACTGCTGGATCAAGTCAACAGGATGATACGCTCTCCCAGAGCTGGCGGCATTGGGAGCGCATCACGGGGTCTTGAATTCTAAACTACGGAATGCTAGAAGGGCAATAATTTATCGCGCAAAGGGGGGTTGCGTTAATGCCGTTATTACGGTAATGAGTTTACCTGACAGCTTTAATAAAAATCTATGATACGACCGGTGTCCTGCCAAAATCTCCTACATCGGCGAAACGTCTACATTAGTCGAATTTGACACCCAAAGTACTACCGTGTTTGCCTGGTACACCAGACTCACCGCTGTTCCAGCTATTGAGTCTGGCCACCATTCACGCGGATACAATTTCCAGGGCGGAGCAAGCCACAGCAAACAGACAGCGGAGTGGACCAATCAGCGACGGGCAGACGTGACATTAGTAAAATGACGACATCTATCAATGACGAGGGAAGGACGGGGGACTTGCGCGCGGAAGTAAACATACGAAGAGAGGGGAGTTTATTCAACATGGCTAGCGCAAGACAGACTGTTGTCAATGACTCGTGTCGATGTGTTTTTGGTCATTTAAAACGGATTTTACCATGGATTGGAACATATTCTCGGCTCTCCTGTTCACCATCTGTGTTGGAGACGACTTTCGACGCGCAAGAGTGATGTTGCTCGTTAAGAACACGTCACGCAAATAAATGAATCTGATTTGTCGATTGATTTTGTACCGGCTCGAAAGGTCGTTAATGGGATGGTTCCCAGACTATTTCTCTCAGTGTTTGAAAAATACAGGGAGAATAGTCTGGCAGAGCCAGGCAACTACCGTGTGCTAAAAACTTGTTTTATTTAGATGCATACAGGAATAACGTACTAAAAAAATGCCTGCAGAAAATACTGAAATGTAGTTATATCAAATAAGGACGGTTTAAATACACTACGTGACTAATGTGGTCAACTGCTTCAAAGCTAAAAAAAAAAAAAAACAACTGTTAAAAGTATGCGAGGGTAATACATGCAAAAAGTATCTTTGAGGCAGTGAAAAGGTTCTAAATAACTAAATAAAAACAAAAATAGTGAGTACTCGCCGCATCTAACCGATGTGCGCATGCGTGTGGATGCTTGCGCAAACGCGCTGAGCATTGTGTAAACGTTTTGCCGCGTAGTAAGGAATGGCCGAACACCGGCCCGAACGTCAGTCCGCCCCACCGGTAAGTGTCCCGAATGCTCCCCATTAGTCACTCCGGGCCTGGCTGGATTGGAAGACAACAAAACACGAATAAACATTTTTTTAAAATTTAAAAATGGCAAGGATGAACAGAAATTGACTTTGGGGACACAAGTTTGCAAATGAAGAAATAACATTTGTTTTTGGTCTTGGTCTTGCAGATGTCAGCCGAGCCCATCGTCCTGAGCACCAGGAGTTTGCATGCATCAAGAAGGAGGAGGAGGTGGAAGAGTTCGTACACATTAAAGGTCCTCCCAAGCATTGCTTTTTCCTCATAAGTACAGAAATAACATTTGTTTTTGGTCTTGGTCTTGCAGATGTCAGCCGAGCCCATCGTCCTGAGCACCAGGAGTTTGCATGCATCAAGAAGGAGGAGGAGGTGGAAGAGTTCGTACACATTAAAGGTTCTCCCAAGCATTGCTTTTTCCTCATAAGTACAGAAATGTTTATCAGTCTAATATAGTATTTTTCATTCCTTTTATACTGTGGGGTTGTTGTTTATTTAGTAGCCGTGCAATGGACTCGTTAGCCAACATAAGGTTGCACCGCTGCATCGACAAATTGAAAGAAAACTAGTTAAGTAATATTTACAAAATAAACACTATACATAATAAAAAAGACTGCACAGTTTGGAAGCGAACTTGAGCTGAATTTATCAAAATTAATTAATAATTTATGATCTGCATTTCAATAACTAAAAAAAATAAAATAAAATCGGCTAAGAACCACTGAGTAGAATTTAAATAATTTTATCAAAAAAGTCAAAAGTGCAAAAATTGGATCAATTTTACTCATTAGGAGGTCTTAATTTTAACCACCTAACCTACATTGCTACACAAAGCATTTTTCATCAAGAATTTTGTAAACTTGGCACTAAACAACATTTAGTACTGTCATTGGTCTGGGTCATACTTTAAGATTTTTAGCACAAGAATAGAGTGTGAATCAGCAGTGTTAGGGTCCCGATAGTAGGTAGATATAAATATTTAGGTGCCGATGGCCCCAAAATTGCTAAGTCCACCACTGGGTCCCGTAATTTTTTAAATATAAACCGCTACTTTTTTCCCTCATTTTGAATCCTGCGGCTTATAGTCCAACGCCGCTTATTTGCTGATTTATTAGGTTAATAGGAAACACTTTATTTGACAGCCACGTCATAAGACTGCTGCAGGACGTCATAATTATGACACTATCATGGGCATTTATGAATGCAGATGACAGAAGTGTCATCCGGCAGTTTATGTCACTAACACCATTTATGCCCAGCTCAGATCCTTTATCTCAATTCTAAAGTGAGATCATTAGCCAGATAACACAAAATATTTCATAAGCATTCATTAATGCTTATAGCAGTCATGTCATACTTATGATGGTCTTATGACAATCGTACTGCACCACTGTCAAATAAAGTGTTGCCAAATACCATACCTAGCAATTAATGAAACAATTGGAACAGTACCTGAAGAAAGAATTGAATCCGAGTTTTGATTGTCATTTAGTACATCTGTAACGCTGCAATGAGTGCTAGGAGGCATGTTGGACAACAACAGTGTTGACAGCAGGTGGCAGCAGTGGTTGACTGTCTCCCTCAAGTGAGCAGTGATGGCTAAATGAAGCTTCTTAAAGCAATGAAGCTTTGCAGCCAATTGATTCAAAGCTTCATGGTGGTTCATTTGGTCTTCTGATGCCGCTGTCAAATAAAGTGTTACCGGTTTTATATCTTTTGGTTTAAATACCCGATAATACAGTGAGGACAACTACGGCTTATAGTCCAGTGCGACTTATAAATAAATGCCATTTTTCTTTCGGTTTTCAAAACATTTCAACCGAAATTGCATTTTTAGCTATTTTTGGCCGATAGTTTTCGGCGCCGAACTATGCGGACGCATCTTTACGCAAAACAATATCTCATGCGGCTCAAACTCAAACCACATATTTTTCCCCAGTTTCTTTCAATGGATACTTTTCAAAACCGCACCATGCACTGAATCCACGAAACCGCAAAGGCTCTTCTCCAAGTTTTGCACAAAGGAAAGACACGGTGGTTGTCCATAAAATATATCAATGGTTTTCTTGTGTCTTGCAGGTTTCAGAAAATATCTTTGTGCTGAGCCGGAATCTCCTGGCGTTAAAGAGGATGTTGAGCTCCCCCAAATCAAAGAGGAGGAGGAGCCAGAGCTCTGTCAACAGAAGCAACTTCCAATCAAAAAGGAGGAGGAAAAACTGCCATGTGTTAAAGAAGAGGAAGAGGAGGAGCACATCACCAGGTCGACCGGTGAGCCCTTAAAGAGTGGAGATGGTCCGAGTGAGGCCGGCAGAGGGGCGGAGGCTCCAAACGGTAGAAGCAACAGCTCAACAGAAGGATTGCAAGCAGACCTTTTCATCGCTCCGTCAGACAGAAATGGCGCCACGTCAAACTCACCTTACAATGTAATGCAATGCAATGCAATACAAGAACCTTTTTCCTGCTCAGTTTGTGGTCAAAGATACGCTCGGAAGTGATACTTACAAAGACACATAAGAACCCACACTGGTGAAAAACCTTTTTCCTGCTCAGTTTATGGAAAAAGTTTTGTTGAGAAAGGAGACTTAACAAAACACATAAGAACCCACACTGGCGAAAAACCTTTTTCCTGCTCTGTTTGAGGTCAAAGATTCAGTCGAAAGACCACCTTAGAAATACACACAAGAACCCACACAGGTGAAAAACCTTTTTCCTGCTCAGTTTGTGGTCAAAGATTCACTGTAAAGGCAAATGTGACAAAACACATAAGAACCCACACTGGCGAAAAACCTTTTTCCTGCTCAGTTTGTGGAAAAGGTTTTGTTGAGAAAGGAGACTTAACAAAACACGTAAGAACCCACACTGGCGAAAAAACTTTTTCCTGCTCTGTTTGTGGTCAAAGATTCAGTCGAAAGAGCACCTTAAAAACACACACAAGAACCCACACTGGTGAAAAACATTTTTCCTGCTCTGTTTGTGGTCAAAGATTCAGTCGAAAATGCACCTTAAAAAAAACACACAAGAATCCACAGAGAGGAAAAAGATTTTTCCTGCTCAGTTTGTGGTCAAGGAGTCAGTTGCAAGACCTCCTTAAAAAATCACACAAGAACCCACACTGGTGAAAGACCTTTTTCCTGCTCATTTTGTGGTCAAAGATTCAGCCGCAAGAGCACCTTAAAACAACACACAAGAACCCACACTGGCGAAAACCTTTTTCCTGCTCCGATTGTGGACAAAGATTCGCTCGGAAGGATGGGATGAAGAGACACAGGGTTAGTTGTTGTGAGAAGCAGTGGCCAATGACTGTTTTGCCTGTCATCCATGCCGGCTTCATCAGATTTTGTAAGCAGGACAATTATATTCTGTTGCCCTTCCTCAAATCCTGTTGAGGATCGCTACTTTTAGTGCCTTTTCATCGCATATTAGCATCGTGCATTCGGAGTGCTCATTATTTAAAGACTCCTGTCACCATATGCAAGTGTCGGGCTATTGCTTAGTTTGTTTTACTTTATTTGATTACTTTGTTTTTTTTCCTTTTCTGCCCATCAACGTCTTTTCCTTGGTTCTCTCGCCGACTCGGTTCGTGCCTCTTTTTATTTGTATTTTTTCTCACGTGTTCTGGCGTGCTCCCTTGTTTTTTTTTTGTAATAAATTCTACACAAACTTCGTCTGTGTTGGATCCATATTTTACGGCTCACCGTTCCATTACATAGTTAAGTGGCATTATTTATATCATACTCTACCTTTCAAACTACACTTTTCAAATTTGATATTTGAAACAGCAGACCCTAAATTCCAAAGTTCTAAATAATAAATATTATCATTAAATAAATATGGAAAATTAGAATATATTGTTCGTTATTGTAAAAATCAAAAGTTTTGGCTCACAAATGAGTTCAATAAATATATAATTTTGTTTGTTTTTTTTAAATTACTATTTCTACTCATGATTGACAGAGCCATGTTACAACAGAGTATGATGGCCAAATAAAGAAAAATGAAGAAAAAAAAGGTTATGACAGTAAAGTCGTATTCTTATGACAAGAATGATTATTTTTTCTCGTTGTAATTTAAAGTTTTGGTATGTCATTTTTGTTAAAAATAAATATCTAAATAAATAAAACACACTGAAAGATTTGTGTATTTAACATTTCAGATTAAAGTGCTTGTGACACGAAAAAGCATGTTTATTTCATAATACACGCGGTATTTTATGCTCCTGAATGATATGGACCGCTTGGATGTGTGTGGAAGCGATCGCTATATTTATTTAGTTTTTTGAATCCCGCGCCAGGAAAATGAGTGACTTCCGGCTTCGGTCTCGCATTGAGGAGGAGGGCGCTGTGACGTGTACGGTAGAAGACGTCCTCTTCACGCTACAGTGTACTGTTGTGTATGAGGACGAAGGATTCAGCTGATTTTGCGGATTAATACTTTTATTTTTTGCATCACGCCAGCCAAACGGCTGCAGAAAAATCATTCTGTATGCGGGAGAGGCGTATGCGCCTTTTTGGAGTTTCAAAAGGTTCCCATTCACCGTGGATATTTACTGTGGGACCATTGGACTTACAAGGAAGTGAGTAAACATCTTGTTTTGTATTATGTCAAATACGAATACAGTGATTACAAAGTAAACACTATAAAATTCCTTTAAATAAAGGACTACTTACGTTTGATCATTGATAGGCATGTAAAAAGCTATCCTCACGCTCATTAGCAGTTAGCTGTTAGCACGTTAGCTACACAACAATTCCAGCCACCCTCCTCCAGGGAACGAACTGTAAATTGCTCTCCGCCGGGCGGTTTGCCGATCCGCAAAGAAACTCGACAACCGGGTCGTCATGTCAAATAATCCAGGCTAGTTATGTGTGATTTTCCACTTCGAAGACTTTGAAACATCCCTCGGTTCGGGTTAGCATGTCGGCTAGCTGTCACTCCTTCTGGTCTGTTTGCATTCTCCGAAGCCGGGGAAGGGAAATGACATATGTCCGATTTAGGTGTCATAAAATATCGTTCGGCAGGTGTGACAGTAAAGGTAAAGTCGACTGTTTTGACCATTATGGAGTAATTTTGCCATGTCGTCTTGAATAAATGGATTTTTATTATTTTATATTCCATTTAGCACAAGTTATTTGTCATGACCATGCCATTTATTTAGCAATTGGGGAAAGTACTTGGGTAAAAAGAATATCCTGTAAAAATATTGAAGTAGAGACAGAAACAATGACATTTTGCCGCTCTCTTCGTCGCGTTTTCCTCATTGTGAATAGTTCCCCCTCGACGGGCTGACTGGTCCTTCTCAAACCATTTATATAGCTATTGGGGAAAAATACTTGGATAAAAAGAATATCCTGTAAAAATATTGAAGTAAAGAGACAGAAACAATGACATTTTGCCGCTCTCTTCGTCGCGTTTTCCTCATTGTGAATAGTTCCCCCTCGACGGGCTGACTGGTCCTTCTCAAGCCATTTATATAGCTATTGGGGAAAATACTTGGATAAAAAGAATATCCTGTAAAAATATTGGGAGTAGAGAGACTGAAACAATGACATTATGCAGCTCTCTTCGTCTCGTTTTCCTCGTTCTGAACAATTCCCCCTCAATGGGCTGAATAGTAAAACCGATGAGCCTAGTCTACCGCTGACGTCATCCACCTGTTGGGGACACTAAAGCCCTATAATTGTAGGCGTGGCTAACCGGCAGATTAAAAGACTAATTTCTCGTCATCTGCGCTTTGCTAAATTGTTGTATATGGTCGAATCGTCTCAAAATATGATTCTAATTCACATAATAATGCCATTTAAGACTTTTTTTCTGGTGTCGTATGCTCTTTAAAGTGCCCATTACAGCAAAAAGCATGTTTATTTCATATTTCACGTGGTATTTCATGCTCCTGAATGAAATGGACTGCTGGAATGTGTTTGGAGGCGATCGATATATTAATTCCATTTTTTAAATCCCGCGCCATGAAAATGAGCGACTTCCTGGATTGATGAAGAATGCGAATGTGATGTCAGCGGGATAATCATATTCAGTATACAGCCAATACTGCAGCATGCAGAACGACTGAGGATTCAGCGGATTTTGCGGATTATTTAGTTTATATTTCGCATCACGCCATTCCAATTTGCTGCGGGCTTTTGTTGCTGGAACAGGGAGAAGCGTGTGAACCTTTTTGGGTTTCAAAAAGTTCCCCTTCACCACGGATAATTGCCTAAACATGTCCGACAACTGTGGCATCATTGTGGGGTGAGTAAGCTACGTGTTTTATATTATGTCAAATACTGGGGTCATGGCACATGTTTTAATAAGGAGGTGACTTGCATTTTGTGGGTGAACTGAAAATACTCCCTGTCCACCAAGAATGGGCTATTTTTGGCGTTCATTCCCGGCGACGAGCACTGCCAGCCCGCCGTTGTTTACGTACTTTCTTCCGTCTCCGAAGCGGCGGCAAGGAAAAGCAAACAAAAGCCGGACTAACTCCGGTGGCATAAAATATAGTTCGGGAGAGGATGAAGTCTGCAGTTTTGACCATTATGCAGTAATTTTGCCCTGTGTTACTGAATAAATGCATTTTCAATATTTCATATTCTATTTGGCACAAGACATATTTGTCATGAGCAAACCATTTTTTTAGCAATTTGGGAAAAATAAATAGATTAAAAGAATATCCTGTAAAAATACTGGTGCATTAGAGACGCATATAGCATTGTTTCGACGCCTTTTGACTAAATTTAGAATGCGCTTTTCTTATCCTTTGTCCATATTCGCTCGTGTCGGAGCTGGACACGGTCAACGCCATGTTGTGTTTTTTTGAAACCATGGCAACAAGTGTGGTCTCCTTTTCGTGCACGTGACCTAAAACAGCTTCACACACTGACTATGCTACTCCGCTGTATCAATATCACTGGGCCACAGTATAAAAAAAAAAAAGACCGACACAAAAACGCTAATTATTAAAAAATGACTGGAACCCGTGACTAGAAACTTTTTTTTGGGGGGGGGTACTAATTAGCAACACATATACATTATAAAGCAGAGTTCATGTAGATCCACTTGAGTGAAACAAAATCCATTTTCTAAGCACTTTTTCCACGGTCCTAATACAGCCTATTACGAATTTGGCATGAATAAATATCAATCAACCTTAATGGCCGCTTAAAAGTCATGCTGGTGAATATTCCACCGTCCAAATGCATTGAGAACGACTTACTTTCGTTGTGGCGCTCATCATATCAATAGCGGAGTCATCGCTTTTGAGATCAAAATTTTACATAATAATTCTAAGAGAGTGATTCGTTTTCAGAGCAACCAAGCAAACGTCAGGCTACAAGACAACAAAACAAATAACAACAAACAAATAAAATGTCCTCTGCAGACATCTTTGGAACCGCATGGCGGAAAGCCGTCGACTTGGAAGTTGAAGGAGCAGTTTGCTCCGCTGTGCCATGGCAACTGCTGCGCATGCACGATGTCAAACGCTGGTGTTGCGTTCAGGCTCCTCACGTCACAGATTTTAGTAGGGGTTTTTTTCTTTAAATGAGCTTTTAACAACTCATTTCCTGTCAATGACAGTGAGACACATCCAATTTATTTAAACTGGAGGCACTGCTTGTGAACGCTCATCTTTCAATGCTTTTGACGTGTTAGACATCCAATCCATTTAAACTGGGAAAGACTGACAGTAGCGTCACACACATTATAATTGAAGAGCATCTTATTTATGATGAAGTGTATGAAACCACACATTTTTATGAAAACGTGATAGAATTTTTTTTTTTATGTTGCACGCATAGAAACATACAAATAAAAAATAAAGCAGATGTCTCAATCTTACTCGGGGGCAATGGCGCAAGATTTTGGGTAAAAAGTACAAGTGATCAAATCTTTTCAATCTATCAATAACAGTTAAGAACTTGAGAACACGGACAGTTCTTTACAACAAAGGTTAGTGACTTGCTCTGCTTTCAAATCTCTCTGCTATTGTATATTCCTCAGCATTTTTAGTTAAATAATGATGTGTGGCGACCCGTTATTTTGGAACATAATTCACCCACGGAAGTTGTGTGTACGTTTGGCCGAGCGCGTTACCGGCTACGTCACAGTAACGTGACAGATACTTAATAGCCGTGTGCATTCCGGCTGAGTTCAGAGTTCACGAGAGTTCACAGAGAGCAGCAGTGTTACGAGCGGCTGGACACAGCAATACGAGCTACTGTAACAAGACTCAACATTTCATACCACTACAGATGTTTTATGTTTACTTTCTCTGTGCATATAATACACATGGGGTTGGGATGCACATGTACTGAACTAAAAAATCTGTCCCCTTTGAAATTGAAATCGGTTACAGTGGTGCTCAACCTATTTTCCTTTTTTTTTTTTTTTTCAAACCTGTCCTGTTCAGCTGTTTGACAAGGAGAATGGAAGTCTAAGTTTGCCTGCTCACCAAACTCAACGCTGTTCAAGCTATTGAGTCTGGCCACCATTCAGCGGATACAATTTCCAGGGCGGAGCAAGCCACAGCAACCAGACAGCGGAGTGAACCAATCAGCGACGGGCAAACGTGACGTTAGTAAAACGGAGAGGGCAGGACGAGGGACTTGCGCGCGGAAGTAAACATACGAGGAGAGCGGAGTTTATTCAACATGGCTAGCCAGGGGCGGACTGGTAATCTGTGGGTTTTGGAGGATCACAGAACGGCCGGTGCCCTGGACGGCCGGCGGCCGCCATTCATTATACATCACTGTTTTTATCCCCCCCTAGCCTCTCATTATCTACAGTTCGCATCCAATCCGACAGGTGGCAGCAATGCCCCTGGCTGTTCATTGCCAGTCTGATAGAAGAACGAAGAAAACAAAGTAGCCTTCATTGGTTCTTTGAAGAAGCAAACTAGCGAAGAGCGTTAATGCACAATATGGATGGTGGTGGCAAAAAAAGAGAAGGGTGGCGCGGAGAAGGTTAGGGAGAAAAAAATTAAAGAAACTGGAGAGCAAAGCATTAAAATGTCCTAAGTTGACAAATATTTTCGCAAGCAAGCAGCAGTCTGGCTGCAACGGCCACGTCGGGTAACAGTTACTAACAGCAGCCCAGCCCCCGGCGATGGTGACAGGGGTAGCGGGAGCCGCTCTGACGTGCAGCCGGTGCAGGGAGAGAGAAAAGAAGAGGGAGGGTGTAATGATAAGCTGGTGGAAGTTCCCCAGACAAGCGCGGGGCAAGTAAAAAGGGATGAAAACGGTCACTTGCTCGGTATACTGGCAATTGTTATCCACCAGGTAGCTACATTTTAAATGAAATAAATGACAATTAAAGGGTTAGTGCCAGCTAGTCCGTTTGCAATCGTGTCAAGTTACAGTATGCTAGTCCTAATATCACTCTCCTAAGGAAAAATATTTTAGCTGTAAAACAACGTATGCACACGCAGCAGCAATATTAATTCAGAAGAAATATAACAAAAATATTAATAAAATGAATGGCAAGTTAAATTGATATATTTTTTAAATCATGTATATATCGTTTTGTTTTCTGGTTAATACTTTCCAATGAAGGTTATGTATCCAGGATTTATCTTGAAATGTTTATTGTATTTTCATTGAAATTTATTATTTGTATGGCAAGATTAATTATGGCAGGGGTCTCCAAACCGGTCCTCAAGGGCCGCTGTGGGGCCTGGTTTTTGTTTCAACCGATCGAGTACCGACAGTTTAACCAAGGAAGTTTCTGCTAAAACAAGCAGCACCTGACTGCAATCAACTGATTGCACATGTAAGACACCAGATTGGTGCATAGGTGTTGTCTTGTTTTGTTGGAATGAAATCCTGCGCCCACTGCGGCCCTAAGTGGAATAGTTTGGAGACCACTGAATTGTGGCATAAACAATGAAATCATTTTATAGACAGATATATAGGGATATATTATAATAAATTAGATACATAAAACTTGCTTTGAAAAATAAATTCTTTCATTTGTTTTTCAGGTTGATCATAGAGCTAGTACAGAAAATGAGCCCAACTCCAGTTCAGCCTTGCAGTACTTTGAGCGCCCCAAGTCAGACAGTTACAGTCTAGACACATTTTCTTCATTTTCTCTCAAAGTGCACGAAATTGATGCATTTTACAATAAAATGTAAAAAAAAAAAAAAAAAAAAAAAAAGTCTTCCGGGGGGCATGCCCCCGGACCCCTAGGGGGTCTGTGTTTCCCTTCGTATAGCGATTCTTGTGGGTTGGGCCGAGTCAAAGTCCAGGGCTGCTTTTTAGTCCCAGTCCGCCCCTGTGGCTAGCGCAAGACAGACTGTTGTCAATGACTCGTGTCGATGTGTTTTTGGTAATTTAAAACAGATTTTACCGTGGATTGGAACATATTCTCGGCTCTCCTGTTCACCATCTGTGTTGTTGTGGAGACGACTTTCGACGTGCAAGAGTGACATTGCTCGTTAAGAACATGTCACGCAAATAAACAAATCCGATTTGTCAATTGATTTTGTACCTGCTCGAGAGGCTGTTAATGGGCTGGTTCCCAGACTTTTCTCTCAGTGTTTGAAAAATACAGGGCGAACAGTCTGGCCGTGTCAGGCAAAGTCTAAGTGTCCGATTGGTCTGAAGAGTTTTAATGTTTCACATGGGAGTATGACATATTTCCTTTGTGATCATTGAACATACCTTGTTTATTAAGACAAAGCAGCCAACAGGAAGGGGTTACGGAGAACAGAAGAAAAGAAGGCGAGAGACACATAAGAAACACAAACTACAACAAGAAATACATTGAACGCCTACTCTATGAATATGTTGGTGCTATCGTCAGCTGGATGTAATTCCGGTTTACACCATGTCGGGGGCCTGATAACCAAGTGAAGGGGGTGGGGCTTGTGCTGTGGCCACAGTATTTTCTTTTAAACTTGTCCTGTTCAGCTATTTGACACGGAGAATTGAATTCTAAGAGTCTGTTGGTTTGAACAGTTTTAATGTTTCACATTGAGAGTGACACCATGTAGGGGCCCTGTTGACCAGGGAAAAGAAGAGGGGGTGGAGAGGAGTCTATAAGATAAGTGATTGGGAGGGGTGGAGGGTACACAAATCAGCTCTGTGAAATTTTGCTCTGTGTCTAGAAACCAGTAATTGTGTGAATCCTTTGTCAGTGTAAGCCCGTTGGCAACCTACCCTACCCAGCCCCATCGCCAATCCCGACACTGAGGCCCCCCACCCGGGCGCGCCCAATCACATCCAACCGTACGCAAGCCCCATCAAACATGCGACAGCCACGCAGACGAGTAGAGACGCCGCGCGGGCGCCACCCCAGGACCACACCCCCGACCCAGCCAGCCTGGGGAGGAAGGGAGGGCGTGCGGGGGGAGCCTGCGCAGCCCATCCCTCCTCCTGCAGCCCAGCAAAGGAGCCATCTTCACCTCTCAGGGATCTGGGTGGTCCCCCGGGCCACCTGCGCCCCCATCAACCGGCCTTCAGGGATGGGAAGAGGGGATTGTGTGGGGAGGGTAGTGCAATGTATGAATTAAAATAGGAGAGCTCGGCTTGAGGCAGTGGGACCGCTGAATGGAATTTCTTTTTTTTTTTTTTTTTATATTAAATACACAAACGTTTTGCTTAAAATGTCTGTTTAGCTTATTTTCAGCTAGGTATTTTTCTTATTTCAAAAAATCTAAGTGAGTAAAATTTACTTGAAGCACTAGCAGATAATTTCACTTATTTCTAGTAGATTTACACTGAAATTTAAGTTGTTGTTTTTTCTCAGTTTTAAGAAGGTGGGGTTTTGCAGTGCATATGTATTGGTTTAGGGGTGGTACACCGTTCGATTCAAACCTTTGTTTTCAAAAACTACTAAAGAAACATTTTTGAAAACTTCCAGAATAAGTGTCTGGATTTTATAAGCAAATTTAAATTGCAATATTTAAACGCAGAGGTGGGTAGAGTTGCCAAAACTTTTACTCAAGTAAGAGTAGGCATGTGCCGGTATGATATTTTGACGGTACGATAACCATGAGCAAAAATACCGCGGTTTCACGGTATGACGGTATTGCAATTATAGCTCCAAAAAATTTTGAGATGTATGGGTTTAAAAAAAAAACTTTTTTTTCATTGAACACGATTTTCTTTTTCAGACCATAGTTGCAAATTGGAACATTAATATATTGTTAAAAGAAATAAATTATCAATTAAAAAAGAATATTTTAAATAAAATTTAACTAAATATAACTAATAGACTATACTCACGGCCACAGCTCAAGTTGCTCAAGATTAGAGCAAGAACAAAATAATTTCTATAAAAAAGTAAAAACACTTGTGAATAAAACATTTAAAAAATTTATACTGCATGACTTTTTTTTTTGAGGGTGGAAAAGCTTTAGTGAAGTTTCGCCATTTTCAGCCACTGTGTCAACTCTAGTCTACATGATGTCATGCATTTGTGTTAAAAAGAACATAAAGAATTCATAAGTTAGTTAAAACGTCAATATTGTTGTGGAAAGGTTTCATCTAAAAAATATATATATTAAAAAAAAAAAACATTGGGAGTGAGACCTCTCCTTGATCCAGCGGACATGGATTTGTGTTTAGGGCAAGATCATCTTGCGCAATTAGCGATCTTTGACGCTATCACTTTTTCCCCTTTATTCAAGCGAATCAAGCTTGTTTTCTCACTCTGCGGCTGTCACACTCAACGAAGTTGCTCTCCCAGCTACCCCTAGGCTAACATTCATCTTTGTAAGCTTTTATTTAGTTTGTATATTGAATTTGAAAGGAAAATGTGTGTTTTGTTTTTGGCGAACTTTTTCCATGGTGCTAATCTGTTGAAGCTACTCACATGGAAAAATCTAATTGTACAACATTTTAAATGTATTCATTTTGTGTATTACACTTACCACGATTTGAGAGCTCAATAAATTGAAGAACAGTACGCCTTAATTTTGGAGTATTTGTGTCAAGTTCAAAAATAGATCCTTAGGTAGACATAGTAAAATTACCCAAAAATAGGGAGAGAATACACTCAGTTTTCTTGGCCAAGGAGAACAAAATGTGACTCGTGAGTCACCAAAATTGATCTCAAGGACAAAAAAACCTCCTTGGTATTTTATTTAGGGGTTTTCCCTGAACAAGATTGATGCCGCCCTGAGGGAAGGGGAAAGCAAGCTGGCGACACCCATGTGGTTTTCGATTGGATATGTGTGTGCATGTAGGTGGAACTAAGTGAATACAACGTGTGGAAGCAAGAGCTTATGTAAACAAACATGTAAACAGTCAAAATAATCATATAAACAGTCAAAATAATCCAGACACTTCAGTTATGCAACGCTGCGGCCATGGAAGATGTCCTCGGATGGAAAATTGTCCTCGGAGGTCTAGACGAAAGTCCAGACGCCAGGTGCTGAGGATGCCTCGGAAGGTCTAGTTACGCAATGGTGCGGCCATGAAGCAAAACAGTTGTCACCCCGACCCTCTTTTACTCTTTGTAACACTTAAGCATTATACTACAATCTGGTATAGCAAGCAATAATCATTTACTGGTTATATACGTAAGAAGAATATGGCAATATGTGTTATTTATGGTATATATGAGCACAAGCAAATATTCAATCAACCAACCAAGCAAACATTTAATCAATCAAACCCCGATAATTATCTCAACAATTTGTTTTTGGGTTAGCTGGCTGGCAAGCCGATAGCGTCACTTTCACAGACAGCAACAAACGGGAGGGGGTGAGCGCTGCTGCGCCAAGCCGCTTCTGGCTGTATTTTTGACACAAGAAAAATAGCTAATACTGTACTACGGTCTGACGGAAAATTTTAGTGGTTTTGAAACCACAACGTTTTCACCCCACGGTAAACCGTGAAACCGGTAACCGGCACATGCCTAAGTAAGAGTAGCGTTACTTCAAAATAACATTACTCAAGTAAAAGTAGTCATCCAAAAAATGTACTCAAGTACAAAAGTATACCGTGAAAATGATACTCAAGTAAGAGAAAAATTTTGAGTAACTTCTTATTTTTGTTTGATTTTTTTTTTATTTATTTATTTTTTTTTTTAACAATGGTATATGAACCGTTGTTATAATGATACTGGACAATACCACATTAAGCCAAAGAAATACAAATAATAATAATAATGATAATTCATTGAATTCCAAAGAAAGAAAAAAAAAAAGAGGCATTATTCGTCCAAAGAGCATGAGTGCCCTCTGGTGGAGAAAAAGGTTCTTAGTTTGAATAGTGAAGAGTTCCTTCATAATTACTATTTGGAACTTAAAAGGAGCATACATCCGGTTTTCCTCGGTCAATCAGTGCCAAATAAAAACTGGGAGAGAGGTTGAAATCCGCACTTCCGAGTCATGTTGAGAGAAGCGCTCAATATCAAATTCTGCAGTTTTAACGGTGCTAAAAACACATGATAGAGCTGGCTGACGTGACGCTAGAACGGCAAGCTTGCGCCTGATTGGTATAATGGAGTCATGTGATTATTTTTGCGACGTCTCATTGGTGAAAACGCTAGAGCTACTTGCTATTACTACAGCTGCGACAGCTGCTCTGCATCGCTGGCAAAAAAAAAAAAATCTAATTAATCTAATAATCTCTTTTTATTTAGCACCTTTGGATAACTTTGGGAGTCCAAATGAATGTAGAAGAGTGCTTATTCACCACCACAAAAGCTTCGGGAGCAAAATAGTATCAGGGTGAAAAGGTTGACAGAACGCCGGCAGTGAACACGTGTGTAAATGTAGGGGGGGTCAAGTCATCAGCCATTCAAACTTGCGTTTGAGGTTGGGAAAATGGACTAGCACATTCAGCAAGTGAAGCGGGGTCAATGTAAGTCTGGATGTAACTAAAGAAGGCAGTGTTCACTTTACAGTATGCACTCACCCGTCTGTTTTCTTCCTCTATTTGATTGCTTACGAGACGGCAGGTTTGCTGGAGGTCAAAATGTCTTTTGATGGCCAAATTAAAAAAAAAAAAAAAAAAACTCGCGATCAGCCATCCTTGCTGTTTACATTCGCTCGGAACGCTTTGAGGCCGCAACTCGTACCATCGCACTAAGTGGGAAAAATCCGACTTTCCTCGAATGCAACATAAATGTTTACTGGTGACCTCATCAGAACGCACCCCATTACATGAACAAACGTCGGAATTAGACTACATGAAAATTATTTATTCGTAAAACATGAGCAATTTTAAAAGCAAATGAACGGCGTTCAATTTCTATGGTTGGTGTTTTGATATTTGACAATATTGAAGTAATATGTTATTAGTGCATGATAAATTTATTCCATTCATCCATGTTAATAATTTAAAAGCATATAAGCGTATATTAAGAACGTTAAAAGAAATCACCCTGTTAAAATATGATGAAGGAATCAATTCCTTTTTAAATATAGTACGTGCGTGATTGCGTCATTCTCCAGCGACGTTGACGTTTTCAACGCCGGGAAGTCGCTCGGATTTACTGTGTTTACGTTTATCTCGTGTTGATTTGGTTAAAAACTAGTCTTTTTCTGTTTTTAATAGGTTTTCTGAAAACCGAAATGGGAAAACCAGATTTCCTGTCACCCAAGGCGATAAGCAACCGGATCAAATCCAAAGGCCTTCAGAAGTTGAGGTGGTATTGTCAGATGTGTCAAAAACAATGTCGAGATGAGGTGAGCTGTTTCCCGCTAAGAGGCTAGATCTTATTCTGGCTTCGCTAGAAAGACATTTCGCTTCATTTAATGTCGTTTTTGTTTTGTGGCACTAGAATGGCTTTAAGTGTCACTGCATGTCCGAGTCTCATCAGCGGCAATTGCTGCTAGCCGCGGAGTGTCCCAGAAAGTTTATGGACCACTTCTCCAGGTAAATACCTCCCTCCACCTTCGATATTTTGCATTCTAAATCTTAAAATTAATAAATAATAATTATTTTTTCTGTGATTGCGTAGGCGCGAAGCCGTTTCTCTGTGCGAATTTTGTACACAGGAGTTTGAATTATTGGAATGTTTTCTGTGTTAATGACATACTTTCTGAATCAGTTAGATTTTCCCTTGCTTTTCTCGTTCAGTGAATTTAAAAGTGGCTTTCTAGAACTGCTCCGGCGACGTTTTGGTGAGTGTTGCAGAAGCAATATTTGACATTATTTGCACCGAGCTATCTGACATGACTTTTGTGTACGCACAGGGACCAAGCGTGTGCACAACAACATTGTGTACAATGAGTACATCAGCGACCGCGAACACATCCACATGAACGCCACGCGTTGGGAGACGCTCACCGTCTTCACCAAGTGGCTTGGCCGACAAGGTGATTTAAAAATGAGATTTCTTCTGAAGGGTTGCTCACCCATGAGCGTGTCCCCACAGGTCTTTGCAAGGTGGACGAGACGCCGAAAGGCTGGTATATCCAGTATATCGACCGTGACCCCGAGACCATCCGCCGGCAGGAGGAGCTGGCCAAGAGGAAGAAGCATGAGCTGGACGACGAGGAGCGCAGCGCCAAGTTCATCGAGGAGCAGGTCCGCAGAGGGCGCGGTGGCAAGGAAGAAGAAGTGAGTACCCGGCAGCAGAGTACAGATAGACGGATTTCAAAACTAGAGCTGAAACGAATACTCGAGCAACTCGAGTAACTCAAGTTTAAAAACTGATCCAAGTAATTTTATTCACCTTGGGGAATCATTTAATTTTGCCAGCTCTAAGCATCACGTTTTGCCCAGACTACTTTTAATGCGTGACAAGGCATTGACGCGTACCTGTCAACCCGAGGCTGTTGGCAATCTTACAAATAGTGACGTATGCCCTTACAAATTGGTGACTTATCTTACAACGCTTTGTATGGCGTGCAATATGAAACAAAAATAAAACTCCATTTTTAACATAATATGAATCTGTTGGTAATATTGTCACATATAACCTGGTGCAATCAAAGAACAATCAATATCTTCAGCTACATCGTGATTACTGAAATTAAACAGTGACCTTTGTTATAATTGTATGTATCAATTTTGGCAATTTCTATCATGTGTTTTGATGGCTGCACTTCAGCTCGCAATTCAGTTTGACTTGAAGGTAGTTTGTTAGTGCGTATAATTATAAATTAAAAAGGTCAATTGATGTAATGAACTTTCCGATGCAATCTTTGAGTCAGGGAACATTTCTTTTGCTAATTCTGAGAAGTGATCAGCAATAGTTGCAGGCAAATTGGCAGAATAAAATCTCCGCTTTCGTCACTTTTCATTCGGCAGACTGCATCTTTATGACCAGTGTTGTTAATTTTACTTTTAAAAAGTAATTTCAGTTCCAAATGACTTCTCCCAAAAAGTAATTGCTTTAGTAACTCAGTTCCCTGAATGTCACTGTCTCGTTGCCGAATCGGTGACAAAAACCTAAACGGAGAGAAAAAAAACGTAATGCACAAAAAACGTACAGATTTTGAATGTATGGCATATACATTTAAAAATCAGTGCTCATTTGTACAAATTACGCCAAAACCGTACAACTTGACAGTAAGGGTGTAACGGTACATGTAATAGTATTGAACCGTTTCGGTACTTTGTGGTCAGTTCGGAACGGATGCGTACCGAACAAGTTTCTGACGTAATATAACCCTTACTTTTCGAGGCCGTGAGTTGATCGGGTTACATTTTCTTTGTGTAGATTATATTTACCCCGTCTTCTCTACTATAATGAGGACCAACACGGTAGGACAGTATAACCAGAAACGTCAACGGCACGACAACGTGGCCGCCGTGAAAACGCAGTGAAACGCGGGCATTAGAGTCAATCAGCTAATGCACACCAGTCGCAGTGGGGCCGCGTGTTAAATGCGTCCCAGAAGCGACTCAACGCGACGCACGCGAAAAGAACGGCAGAGTTTATTATTTGACGCGAGACGCGGCCCTCCTGCGTCAATACTACTACCGGTTTGGATCGATTATTTATCATCTAACATATCAGAGAAAATACGATAGTAACAAAAAAAAAAAATACAATTAAGCGATAGTTATAAGTTAGATAGCCGGGACTTTTTTACAGACCCCATTTTTTTCATTGTGACGTAATTTGTTTAAAAGTTTATAATATGCGGGTGAATAGTTTTTTTTTTTTTACGAAATATTAGATATCGATTAATGACTCTAAGCTAAAAATGACAGACATTTTGAATGATAAATATAATTAATTACCTACATTTTATGGATGGGTTGAAACAAGCGGTCGCGTGACATCTGTAAACGTGGTTTTGAGGGTAAAACGGACAAATTAAAAATAGTTCAGGGGCTTAATATGCCATTAATCTGCTATGGCAGCATTAAGCCTGAACGATTTATCGTTTAAACATCGCCATCGCAATGTGTGCGTGCGCGATAGTCCCATCACAAGGACGTGCGATAGTTTCCACATACGCCCTGCTTTCTGCTCTGCGCAGATCCTCACAGCTTCCCTCTCCCAGTTCTTTGAACCTCACAGTCACTGCAGCACTTGCTTATTAAAGTTAACGATGCTGGTATCTTTGATCTTCCAAAGAAGCGGACATCACAGCGCAGCAGCTGTCAATCATCGTTTAACTTGTTAAACTGTTTCTGCAAGGAAGCCGCTTTGGAATGAGTGTGTGTGTGTGCGTGTGTGCGTGTGTGCGTGCGTGTGCGTGTGTGGAGACGTTTGAGACATATAAATTAAATGCCAGAAGTGATCATGTGGAGTTTGTAATTTCTACATGTCCACCAAGAGTCATAGCTAAGGTAGATAAACAGAAGTATTAAATAAAGCTAAGCATTTTTTTACTACAGTACTTTATTCTTGTTCAAAAATGATTTGGTTGGACAGTTATGTTCACAACTGATCATAATTATTACATTTGAAGTGCTTAAAACCATTTATTAATATATATATATATATCTATATACAGTGGGGAGAACAAGTATTTGATACACTGTCAATGGGAAAACCCATTGGCAGTGTATCAAATACTTGTTCTCCCCACTGTATATAGATATATATATATGTACATTTTTCAAAATCATACTTTGGGGAAAAAGTGAGGAAAAAAACATCCCTTAGATGTATCTCTTTCCAATGCTAAATCTGAATAAATACATTGAGCACACACACAAAAAAAAATAAATTATTTGGGGGGCGGGGGGCGCAACTTTGCGGTTTTTCACTTATCGTGGCGGGGCCTGGTCCCCATTTACCGCGAAAAACGAGGGATCACTGTACAGTGGTCATCGTGAGTCATCCAAAGTCTTTCCAAACAGCTATTCAAGTCATCTAGTGAAAATTTCTTTAAAAAAATATATGTATATTTTTTTTAATATCGCAATATAATATCGCAAACACCCAAAAAATCGCAGCATTAGTTTTTTCCAATATCGTTCAGGCCTAGGCAGCATATAGACATATTGTTCTATCGAACACAACCGTTGTTTTGGCTTAAAATACAGCCGTTTCTTTTTAAAAGGAGTGCAAGAGCAGAAACTGCTTTTTCAGTCTTGTCTTTTGTTTTCCACCATATATATATTTTTTATAAGATCGAGAAGTTTTTTGAGTGAAAGCAGTGAATTAGTCTTTTTTCTATTCTAGTCACATCTGAGATGCAGTTGTTGGCTGTTTTTAACAATGTACATAGAAAATAAAGACATTGATTGACTGGAAATGGTTCAATATTAGATAAAATGTCTTGTTTTCTCATGTATATTGATAATTGCGCTTTACCTAAAAATAAAAATGTTTTATCCGATTACTCGATTAATCGATAGAATTTTCAGTCGATTACTGGATTACTAGAATATTCGATAGCCGCAGCCCTATTCAAAACTCATTCAAGTTTTGTTCGCTTCTCTAGGAAGATCCGGTTTACACCGAGCTGAAGCGAGACAACGAAGAAAAAGGTGAATGTCACATATTTGATGAAATTACAATGGATTGCACGTGAATGAATTCCCCACCCTCTCTTGCAGTTACTTTCAACTTGGGTGCCGGTGCATCACTGGCTGGTCCTTCCACATCAAGGTACGACATGTGGCGACTGAACTCTGACAGCGGAAGATGTCCGATTCATTTAACAGGCATGAAAATCATTCACCTTTTGGCGAAATTCGCCGTTTTGAAGTCAAAAAGGGTGACCTACGAGAATTGTGTAGATCCGAGGAGAACTTTTTTTTTTTTTTTTTTTGAGGGGGGGGTGTAATTCCATCTAACTAACTAACTAACGACATGTTTTATTGAAGTTGCTAAGCCTGTTGTGATATGCAATAAGTGCATTTGTCGCAAGGTTAATAAAAAAGTGGGCGATAATTTTCACGGCTGCGTTTTATCACCGCGTGCGTGTGTGCGTGCATGCATACATTTGTGCGTGCGTGTAGATGACACATGAGACTCCAGTTCATTTCACAGATATTTATTAGTCATCAACACGCCGTAGAATTACAGTTCGGACATACAAAATAAGGAAACATGTATATTAGACACTGTAAACGTTAGCATTGCCACATTGAGACTAATGGGGTAAAAAAGACAACCTACTTTAGCCTGCCATAAAACATTGGCAGTCTCCTCCAAAACGCAAACTTGCGGTTAAAAGGTGACACTTCAAACATGAAAAATAAAAAAATCTATGAGTGACACCACAAGCAATGACGAAAAGTGCTTTTTTGCGGAGTGTGAAGCTGTTAGCGGTTTAGCCAACGTACCGTATTGGCCCGAATATAAGACGGTGTTTTTTGCATTGAAATAAGACTGAAAAAAAGGGGGTCATCTTATATTCGCGGTCTAGAAATAACACCCATTCACGACGCTAGAAGGCGCCAGATATCATTGAAGTGATCTTCTGTCATGACAGATCTCAGCTACTTTCCCCATTAACGACGCTAGATGGCGCCAGATATCATTGAAGCGATTTTCTGTCATGACAGATCTCGGCTTCTCTCAAATTTAACCAGTTTGCAATTTTTTATTGCAATGTTTTTCCTGATTCAGATTTGTTTCAAGACTGCAGTTACAGTTACACTTCACTTTGATGGTTAGTGAAGTTATTGCAATTTTGTTGTTTTATCACAATAGATTGGTTTATTTACATTTCAAAAACCAGAAGCCATTCATTTACGAATGTGAGTGCGCTTTAGTTTACATATTTAAATGTTCAGATATTAAGATTTGAATGAGGAAAAATAGCATGCTTTTTCTCTCCAAGTGTTTCGGATGTACTGTAATTATTTTCTGTATAAAAATTAATTTGGTGTTCAAAAACTTGAGTCTTGAAAAAGAGGGGGTCGTCTTATAATCAGGGCCGTCTTATATTCGGGCCAATACGGTACTTCCGGTGAACATTTCAAAATAAAAGCACGTCACGTTTATATAAATAACGATTTCTGGAGTTAATCCCACATACAGTACTTCAAAATTAATACTACTATATGTAAATACTATAATACTACAGAATTCAGATTCTACACGTTTTGTAAAATATGATTGGCAAGGAATATTATGATTATTATTATACTATTATATATAGAAGTATACTATAATGATAATGCTAGATATTACTTTTAAAGAATTGTTTTGGATCATGTTGGAAAGGCGAAGTCAGTGTTCTGATACTGACTCTTATTACTGTATTTTCCGCACCGGATTATAAGGCGCACCTTCAATGAATGACATATTTTAAAACTTTTTCCATATACAGTGGGGCAAATAAGTATTTAGTCAACCACTAATTGTGCAAATTCTCCCACTTGAAAATATTAGAGAGGCCTGTAATTGTCAACATGAGTAAACCTGAACCATGAGAGACAAAATGATGGGGGGAAAAAAAACAGAAAATCACATTGTTTGATTTTTAAAGAATTTATTTGCAAATCATGGTTGAAAATAAGTATTGGTCAATACCAAAAGTTAATCTCAATACTTTGTTACTATATGTACCCTTTGTTGGCAATAACAGAGGCCAAACGTTTTCTGTCACTCTTCACAAGCTTTTCACACACTGTTGCTGATATTTTGGCCCATTCCTCCATGCAGATCACCTCTAGAACAGTGATGTTTTGGGGCTGTCGTTGGGCAACACGGACTTTCAACTCCCTCCACAGATTTCCTATAGGGTTGGAATCTGGAGACTGGCTAGGCCACTCCAGGACCTTGAAATGCTTCTTACGAAGCCACGCCTTTGTTGCCCTGGCTGTGTGTTTGGGGTCATTGTCATGCTGAAAGACCCAGTCACGTCTCATCTTCAATGCCCTTGCTGATGGAAGGAGATTTTCACTCAAAATCTCTCAATACATGGCCCCATTCATTCTTTCCTTTACACAGATCAGTCGTCCTGGTCCCTTTGCAGAAAACCAGCCCCAAATCATGATGTTTCCACCCCCATGCTTCACAGTGGGTATGGTGCAATTGAGTATTCTTTCTCCTCTAAACACGAGAACCTGTGTTTCTACCAAAAAGTTCTATTTTGGTTTCATCTGACCATAGCATATTCTCCCAGTCCTCTTCTGGATCATCCAAATGCTCTCTAGCGAACCGCAGATGGGCCTGGACTTGTACTGGTTTCAGCAGGGGGACACGTCTGGCAGTGCAGGATTTGAGTCCCTGGCGCCGCATTGTGTTACTGATAGTAACCTTTGTTACTGTGGTCCCAGCTCTCTTTAGGTCATTCACTAAGCCCCCCCGGGTGGTTCTGGGATTTTTGCTCACCGTTCTTGTTATCATTTTGATGCCACGGGGTGAGATCTTGCATGGTGCCCTAGATCGAGGGAGATTATCAGTCGTCTTGTATGTCTTCTATTTTCTAATAATTGCTTCCACGGTTGATTTCTTTACACCAAGCGTTTTACCTATTGAAGATTCAGTCTTCCCAGCCTGGTGCAGGTTTACAATTTTGTCTCTGGTGTCCTTCGACAGCTCTTTGGTCTTGGCCATAGTGGAGTTTGTAGTGTGACTGACTGAGGTTGTGGACAGGTGTCTTTTTATACCGATAATGAGTTAAACATGTGCCATTAATACAGGTAACGAGTGGAGCCTTTTTAGAAGAAGTTCGACCTCTTTGACAGCCAGAAATCTTGCTTGTTTGTAGGTGACCAAATACTTATTTTTCACTCCAATTTGGAAATAAATTCTTTTAAAATCAAACAATGTGATTTTCTGTTTTTTTTTCTCATGGTTAAGGTTTACCCATGTTGACAATTACAGGCCTCTCTAATTTTTTCAAGTAGGAGAACTTGCACAATTGGTGGTTGATTGAATACTTATTTGCATCACTGTATAAGGCGCACCGCGTTATAAGGCGCATAGAATAAACACTATAGACCCTACTCACCAACGTCACAGAATGACGTGTCGCTGTATCCGGCCGCCATATTGTCCGCCATTGTTTATCCGTATTCTCAATGGTTTCAATTTGTCGTGCAATTTATAGTGCAATTCATGGAAGCCCCGGTGCTTTCAGATGCTGTAAACTCATTGGATGCGTTGCATAAAAGGCTTTATGTGGAAAACCTTCAGTCTATCCATTCGCCAGATCCATATTTGATGCCTAAATCAATATTTTTCGACCCGCTGTCTTCGCCCTCTCTGCCTGACATCTGCTACCCTGATACCTACAACTATCTTGTCCACACAAAATCAGCCTATTCTCAAGAAAGTTTGAAAAACTTTAAGAGCAGCACTCTAAGCAACATTACCCCGTGTGACCCTTTACTTCCAATTTTCTAAAATGGCGACAATCAATTAAAAAAAAGTTGACTGCGATGGCCGACGCTTCAAGGATAGGTGGATATTGGACTATTTCTTCAATAAAACACGCAACAACTGTGTCTACCTCATTTGCAAAGAGACAGTCGCTGTTTTCAAAGAGTTCGATGTGACGCGATAATGATATTACCGAACAAGACACGCTGACATGTACGACAACATTACAGGGAAGATACGCAGCGAGAAATTATAGCAACTTGAAGTTAGTTTAATTTCACAGCAGCAGTATTTTGCAAGAGCCCGAGCGTCGAAAGAGAATGCCACAAAGACGAGATTGTTGAAATTCTGAATTAAAAAAATTATAAAGCAAATGTGACACACAGAAGGGCTTGCTAAAATTTGTTTAAATATGACAATAAACATGACAATGTGACAATATGGCGCAGAGGCGTGGTTGTGACGTCATGTGAGTAGGGTCTGTAGTAGAGGCTGGGGTTATTTTGTGCATCCATTAGATGGTGCTCCGCTAAAGGGAATGTCAACAAAACAACACAACAACAAGGTAAAACATGTAGTGCAACATTTATATCACATAGTGGAGGGGAACTTTTTTCTGTTCCACAGTCACCCTTTTTGTGTTAGATGGGTTATAATTTTTTCACTGTTTTGTATGTATACACTGCATTTGACCAGAGCGTGCATAAAGGCCAAAACGCCTATGACTATACCTGCTGCTTATGTTGAATTATCAAATATAAAACTATTCAAAGTTTTGGGGGAATTTTTTGTCTTTTTGGTCCCAAAATGTTGATTTATAATTGGTCAGTGAAGAAAACAACAGTTTGGACATGAAGCTCATGAAGTTATGAATCTGTCCTAAAAAAAAAAAAAAAAAAATTCTGTGTCGGCTCAATATTGATTCATATATACGGCGCACCGGATTATTAGGCACACTATCGGTTTTTGAGAAAATTTAAAGCTATTAAGTGCACCTTAAAGTGCGGAAAATACGGTAATTATTTTTATTTACATGTCTATTTATACTTTGATAAAGAATTTCAGTGTTCCAAAATGTTTTTGTGAATTAATGAGCGTAAAAAAAAATTTCATTGCTAAATCAGTTTGAAAATATATATATATATATGTGTGTATATATATATATATATATATGTATATATATATATATATGTATATATATATATATTTTTTTTTTTTGTCGACTAATCAGTAGAAAATGAGTCGTTTGGGACAGCCCTACAGGAACATATTTCCTTCACACCCTTCTCACCTTTTTAACCCCTGACCCATTTTCATGCCTGATTTAAATCGGGTGAGTCGACAGTGAATGAATCTGTTTATTCCCTGCCAGCTCTTCCACTTCAAATGAATCGGACGTCTACTCGTGACAAACTACAATTTACAGCACAAGGATGATTTGACGCCACACGATTGGATGTCTGTCATCGTCGACGGCACTGAAAAAAAATCAGGTTTAAGTGACAGCAATTTTGCCTTCCTCGTAGCGCCGTCCTGGTTCCCAGCGCTCTCGCAAAACCGTCGTCTGCGAAGAGGAAAGAACCGTCCTCCGTTTTGGACACACGAGACAAAAAGAAAAAGTCTGCACTGGAGCAGATCATCGAGGTGGAGCCCTCAACGGCTTTTAATGTCCAAGCGCGTCCATGGCTCGCTAACGTTGTGTTGTCGTTCAGATGGAGGAGAGGAAAAAGCAGCAGCAGCAGCCGGTCAGGACAGACCATTGGCTGCGGCCCAACATCGTCGTCAAGGTGATCACCAAGAGGCTAGGTGACAAGTACCACAAAAAGAAGGCTGTCGTCATGGTAACCGCAGCGGTAGCAAACAAAACTAGCGCCGTTAGACGCACGTTTCGACAGCTATTTGCTCCGCAGGAAGTCAGAGAGAAATTTACAGCGGTGGTGAAGATGATCGACTCTGGCGACAAGCTTAAACTGGATCAGAACCACGTGGAGACGGTGATACCTGCGCCAGGCACGTTCTGACATTGAGCCGAGTTCGCCACAACCGGGAAATGAGGTTCATATTTCGGAAACATAACACTTGTCTCATGTCCGTACAGGAAAATACGTGATGATCGTGAACGGAAACTTCCGCGACACCGAGGCCGTGCTGGAGGGCATCGACGAGAAGAACTTTTGCGCTTCGCTCACGCTCGATTCAGTAAGTCTTTTTTTGCTGTGTCACTGGCAGCGGTAGACGTCCGATCCATGTGGCGTGGACGTCTTATCACTGTCAAAAGCAGTCAGTATGACTAACAATATGTGTGTGAGAGACCTTTTTAATACAAGTGGAAAACCTTTGCTTTTTTTCCCCCCACCTTTTTAATACAAGTGGAAAACCTTTGCTTTTTTTCCCCCCTCTCCATTTTTACTTGTCCAAAATACAGTGAATCACAAAAGGGAGTACACCCGTCGCATTTCTGCAAATATTTAAGTATATCTTTTCATGGGACAACACTGACAAAATGACACTTTGACACAATGAAAAGTAGTCTGTGTGCCGCTTATATAATAGAGTTAATTTATTTTCCCCTCAAAATAACTCAAATTACAGCCAAGTAATATCTAAACCCCTGGCAACAAAAGTGAGTAAACACCTTAGAAACTACATCCTAAATGTCCAAATTGAGTACTGCTTGTCATTTTCGTTAGTGTTACTAGGTCTAGGGGTGCATAGGGAGCAGGTGTGTTCAAATTTGTAGTGCAGCTCTCACATTCTCCGATACTGGTCACTGAAAGTTCCAACATGGCACCACATGGCAAAGAAACTCTCTGAGGATCTTAAAAGACGTATCGTTGCGCTACATGAAGCAGCACAGTGGCTAAGATCATCCAGCGTTTTAAAAGAGCAGGGTCCACTCAGAACAGGCCTCGGGTTGGTCGTCCAAAGAAGCTGAGCGCACGTGCTGAGCGTCACATCCGAATGCTTTCTTTGAAAGATCGGCGCAGGAGTGCTGTCAGCATTGATGCAGAGATTGAAGAACTGGGGGGGTCAGCTTGTTAGTGCTCAGACCATACGCCGCACTCTACATCAAATTGGTGTGCATGGCTGTCACCCCAGGGGGAAGCCTCTTCTGAAGACTGTACACAAGAAAGCCCACAAACAGTTTGCTGAAGACATGTCAACATAGCACATGGATTACTGGAACCATGTTGAAGGAATTCAGCCCCAACCCCCCACCCCACCCCCCAAGCCGCGGAAACACCGCCAGCCGAACGAAGTGCTGCTCTGCTGGCACCGCTCTCGCAATCCAACCCGTGGTGGCCAAGATTCGGCGCATTCACGCCCATGTTAACCCTTTGTACTGACTCCATGTTCCAAAAGTTTTGAAGAAGGCTAACTTCGAAAACAGGTTGACAATTTGTCCGTCGATAATGGTCAAAAACAAGGCAAAAAGAGACGACGGAGGGACCCTGCTGGATCCAAAACAAGTCTACATAGAA